>NC_137774.1:71096054-71412338 GCF_963455305.1 Plecotus auritus | reverse complement strand
CTACCTCTTCAATTGCCTGTGGTCATTGTTTCTTTCACACTCTTGGTAACATTAGCACTCTTGGGGGGCCTCTTTGTGTTTTAAATTTGTGCTAATTGTCCCATTTCACCAGCAACAAACACACAACACACACACACACAAAAATTTTCCTGAGATGTTGACAACACAAGGTTTAGCAGTAAACTGACTTGCATTCTCTATGTTTGTGGCCTGAGAGACACTTTTTGTCATGATGATATATCAGTATGAAAGGGTTGTTCAACAACCTAGACATTTTTTTTGAGATAGGGACATGTTTGAGAACCAAGGTTTGATTGTTTTCATTTCTGATTTTTTTTTTTTTATGTTTCTATGTCCTTTTTAATGTTTAGTATCTCTGTGGGTTTTGTTTTTAAATATTTTCTTTATTTTTTAAGGGAGGGAGAGAGAGAGAATGCCTTAATTTATTGTGGCCACTTGTTTATACATTCATTGGTTGATTCTTCTATATGCCCAGACCGGGGATTGAACCCACATCCTTGGTGTATAGGGACAATGCTCTAACCAACTAAGCTACCAAGTCAGGGGCTTACTATTTGTTAAGTTCTCACTGAGATCATCCATCCTTCCCCTGAAGTCCTTGAGCATCCTTATAACCATTGTTTTAAACTCTGAATCTGGTATTTTGGTTGCTTCCATTTCATTTAATTCTTTCCTTTGGGATTTCTCTTGTTCTTTTGTTTGGGGCATTTTTCTCTGCTCCCCATTTTGTCTCTGTTTATTAGGTAGATCTGCTATAACTCCCAAACTTGTTATGATGGCTTTATGATGAAGGGCCTTGTTTGGGTCAATGGCACAATCTTCCAGATCACCTGAGCTCTGTGCTCCAGGAATGTTTCTTGTGAGTTATGTGCACCCTCCTGTTGTAGTTGAGTCTTGAGTGCTGTTGGCCCTTTAGTGAGTGGAGTTAATCCTTCGGGCTGGCTGGCTGTAAGGGTAAACTTTGATCACCCCGCGTATGAGATGATGTGCAAGGGCTGCCCCCCAAGGCAGAGTTGTTCCCAGCAGGGTCTGGTGCCTGCAGGAATCCCTTTTTGTGTGTGCAGCTATGTGGCCAGTTGGGTTGAGCTCTGGTGTGATCTGAAGCCCAACACTGCTTGTATTGATTCTGGCTCTACTTGGGCAGGGTTCAGGTTCAATGTCAGAGGTTCTGTATAACCAGCCTTGGCTACCTGTCTGGAACTACCACGCTATTCACTGTTTGTGGCTGCATCTACTGGACCTGGGTGTATGTGGGAGTGGCCAATCTGTGTATAAGGGTCAGCTTCCTCCAGCTTAGATCTGGGGGAGATCTGTAAAAGGACTGAGGCTCCCTGAGGTTGCTTGGTCTTCCTCCAAAGCCTTCCAAAGAAAGACTGTAGAGTGGGCCCAGGCTGGCCATGAACCACAGCCTCTTGCATAGGTTTCGAGCTCAGTAGGGCAGGGCAACTAGGAACAGGAGGATAGGGCTAGTGGGTCCCCTACTTGGGGATCACACAGTCAGGGACTCACTGAGGGGAAAGTGGCCCCTCCTCCAGAGCCAAACCACTCAGTCTCTGCCAGAGTCTCCAATTCTAGTTCCTCATGGAAGGGCTTGCTGCGGGTTCAGGTTGGGTGTAGCCAGTCATCCCCTTTGCAGGAGCAAGCTCAGCTGCCCTGGGCTTAGGGGACAGATCAAAAGAGTCTCCCATGGGGGTGATGCCAGCCCACGCCTGAAGAGGGGACTAAGCACTTTGTCTTGGTCCCAGATAATAGCATCCAAGGGACTCACACTTTGAATGTGTCAGGCCTGAGCCACTCTTCCTTCCATCCATGGAACTGAGCCTAGCGGGGCAGGATATCCAGGACTTGTCAAGGCTGATCCAGTCTCCTGTTGGAGGTGGTTCCTTCAAGCTTGTGGGAAGTGGGTGGGTACTTATTCCTGGGGTAGCAGGGGCTGAACTCGCTGGAGAGATGGGAGTGTCCCCCTCCCCCACCCTGCAATGTAGCCACACACACCCCAGCATCCGCCTATCTGATTCCTGGACAAAAGTTTCCTTGGGTGACATGGTCTGAAAGTCTCAGCTCTGCAAGGCACTCTGGTACCCCTGCACTGCTGAACTCAGCAGGACAGGGCCTGCCAAGTGAGTCAACATGGGGGGCGTAGGGGCACTGGCTGCAGGCTCGAGGTGGGGGAGACCAGCCTTCTTTCCAAAGCCACACAGTTTAGTCACTGTCTGAGTCTCTGCCAAAACCTCCCCAGAAAAATAGGGCCCCAGATGTCATGATGGATGCAACTAGCAGAGCCCTCCACAGGACCTGAGTACAACAGAGTGGCCTCGCCAGCAGTTGGAGACTGTGCAGTGTGCTCCCAGGCTCGTGCTGTAACGATAGGAGTGCTTGTCCCTGGGAAGGTGTCACCTGGGTCTCCCAGGCAGACGGAAACCACAGTGATTTTCACCACCAGATGCTATGTTCCCATCCCTGTTGCTCTTAGTTGGGGATCCCTGTGTGGGATTGGGACCCCACACTACTGGAAGGAGGACGTTTTGCCACAGTGATACTTCTCCAGCTTCTCAGTTGCCAACGTACCTGGGTGCTGGGGCCAGCCCTTTCCACATCTCTGCCCTTCTTACCAGTCTCTATGTGGCTTCTTCTGTAAATCTGTGGTTATAATATGTCAGATCAGCTAGCCTTCAGTTGGTTATCCAGGTTGATTGCTCTATACTAGTAATATAGCTATGAATCTGGTTTGGGGCTGGGTGCAGGTGAGTATAGCTTCTACCTACTCTGCAGCCATTTTATAACCTAGCTTCTAGAAATTACACTGTCCCTGCCCCTGGAGTACTTTGGCTCTAGACTGTCCCTTAACTTGATCTTGGGGAAGCAGGATCAGTCCTGCCTTGTCAGTTTGAAAAGGCTATAGTCTGCCTCTTCTTGCCTGTCCCTTCTGTGTCAGTCCCCTCAGTGGGAGGGTGTACTTGGTCCTCTGTGAGTCTGGGGGTGGAGGAACACAGCCATATCCTGAGGAGACAGCTCTGGGGCCCTGTGAAATCAATGCTGGTGGGAGACACAGGCTCTTTGCCCCCCATCTGATAGCTTACCATCCAGATAGATTCTTTGTTCTCTTTGTTATTAAAGCCAGTAAATTCATTTTTTTCTCTTTTTAGGATTTTCAACTGTATATTTTAAAATAATGCTTGCTGCTTTCATTAATTTTGAGTTGTGATTTCTTTTCACCTGTGAGAGGGAAAGGAACAGAAACTTGAGAGAAGTAAAAGGAAGCTCAGAAAGTGACTCAGTCTGTCCCTGGCCCATGGTAGGACCAGGTGGGATGGGCCGCAGGCACTTTCTATTTCTAGGAGGGTACTGGGAAGTTAAAGGAACTACTCAAAAAGAACTTTTGTCAGAGTTACTTTTTAACCCTAACACTAACATGTCTTGGCATTTATTTAAGGTTTTAGATGCCACAAAGCGATTAGGCTGTGAAGAAATGGAAGGATACGGCCCTCTGAAAGCTCATTCATTCTTTGAGTCCATTACGTGGGAGAATTTGCATCATCAGACACCTCCGAAACTCACCGCTTACTTACCAGCCATGTCGGAAGATGATGAAGACTGCTATGGAAACGTAAGCTGGCTCGTGTGTGTCAGGAACAACCCAGGCAGAGATGTATTCTGCTTGTCATACTTTGTGAAAATGGTTCCTCTGTGCTTAGGAAGTTTGTGCCCATCGACCATGGAACTCTGATTCATGGGATGAAGGGCTCAAGGGGAATCCAGCATAGATCTGGACACTTTGCAGTCCAATTCTGAGTCTCTCACCGAGACTGAGGCCGAAGTGGCTTTTGTCCATGAGTCTGCCCCGAGTGCAGGTCACCAGGCCCTGAGGTGGTCAAGTCCCTTTTTCTCATTTTTTCTAGATAATTTTTACTCATAGGGATTTACCAGAGGCAGATGTTGGGTGGGGGAGTCTGGAGCTAGTAGGAACAGCACCCTCTACTTTTCCCCCTGGGCTCCTGGTGCTGAGTTTCCTGGTGGGCATCTTTCTTATGCTCTTGGCTGGTATCTTTATAATCATACGTCTAAAAACATTCTGGAATGCTTCTGATCTTTCTAAGAGAAGCCTGGGTGCTGTTGCTTTGAACTTTTTGGGACATGGCATTGAGGATGGACATTGGTCAATGTCAGCTTTTAGTTCCTGGTAAAAGCGGGGACTGTGGTACAACCCCAAGGGGTGTAGCACCTGCCATGTGTGGGAAGCTGTAGTCACCAGCTTGAACTCAGATGTAGGTGTAAGTACACTTTGTTCTTTAAATTTTTCTTACGGAAGCATATGGAATTGGACAGAGGAGTACAAGGAACTGCAGTGCACCCACCATCCACCTTCAAGTGTTTTTTTATTATCATTGAATAGAGGCCCGGTGCGTGCACTGGAGCGGGGAATCCCTCAGCCCAGCCTGCCCCTTCTCTCAGTCCAGGAGCCCTCAGGGGCGGGAGGCAACCTGGTGATCAGGGCAAGGCAACACCCCCATCACACCTCTGCTGCTGCCACTGCTGGCAGCGCAAGCCTCAGCCGGCCCTGGTTACCTGAGCCTTGGGCGGCCCTGGGTGCCTGGGCAGCTGCCATCTGAGGCTTGCCTGCACCTTGGGCCAGCCCTGGGCGGCTGGGCAGCCGCCATTGGCGGCTTGCCTGCGCCTCGGGTGTCGGCTGGGCAACCATCATCTGAGGCTTGCCTGCACCTCGGGCGTTGGCTGGACAGCCGCCATCCAAGGCTTGCCTGGGGGGGGCTGAGGGGACTGGGGGACTCAGGAGGCAGGTGCGCAGAGCGGCTGGACCCGCCTGGGGGTGGGCGCGGCTGTGCACTTGCTGCCCTAGCAGAGCTGAGGGGACTGGGCGCCCCTATCTTGTGGCTGTGGGTGCCGCCATCTTTGAGGGTGTGACGGTCAATTAACATATTCCCTCTTTATTAGATAGAATAGTCCATTTTTCTGGCTTGAGTTCTGTCACTGTAGCTTATTCTAACCAGTTATGTGTAGAGTTCCACTTTAGTTGATGTGGGAATTCTAGACTTTATCTAAGAGTCATCCAGAGCCAAATTAAAATTATTACTGGTATCACCTCTCGAAGATCAAGAGCTCCTTATGTCTCCTGCTTATAGTTATAAGCAACACATCCCCCTTTGCTTATCCTGAAATACCCTTTGTGCCCAGATTTGAAGGGAGCCTGACCTGCTTCACCATTGCAGTGGCTGTGGCCTCCGTGTCTGCAGACTGCAGAAGGCTCATCCCCAGGATTTCCTCCCCAGCCCTGTTGTTGTTCCTAAGGCACAGCCAGTAGGAGTATGTTATTGTCTCCAGTGCCTTTGGCAGGGGTGTCCAGGGAAGCAGCATGTTTGGCTGGCTGAGCTCTGATGGAGGGCGCAGTTGTCTCAGATCTCAGTGCCTAGGGAGCTCAGCTTCCTGTAGCCTGTGTGTGTATGTACATGTGCGTGTTTGTGTATGCGTGTACACACACTTGAGTGTCTTTTTCAGGCCCTCTGTCTGCTGTTTTATTGCCTTCGCCATGTCAAGAGCTCTGGCTTCTTGGTACTCAAATGTTGCCATCTCAAACTGGCTCTACAGGTTAACAACTTACTTTTTGTTAGGTGGCTCACCCTCAGCTTTGAAGGCTGTGTGGTTTGAAAACCTAGGAAAGTATTTGGCCTGAGCTCCCTATACCACACTTCACAATTGGACAGTTTAGTGAACCTTGAAAAAGACTTTGACCTGGAAAAATATCAAATACAGAGAAAACCTGCTCAAGGAGATACTCGCTTACTGCAGAAGTAGACATTGTGTCACAGGGGACAATCTCACTACCCATGAGGCTCCAAGAGAGTCTAGTGTCCTTTTCAGCAGGAAGGGGACTTCCCTGTGAATGAGAGGAGCAGAAACTGTCTTTATTCAGAGAATGAAAAGAGCAGGCACCCTGTTCTCATCTGTGTTCCTAACCCCATGCTGGTGGCTGATGGTGATGCTCACGTCTGGACTCCAAGTGGCCCCTGGAGAAAAGTTCAGTGTTCAGCACAGTCTGGTGTTTCCTCACTATGCATTTGTGAGCACCTCCACGCCAGCCCACTATCACTTCTTGTCATGTGTCCTTTCTAGGTTTGGTGTTTGTGCTACTCGTCTGTACTAGTTGCTGCTGAGGGGAGAAGAGTGGAGTGCAGAGATAGAGCATCTGGAGCTTTCCCTGGGAACAGTACAATGGAGCCCCCAAGATAGGACTTACCCAGCAAACAGTGGTCATGGTGGTCAGCCAGCAGTTCCACCATGGGAGCGGGGCAGTCACTGCATTGGAAAGACACAGGGGTCTGGTTCTGAATTCCGCACTGGCCCTCAGGTTGTGACCTTGGGCCCATTCTGAGCCTTATTTCCCTGTTGCAGAAATGGAGGTGGTGGTAACAGTCATCTCACTGGCTTTGCAGGCTTGTTGAGACACCCACGGAAGCTTACGGAAGCCTCTGAAAGCTGAGAGACACTGCCCAGAGGTGGCCTTGGGGCAGTTTTCAGAGAGGAAGTGGAGAATGCTCCGGGCCTTGGAGGTGCCCCAGGAGTGTCACTAGGGTCACTCCTACCTGGGAGTTAGTGGGCAGGGCTGAGGCTGCTGTTGAAGCTGTGAGTGAAGGCTGCTTGGGGCAGCACATGAGTGAAGGCTGCTTGGGGCAACACAGGAGGGTGGGCGCAGGGTCTGCAGGAGGGAGTTGTCCCACACAGGGGACTTGGAAGGATGTGCTGCATTCTCATCTCACCTGTTCCTGGTGGCATCTTTCCTTTTCCTCTTTGTTAGCCATGGAGAGGCTGGCTGTCCAGGGTGCCCACTTCTCTCCAGGTCTTTGCTGGGCTCTCTGGCCCGTTCAGCAGCCTAGGAGTGTGCAAGTACACAGCCCCTGCCTTTTGATACATTTGTGAGTCATTCCATTTTCTGTGTCATCAGTGTTTGTAGTTTTCTCTAGAATAGCAGGCAACTCTGTTTATATCAAGCTTAATTAATCTTTGCTGAGATAAAAGGGAGTATCTTTTTATTTTTAATTGAACTCAGTCAAATTGGAACATATAGTGACAGCCATAGACTCAGAGACATAGGACCACAGGGCTAAAGGAGGAGGGCTCTCTGAACTCCTGCCACTGAGTCCCTGCACCGTGGAGGGCAGGTTCTCTGGGGCCATAGGTGCCCATCCCTCCTCTTCCCAGAAGGCATCCTAACCTCCTCTAGTGGGGGCACCATGGGGGCTTATAGAAGTTTCCCTTCCTGGAGATGAAGACTGCGTGTTAGCTGCTCTCTGGGGTGAGCATCTTCTCATGTTCCCCTCGGAAAGAGGGATCCAGACCAGGCAGGATTCAGCCCTGCCTTGGTTTAGTGGCCAGCCAGCCAATGGAGGAGAAATCAGAGCTGCCCACACTTAACAGGAGAAGCAGAACTGGGCTGCAGTTCTGAAGCTAATCTCCTACCTGGGCTTTGGGGCTCTCAAGCCGTGAGCTTGCTGGTACAGCGTAGGTCAGAGTGTTGTCTGCATCTTTGGACCCTAGGGAACATTAGGCGCTGTTCTCACTTTTCTCTCTTCTTTGTGCAGTACGACAATCTCCTGAGCCAGTTTGGCTGCATGCAGGTGTCATCGTCGTCATCCTCCCACTCCCTGTCTGCCTCAGACACGGGTCTGCCACAGAGGGCGGGCAGCAACATCGAGCAGTATATCCATGACCTGGACACTAATTCTTTTGAACTGGACTTACAGTTTTCCGAAGATGAGAAGAGATTATTATTGGAGAAGCAGGCCAGTGGAAACCCTTGGTAAGAATTTATAGGCATAAGTAGTACTCGCTTTAAAAATGCAGAGCAGAATACAGGGAATGCGAGACACGGTAAACAGAGAAAGCAGGCATCCTAGTCTTCATTACCGCTGCCTGTGAGGCTCCGCACCAGCTCACTCCTCCCAAAACTGCCAGTAACACTCTACGGTGAGGCCCCTCAAAGGGTCCAACTGGATGTGGGTTTTAAGAAGCGTTGGGCAGGGAGTGAGTGCGTTTGGGTCTCAGCAGGCCAGGTATCTGTGATTGGACATGATTCACTGTGATTTAAATAACTACTGCTCCTTGGTGAGATGTTTGGGGTCTTCCAGGGATTTTGCTGTTGTAACTCATCCTCTGCACATAGTTTTTCTCACTTGTCTGAATATTTCTTTAAATGTGGAGTCCTGGGGTGGCAGGTGGAGTGAAAGGGTGCACATTTAAGAAGGCAGTGCTTTGTAGCTGCAGTGCCTGTGAACAACCCCCATTTCCCTAATGGTCATGCCTACCCTTGAACATTTTGATGCTCTAAAAATGGGCTCTTGTGAATTTGCATTTGATTTCTTATCAAAGCAAACATCTAGACACATTGGCCATTTGTATTTACTTGTCAAGGTACTTTGAATCTTTTGACTATTTTTCTTATGTTTTGTATTTTTTTAAATTGACTTTATTTTTTTGTTAATCCTCACTTGAGGATATATTTTTTTTTTAAATATATTTTATTGGTATTTTACAGAGAGGAAGGGAGAGGGATAGAGAGCTAGAAACATCGATGAGAGAGAAACATCGATCAGCTGCCTCCTGCACACCTCCCACTGTGGATGTGCCCGCAACCAAGGTACATGCCCTTGACCGGAATCGAACCCGGGACCCTTCAGTCCGCAGGCCGACGCTCTATCCACTGAGCCAAACCGGTTTCGGCGAGGATATTTTTTCCATTGATTTTTTAGAGAGAGTGGAAAGGATTTCGGGGGGCAGGGAGAAATATCGATGGTAAAGCCTCTTGTGCATGCTAACTATATGCCAAGAGTTAGACATATCTTTCACTTAAGTCTGCTTTCATCTTTCAATCTGCAGACGACCTGCCAATTGCCAGAGAGAAAAAGGTGCCTAGTTGGGGGTAGGGGTGTTTTCTTCAGGAGAGTAGGAATTGACCCTTTGAAGTAAAAAATCAAAAGGATTCCTTTAAGTAAACTTTTCAAAGTAGGTAACTAGTAGCTTGTTTAAGCTAATTGGTTAATTAACCAAATGAGTAGGCTGTGGTATTTATGCTAATATAGGAGCTTCTGACCATCTCTGTCTATCCCCTGAGTCCTGCCTCCTGGACTCAAGGAGTATATAGAGGTCTACCCCAACCACTAGATCCGGTCAGGAGTCCAGCATCAGCTCTTCACCATCTGGAACACCAGTGGCTCTCCTGTGTCCTGTCATTAGAGAAGCTGAGATAGGTGGCTCTGTGCTGGCAGGCATGTGTGAGAGGGAGAGAGAATGTGTATCCATGTGCGTTGGAGGGGCTTGTGCCTGTCAGTAGGGAGTCCTCACTCTGCAGGGACAAGGAAGGAGCTCGCATGTTTCTGTGTGGTGCCAAAACGTTCTGTTGCTGAACCATCTTGTGGCTTCAGATTCACAGTGTGAATAACAGTTGTGAAGGTGGGTGCTCCTGGTCTTTGCTTGTCCTTAGGATAGACATTATTTCCAAATTACCTTTTCAGCAGGTCCTCCTAATTCAGGCTATTTGTGCCAGTACTGAGTGAGACCACCCTTCCACAGCATCCATATGGCACTTGCCGACACACCAGTGCATCTCAGTAGAACACGTAAAAGTGGCGCTTAGTTTTTTTTTTAATTAAAAATTTTTGGTCTTAATTTTATTTTATTTTTTTTATTTTTTAATTCCCACCTGAGGATATTTTTTCCATTGATTTTTTTTTCTTTTTTAGAGAGAGAGAAAGGGAGGGGAAGAGGAGAGAGAGACAGAAACATCAATGCAAGAGAGACACATCAATTGGTTGCCTCCCACATGCCCCGACCAGGGCCAAGATTGAACCTGCAATCCAGGTACGTGACTTTGATGGGGAATATGTTCTAACCACTGAGGAAACTGGCCAGGGCAGTTTCTTTATTGAGAATTTTTGGGGTCACGTAATTTCTCTTTTGGGAATTTCCAAATTGTATCCTTAGCCGTTGAGGTTTTAAGCCCTTTGTAGATGCTCAGTAAAGTACAGATGGTTGTATTTGCTGAATGTTTTCCCGTGTATTTGCTTGTTAATTTTGGTTATTTTTGTAGTTAAAGGTTCTTTTTGTTCTTATGTAGTCGTGTCTGTTACTCTGTATTAGGTAGCTTGTTTTGTTTCCAGCTTTAAAAAGTAACCGCCCCCCTTGCCCACCAGTGTGGCTCAGTGGTTGAGCATGGACCTATGTACCAGGAAGTCACGGTTCGGATTCTGGTCTGAGCACATGCCAGGGTTGCAGGCTCAAACCCCAGTAGGGGGCGTGCAGGAGGCAGCCTATCAATGATTATCTCTCATCATTGATGTTTCTATCTCTCCCTTTTCTCTTCCTCTCTGAAATCAATAAAAAGTATTTTAAATAATAATAAATAAATTAAATAAATAGTAGCCCTTCCCACGTAGGCTCGAACAATATCCCCTTCTTTTTTCCTTCCAGTTCTTTTGTTTGATATAATATTTTAAATTGTCTCTCCTGTTAATCCATGTGAGGCTGCAAAAATACTGGAAGGTCTTTTCTTTCCTTGCATGTCTGTCAGACTTCCCTGATGGTGATCTTGTGTCCACTGGCTCAGTATCCCAGCAGAACAGCTAACTGAGGCCGTGAACTGGCCTAGGCTTAAATTGACACCCTCCACCCTGCCCTAGTATAATTAAAGTCTTCCCCTTATTGTAAACTTGTGATTCTTTATTATACATTGAGTTCTTATGTAACAGGGCCTGTAAGTTAGAAGAGGCTTTCTATTAGGCTCCATTTTTTTTCCATGTAATTCTGTCTTGCAGCAGAGCCGCATTGGATGTCCTTTTCAGAAATCTCCTTGATTTTTTCTCTTTGCTTCAAGCCTTGTTTTGTTTGTTTTTTAAGTGCCTCTGAGAGGGAAGTACTGTTCTTTTCCTTGTAGAGGACACAGCCCTTTTATATTGTTAATATTCATCTTAGTTGTTTTCAAAATCCACATGATGCTGCATCAGTTTGCTTGGGGCTCATTCCTTGGTGATGGGGTCTCAGCAAGGCAAGCCCAGTGGGCACTGGGGTGTGGGTGTTGGTCTGGTTGGGTCAGGCTAGGCCAGGCACACTCAGTGGGAGAACATGGTTCCAGCAGCTTGGCCATTCTGCTTGAACATGCACTAGGTCCCAAAAGGAGCCAGAGAAGCATGTGGGCACGCTCAGATACTTACGTGCTAAAATTGTCACTGTTTGATATAACAGTTGTCTGACATGTTTTCAAATATAAAATATTTTGTGTTTCTACAGTAGAACCTTGGTTGATCAGGATTTTTAGTAAAATCAGAACATAAACTAATAACTGTTAGCTTTAACCAGACGAGAGAGCCTGCAGACATTAAACCAACCTCTTTTAAACTCTTAGAAATCAAAGAGACCTATATTTTGCTAATTATGTATATTAAATCAAAACCTGCATTTGCCCTAGCTGGTTTGGCTCAGTGGATAGAGCGCTGACCTGTGGATCAAAGTGTCCCAGGTTCGATTCTGGTCCAGGGCACATGCCCAGGTTGCAGGCTCGATCTCCAGTAGGCGGTGTGTAGGAGGCAGCCGATCAATGATTTCTCTCTCATCATTGATGTTTCTGTCTCTCTCTCTTCCTCTCCCTTCCTCTGAAATCAATAAAAACATATATTAAAAAAAACAAAAACCTGTATTTGAAGCTTTCTCTTCCAAATTCCTGCCATGTTTGAATAAAAGTGCTTTATTACTATGGTAGAAACACCAGATGAAATGTTCTTTTTTTTTTTAAATTGATTTTAGAAACATGGATTTGTTATTTCACTTATTTACGAATTCATTGCTTGATTCTTGTATGTGCCCTGACTACGGATTGAACCAGCAGCCTTGGGTATGGGGACAGCACTCTAACCAACTGAGCCACAGTTAAGATGAGATATTCTTAAACCAAGTCCAACTTGAGTCTTTTAGAGATTTATGATTCTAAGTGGCTCAGTGGATTCTGAACACTGACTTGGGGTCCCATGAACAACAGGCTTCATCCTCAGGTTGACTCCCAGCAGGCTCTGCCCTTTTGGAGGGGTTTTGTGTGTTGGTCCTGCTTTGTTTAAAATAACAAGGACTTGTGTGATGGGCTCAACTCTGCAGCCCTGTCTCCCTCTACCTTTCCTTGGTTGTGTGAAGGCTTCCAAGTGAGAGGGGACAGCAGGTGTTATTTCTGGCATCTGGTCCAAAGGCAGATTGGGAGTTCTATAAAGCAACGGTGCTTGTGTGCTCAGTTACATTTGGAGTTTCCTCATGTTACTCAAGTGAGTTTGGATCTGTGAAGGGAGAGGCTTGGTTAAAGCAAAGTTCAAAAATGCCATTGGGAGGTTTGTTTTGAAGGAAGGAGTTTGGAGAATTTCTGGCTGACTCATGTGAGTGTCTCATTCTTGTTTTCTTCTTTTGTAGGCACCAGTTTGTAGAAAATAATTTAATACTAAAAATGGGTCCAGTAGATAAGCGAAAGGTAAGTCAGACTCGCACTGCTCCTTCCTGTGCATCTTTCTGTGTCTCCCTCCTGGTTCTTTGGTTGTTGTTGTTAATTCTCACCTAAGGATATTTTTCCCATTGATTTTTTTTTTTTTCCAGAGTGAGTGGAAGGGAGGGAAAGAGAGAGAGTTGGGGAGAGAGCCATGTGAGAGAGACACATCAATTGTCTGCCTCCCACATGCATCCTGACCAGGGCTGGGGATTGAAACCATGACCTTCAGTGTGAGGGCCAACTTGCTAACCACAGAGCAACACCAGCCAGGGCTCCCTCCTGGTTCTTAATCAGGATCATGCCTTCCTCTCAGATTCCTGCGGTAACTTGTTGCACATAGCGTCTTTCCTTTTTATTTTTATTTTTTTTAAATATATTTTATTGATATTTTACAGAGAGGAAGGGAGAGGGATAGATAGCTAGAAACATCGATGAGAGAGAAACATCGATCAGCTGCCTCCTGCACACCTCCCACTGGGGATGTGCCCGCAACCAAGGTACATGCCCCTGACCGGAATCGAACCCGGGACCCTTCAGTCCGCAGGCCGACACTCTATCCACTGAGCCAAACCGGTTTCGGCTCGTCTTTCCTTTTTAGAGATCATCTCTAGATTTGATAGCTAAGGGAGATTTCAGCTATTCGGCTCTTTCTTCTCAGAAGCCAGGGTTCTGGTGTCTCCACAAGGCTGGGTTCACTGATAAAGGTTCTGTTCCATTGAGGAGGTTCATCACAAGTCATCTAATACTTCATTAGAATTGTTTTGTTTTTTAACTTAAAAAAAGAATTTTTTTATTGATTTGAAAGAAGGAAAGAGAGAAATATCAATGATGAGAGAGAATCATTGATTGGCTGCCTCCTGTATGTTCCCTACTGGGGATTAAGCCTACAATCCAGGCATGTGCCCTGACCAGGAATCGAACTGTAACCTCCTGGTTCATAGGTCAATAATCAACCACTGACCCACACCAGCTGGGCCTAGAATTGTTTTGGAAAATTGTTATTTATTATGTTTTATTATTTATTTTATTGATTAATTTTATCAAAACGTATCAGATTCCATAAATCTGCTGAGCCAAGCCCTTCTAAGCTTGGGCTCGTGAAACCCATTTCTGACCCACCCTGGGGCATCCTCAGTGGATGAGAACCTCCATGAAGGTGGGTTCTCACAGGCAGAGCTCTGTGCCTCGGAATGGAGCAGAAGGCACAAGAAGCAGTGGGGCTGACCATTGATTGTAGGGCTGTCAGAGTTTGCTTAGCCACAGAGACCTGAGCTGGTGGGCTGGCCTGTGCTGCTGTTCCTGCACGTGGCAACCAAAGTAAGGGAGCCTAAAATGGGGGTGAAGATATCCAGACCGCCAAAACCAAGCAGTAAGTGCTTCCACTCTCTAATCCAAGGCTTGGTCCACGTGGGGGATGAGGTGTGCCCGCTCCCTTTTTCCCAGGTGAGTGGATAGGTGGCTGGCAGTGGTTCTTGTACACTGAGCTACTCTGACGTCCAGCCTCTGAGGCAGCAGTAAGCACTGTCATCACCCACTTCTGAGCCTTAACAAGCGGGGTCCTTTTTTTTTGTCAGGGTTTATTTGCACGACGACGACAGTTATTACTTACAGAAGGGCCACACTTATATTATGTGGATCCTGTCAACAAAGTCCTGAAAGGTGAAATTCCGTGGTCACAAGAACTCCGACCAGAGGCCAAGAATTTTAAAACCTTCTTTGTCCACACAGTAAGTTTGTCCCTATAGGTTCTCCTTCGCAGGGCAGTTGGAGGCCTTTGTACTTCCATTTGAAGCATCCAAATACTGTAGCCTGAAGAGGGAGCTGGAGTCAAGGCACTTGTCTCCCAGGGCCCCACGTTCATGGCTCAGTCCTAAGTTGGGCTGGGAGACACCTGTGCTTGTTTTTTACTTTGGGGGTGCCCTGAGGGATCTGTAAGTCATCACCTGCATATTTAATATCTGCACATATGTGGAAGGAAGAAATCCACATGTTCATGTGCTTCCAGAGGTACCTGCAGTGGCTGCAGTAGGATGGCAGTTTCTTTATTCCTTTCTTTCTTTTAATATAATTTTTATTTATTTCAGGGAGGAAGGGAGAGGGGGAGAGAGAGAAACATCAGTGATGAGAGAGAATCATCGATTGGCTGCCTACCTGCACACCCCCAGTCAGGGGATCAAGCCCACAACCTGGGCATGTCCCCTGACCAGGAATTGAACCGTGACCTCCTGGTTCATAGGTGGGCGCTCAAACACTAAGCCACACTGGCCAGGCAATGGTTTCTTTCTATGATTTCTCCCCAACAAGTTGAGGTGCTGGTCTTGGAAAGACTCAGTTCTTTGAGAACATTAAATGGTTTCTTTCTCTGCAGCCAAACAGGACGTATTACCTGATGGACCCGAGTGGGAATGCTCACAAATGGTGCAAAAAGATTCAGGAGGTGTGGAGGCACAGATACCAGAGCCACCCAGACACCACCGTGCAGTGACAGCCCACAGCCCTGCCCTCGCTGCCAGGACATGCGCCCCAGCGCAGCTCACTGCTATCCGGGACGCTTCCAGACCACCTGCCAGCCATCTCAAGGGGAATGTAGACAGTGGAACCTTGCAGCTTTTTTATTTAAAAGAAAAGAAGAAAAAAATACCCACAACACAAAGAACAAAACCAATAATGAACAGGAATTCAGGGTCGCTTTGCTTGCTCTCTGTGCTCTATGGAGGCCTCCCCAAGCTGTCCTTGTTGCCAGAACCCAGTGCTGTGCACGTCTACCTGATTCCAGTGGACCAGTGTCACCAGCTCTCCACCGTGCACTCCGGTCACCTGCTGGTCTTGCTGTGACCTAGGGGACAGGGTGTGTCTCTGGGCTCTTTCTGCCCTCTAGATTATCATGGAACTCTTCACTAGGGAGTTGTGTGTGCTCTGCTGTAGGCGGCCTCTGATCTCCATGGGGTGGGAAGGTTCTTGGCTTTTGTCCATGTGCTCTTTTCCTCATGTCCCTAGATCATGGCCCATCCCCTGTGCTGCGGGCCCTTGCTTTCCTCCTGAAGTAGCTCTGGCTGCAGGATTTCTGTCTGCAAGTGCTCCACATGTTGTGACTGCCAGGCAGGCTCCCAGTGGTGAGAAGTGGAACAGGCTGTCGGGTGAAATACAAGCCACTGCCCGCAAGGTTCCGATCCATCATCCCTTGGAGCGGTGTTGCCCTCCGGGGCTGGAACCCACGCACATGGCTGAAGGGAGCACGGTCAGCAGTACGTCCGGTTAGCCCCAGCTGCACCAGCGGACGGCTCTGCCGGCCTCATGAGACCAGAGCAGCAAGGCAGAACGGGGCCTGGTGGCCTTCACGTGGAGGAGTGAGACCTGATGAGCCTTCCTGAGAGTTTGTTTAAAAGTTGAAGTGTGCAGGACTCCCCCAAACCAGTTAATTAGGAACCAAGAGACTCCTCACAAATTGGACGGTACTCAATCATCTGGGTGGTGGGAGGAGTGCACGCTCCCAGCCGGCACACGCACCCTTTTCATGTTGCGATTGAATATGCTCACAGCCTAAAATTCTTACATCCCAACAGTGAGAATCTAACGCCTTCTCATGGTGCCAGTTCATCTGGTCTCCATCAAGTGGACTTTGCCTGGAAAAAAAGGGTTAACCCGCCTTGCACTTGAACCCAAGCTCCCAGCCTGCTCTCCTTCCATTTCAGGTTCCCTCCTTCAATGCTTAGAGGCAGCACCTACTCTCCTGTAACCTACACATGGTCCAGGTCCTGCTAGTCCTTTGATTTTCTTTGCTGCTGCTCCCCAGACAGTGGGTCTTGGCTGTTCCTCTCCCTACCCAGGTGTCCCTGGAGGGCAGTCCTGTTCAGTGGGGAGAGAAGCAGGCCCTGCAGGCTGCTCCCAGGGGATGAACACCTTTTCCTTTAGACTTTCACCAAGGCACTAGCAAAAGGCTCACACAGGAAAGCCCCCGCACCACTTCCCTGCCGGTCTCCTATCTCAAACACACCATTCATCACCCTCTGTGGCCAGCAGTCCAGATGGAGAGGAGAGATGCCTTGCTCACATTGTCTGAGTGATAAGGGTGGCTGTTCTTCAACTGGGAAGCAGTATGGATGTGGGGAATTCACTGTGCTGGGCAGGGAGAGGGCTGAGCAGAGGTAGCCAGGTTTGCTGGTGGTTTCTATTCGGGCCTGTCCTCTGCTCTGTGAAATCTGAGAAAAAGCTCACATCTGTCTGGGGGGCGGGGAGGGAGAGGTGCCCTTGGCTCAAACTCCCTCTATGCTCCTCTTTTCCTCACTTTTGAAAGGCTTGCCTGTGTTCACCTGCTTTTCAAAAAGTGAGTTGACTTGCCCCTTTCAAGAATTTCACTTCATGCTTACTCCCATATTTACATTTTACTCTTCTCAAAAACCCTGCCTCTGTGTGTGCTGTTGGAAGGGTTAGGAGCTGGTTTCTGTGCAGCATCTCCCCAGGTGTCTGGTTACAGGGAAACGAGCATGGCTGGTATTTGTGTTTAATAAGAGCACTCAGCCGGGCTACTCACGAGACAAGTCCTCCCTTGCATTCTGCCTTCTGGATAGCGCCACTACCTCCTGGGCTTAACCAACAAGCTCCATCTTAACCTCTAAACCAGAAAATGAGGGGTTCAGGGTTGAGCTCCAAGTTGACAGAGCTGAAGTGACTGCCCTTGCCCGAGCCAATGTAAGCTGAGCCCTTCTCTGTAAGCCAACTTTCTGTTTTACTCAGAGGCCTTTTTTTTTTTTTTTTTTTTTTAAGGCCCATGTGTATTCTTTTACCCTATACTTCTGCCAACTTTAATTTTATCCAACTTACCGTGCAACCATCGTCTTGGCATGCAGGTGCCTTATATTCTGAGTTGTGGACAAGGGTCTATGTACTTACACAGACATACCTGGAAATATGAATGTGGATTTATCCCAAGTGAGAAAGAAAATGCCCTGTTGTTTACTAGATCCAGGAGCCATGTGTCTTACTGGGAGTAGGCAAAGACACGTCAAACCAAGTACCACCAACTGGAGACAGTCCCATACCATGTGGCCTATCTGCACGAAGGGGTTGGGAGGACAGCTAGGAGGTTCTGTGCTCTTCACTGTGCCTTGCTTGTCTCTGGGAACTTGAGGAAACTGGGTTTGCATAGGATGGTTTCCTCCCCTCTCTGTGGACCTGACTAGGGCCGTGGGCAGTGGGCAGCCCCCTGTGGAGTGCAAAGCCCCACCAATGATTGGCACCATTGCCTGCCTGCTATTCTGAACCTAACAACTTGTGACAGACTTGCTTTGGAAAAAATGGCTCTTGTGGTCATGCCAAAGCTGGCGAGAACTACACCTACTCCAGCCCTCTTAGGGTGTTTGTGGCCCAGACCTGAAGGAATTGCAGGAGATGGCCCCATGGCACACATACCAACCCCAACCCAGGGCAGTGTGCCAGCGCAGGGGGCCCTGGGTGACTCAGTATTTTCTTAAAACATTTGTTTTCTAAAAAAAAAAAAAAAAAAAAAAAGTAAAGACCACTGTGAACATTTTGGTGTATAACCTATCCTCTCCCTGCCCCAAATTTGTTTGCTTTTTTTCATCTAAACTGGGAACATAAAACACATGCTCTTTTTATTGATTTTCAGTGTGAGAGGAAGGGAGAGACACTTCAGTGTGAGAAAGAAACATCCATCAGTTGCCTCCTGTACACCCCCCAACTGAGGATCAAATCTGAAGCCTTTATATGTGCCCTGACCAAGAATTGAACCCTCAACCCTTTGGTTCACAGGATGATGCTCCAACCAACTGAGCCACTTCGGCCAGGGCCAATATATACTGCTGTGCATCCAGCTTTTTTCAGTTGATATTTTATCTTAAGCATTTTCCCATGTCATGAATAATGATTCAGAAGCATTGTTTTTAATAATTGTAGAGTTTAATTGTTATAAATCTTATAATTTATCTATTTCCCTGTTATAAAACATTTAGATGGTTTCTAGTTTTTCACTATTTAAATAATGCTGTGATGACTATCTTTATAAATTTTTGATTTTTTTTACTCTGACCCCTCCTATCCCCATTCCCACAAGTAGTATTTTTCAGTAAAAGTTTGTTTCAAAGGTGGTATTAATTTATTTCTCTGTCTGATCTGATGCTTAGATGCTCAGAGTTCTAAAACAGGACCTCCTCCTTAGTTGTTTCCTTCAGATTTTGAAGAAATGAGTCAATTCCTGGTAAACTGTATTGAAACTCTTATTCAAACAGTGTTGGAATAAGACTGCTCTTTTTCTTTTTTAATGCTAAAAATGATGTCATTACTGCAGTATTTTTGTGACCGATTTTTCCAAAAGTCAATTTCCTCCTTTTCATTGAAAGAATCTGTTGTGCTTGCATGTTAGTTACTTTCCCACCCCTGCTGCTATGGCTTTCAAGTGCTTGGTGATATTTTCAAAATCGTGTGCTTTGTGTCCACAATGGTACTGAATTTGTATCTGCACAGTCAGGAGATAGAAAGTGCTGAACTGATCTTGCCACATGCTTACTGGGTGATTTGTAATTGAGTTTATAGACTCAAAGTATGCTGGGCCATTTGGAATCAGTGAAAAAGCAAAAGCTCTACTTGGAAAAAAAATCACGGACAGTTGTGTTTTACAGAAGTGTGTGTGCCCCTCTCCCACCCCCCACCCCCAGCTCTTCAAATCCTGGGACTTTGTAAGAGGGTCTTGGTTCAGTGTAGCACATGGCCAGGCTTTTTCATGGTAGAAAATGGTTATCCTGGCAGATAAGGACTTAAGGCCTTCTCCCCTCTCCTCACCCACAGTGTTGCAGGTTGTCTAGTTGTCTTCACGTCCAGACCACCTAAATTTGGTTTTATACTTAATTTCTCCACTTCAGTTTGGGGTCCACTGATTCTGAAGGGAAACATGCATGAGAAGTTTTTCTAGGTACCATGCTCAGTGGCACATGACTCCGCCAAAGACGGTGGCTGAATTGCACAGAATTAGGTCTCCTGCCCTCCTCTGAATCTTCAAACCCCGCTCCCGTGGCAAGTCCACAGACTGAGGATGCAGTCGCCAGGAGAGTTTGGAGATGGTATTGTTCTTGGAGATGTTGCCGTACATGCTTTTCCATATTCTTTCTTTTCACATCCAAACCTAACCGGAACGGATGGTGACTCAAGTGGGTGTGGCCCTGGCCTCTTGGGCAGCCTACTGGGCAAGTGCTTTAAACCAGGGCAGGAGTCACTGCCAGAGCCTCTGAGGGGCACAGGCTGCTGGCAGGGTTGTCAGCAGGCTGCCTGTGGAGAACTGGTCTGGGGAGGAAGCTGTTCCAGCAAAGAGCAGTTTTCTCTCTGGTTCAGACAGCTATGGTGTGCCACTAAAGTCATTTCTTCAATACGAGGAAATACCAAACATTATGTGCAGAGACATTTACAAAAGGCAAACCTTTTTTACCTGTGTAATCCACCCTAGTCTAATCTGTCTAGCTGAATGACCATGAGTCGGGTTCATTTTGCGGGTGAAAAGCCTCTATAACCATCATAAATTTGATTGGATGTCGGCAAAATTTAATTCCACAGTATTTAGAGTCGCTGTACCTGTTCCTTAACACAAAAGCGGACAAGGCAATAGTCTGTTAGTTGTCTTTCAGGTTGGTGGCAGTCACTTAGAACGTGTGATATTCTCTACCTGGTCTGTAGCTGTAACTGTGATGTACAGGCAAAGCAAAAATTAAAAAAAAACTTATGAAAAACAAATAATGCAATGATATTAGGATATACACTTTTGTATTTTTATTCTTATATAAGATTATTTGCTGGCTATTGTTGGCCTCTAATTCAGTCTGTGTTATTTAAAATCTAATATATGAATTATTTGGATTGAATTCATGTTTGGGGCCAGGTTGTTATATGTATTGATGTACAGCCTTGAATGTGAATAATTATTGTAAACTATATTTTACAACTTTTTCTCTGGCTTTATTATATAAATTTTCTATTTCGTCAATGATTTAATCATATAATTTAATGAATCCTTTTTTTTTTTTCAAATATTTGTGCTTAGATGTAGTTGCTGGATGATGAATTTTACACATATGCGAGGTAGTCTTGTAATAAAAAAGCATGAAGAGTGTAGACACTCGCTGCATAGCTTTTCCTTTGGCTGGGGATCTGGGGTGGGTGTGACCTGGATTTGGGCCAGAGCAGTTGTCAGTGCATAGCACACACTGGACTAAGGTCATGAGCTTGTCTTGAGCCCCAAGCCAATGGATCACAGGCTGCATGCACATGGCTGGGGGTGGGCGTGGGGAGAGGCACAGCCTACCACTTTTCTGGATTTCCACCTCTAAGTGAGGCGGGGGGCTGGAACTGAATGTGTGCTGGACAGCTCGGAGGACCTTAGTAAAGGCCAATGCTTCTGGTGCAAGGTAGCAGGGCTTGCTGGAATCATGGAAGAGAATCTTAGCGAGCTGCTTCCCCTGCTGCATCCCAGGACTGGGTGCCTGGCCCAGCATGTCTAACTCAACCTGCTCAGCATTTACTTCCTCAGCATCTGGCATATGCTGTCCTGGGATCCAAATTCTTACCTGTACCTTTCATGCCAGACCAACCTCAACCTGGACTCCAACAAGGTGAGCATGGCCCGAACTCCCCTTGTCCCCAGCTCCACCCAAGCCCCAAAAACTCCCTGCCCTGGGCCTGGGAAAGAGGTTGGCACTCTGGCACCTACTGTTTTCCAGGATCCTCAGCCACTCCACCTCACATCTCATTCTTTGGCCCCTGGTGTGTCAACACCTCCTCTTCTCCGTCCCAGTGTACTTACTGGGTTTGGAACCAGAGAACCCTGGCGTCCTTTGCTTTTCACATTCCAGACGTTTGACTTAATGTTGGCAAGGGGGAGTTGACACGGTCGTCTTCCTTTCCCAGTGACTTGCATTTAGATAATTGGTGCTTCATTGTTTTCAGCCACAACACGCACCCCATTTAGCATTCTAAGAAGGTGATGTCCATAGAGTGATATTTCAAAGGGAATGTTGTTCATATTAAGGGGTGGATAAGGGATGTCATGGAAGGGCCGGGTAGGAAGTCTTTTTCAGACTTTCTAACTATCCTAGTTTTCCCACTGCCCTAGCAAAAGGATAGGAATTTCTAGGCTGGTTTGCAGCTTGTCTTCGTATAATATAATGTTCACACTGTTGTTCCAGATAGTAATAGAAAGTAAATTATTTTGTTGATTACCTTTACAAGACTGTGGCTAAGGCAGAGTATCTCGGAAGCTATACAAGCTGTATAGGATTGAAACTCAGAAAAGGCTGTTGGAATATAGTTATTACCTATATTTATCCTAGGGAATCCATAAGCCTTCCTCTTACTTTCCTGGGTCTTTCAGTTGGGCCTATGTAATAACACTTGGCTTCATTCCTTGCCAGCCCAGCATATGCCAGGCATAAGACTTCCAAAAAAACTTCACATCCTTCAAGTTTGAGAGGCATGCCAGAGACCATCCTCAGGGTGGCATGACCTATTATCAGGAAATGAGAATTCTTGAGTTACTGCAAAACCACCACTCATGGATAGAAATCAGTTTTTGAGATGCCAGCCCTCTGGCCCTCTCGCTCCCCACTTCCCACCCCACCCCCACTCCTCAGATACTTCCTTTGCTCATTTGAGCAAGTTCTCTAAGAGAACTGACCTCCCAGAAAATGACAGTCATATCCAGGATAGAAATAGGCTTTGTGAGCTATGATTTTCCTTTTATAGTATAGGTGTATGTTTTACTGTTTTTTTCTTTTTAAACAGTGGGTCCTCGCGGTCATTCACCAGCATTTCTACTCTAGCATTCCTGTTTCTATATTGAGTCAGATTTTAAATTGCTCTTGTCCTTCGGGTTGTTTTGAGGCAATGGCTGTCTATTCAACATTGAAACAATTGATTCTGAGCCAATTAACTATAGGTTGCAAAGGTAAGTCCATTCATCCCTTTATTTGACTGTTTCAAGACTACTTTAAAAATTCATGCTTTACTGTAAGAGAAGTAAAACATGGGCTTGCTTTCTATCATACTTGATGTGCGATTCATTTTGGTTAAGTCTCTTTGTATTCCAAGATACCTGGCCCATAGGTATTGTTGAACAGGTTAGACCTTGTCTCAATTAATCTATCAGAATATATCTATATTGTTGCTTTTCCAATTATCATCCACTTAGCCATATTTGGTTTCTAAAATGTAAAAAAAATTTATAAAATGAAGGTAATGTAGCAGTTACAGTTTCTGTCTCAAAATAGTTGATAGTAAATAAGGGTTAATTTTAGTCACAGATAATGTGAATTTCTCAGAAAGAGTAATGCTAATTCACATTAGTCACAGTAGTGGGATTTTTTTTTTTTTTACTTCAAATGAGAAAATGTTTAAGATACTTTGTCTCTTTAGTTTCTTTCTCCTTGGTTTAGATGAAAGAATGTCCCAGAGCCCTGGCCAGGTGTGGTTCAGTTGGTTGGAGTGTCGTCCTGTACACTGAAAGGTCTCAGGTTTGATTCCTGATCAGGTCACATACCAGTCAGGGTTGGTACCGGGGGCAACTGATAGATGTTTCGCTCCCTCCCTCTTTCTCCCTTCCTCTCTCTAAAATAAGTAAAATTTATCCTCTGGTGGATAAAAAAAAGAAAAAAGAATCTCCAGAGAGTCACTAAACCCTGAGAGAGGAATCTGAGGATTAGGGAGGAGGGGAGGGGATGTTTGGAGGAGTGGGACACTAGTAATTACAAAATGGAAGAGAAACAGGATGTTGATTCACAGGTAAAAAACTCAAGCCCTGACCTCCTACTTAAGCTTAATGAAAGCATACCTGGCAGATAATCCTAGGGCTGAAGCTCAGCGTGGTCCTGGTGGAAGATTTCTGGTTGGGCGTTGGACTAGTGTTTATTGAGCACCTGGGCTTGCAGAAGGTGGTGCTTGGATAGGGGTTGGGTCCGGAGATTTAAGGGGGAGGAGTTCCAAGGGTTTGGAGTTCACTGGGAGAATGCCTGTGGCCTGTTAAAGGAAGAATGTCTGGTGGGGAGCTCAGTCATTGAAGCCATGTGGGAGAGTTGGAGTTACAGGACATTTTCAGAGTGTTTTTTTAGAAGTGGGCAGGCGGGTTGCTAGGAAAGGTGGGGGGCTGGGCTACAACGTGATCCCCCTTCACCGAAGTCTTCACATTCCCTGTTTCAGGACGAGCTTGAGTGGGACCAGGTGCCCACCGTCCCCTACCTTCTTGTCTCAAGTTCTGACTTTGGGCCCAGTGCCACCATGAAGTTCTCTTTATGGACAGTGTAAGTGTGAATTCTCTTTTCCTCCTGGGGCTTCCTCCATGGGGGCTGTGTCTGTCCTGGGTCATTTTTATCTTCCACGTTCCTTTAGGGACTGGCCAGGTGTAATACTGCTTCCCGGAAGTGCTTAGTAAATACTTGATGTGTGATTCATTTTGGTTATGTCTCTTTGTATTCCAAGATAGCTGGCCCATAGGTATTGTTGAACAGGTTAGACCTTGTTTAGAGCTGAAGCAGCCCCTGTTTCATTGTGGAGATACTTTAGGAGTATAAGGGCAACAGGAAATCTGACTACTTGTTGATGGTAAACCACTCAGATGAAGTTAAGATTGAGGGGATTTGGTCTCTGCAGCTGAGCCTGTCCGGGAGAAAACTGTGGGTTGCCTATTTGCTTTGGTCCTCTGACAGGGCCGTTGTCCTGGCTTTGGGTTTGCAGATTCTGTAGCAGCATATGGGTCTTTGAGGGGTGGGGCCATCATGGTGCTTCTGATGACTTGCCCTTTTCAGTTCTTTGCTTGGGCTCACTCCAGGTGTACTTGGTATTGGCAAGAGTCAGGATTGGAAAGATAGTGAAAGGAATCATAGACAGGGCTAAGTGATGGGGCTGTGGGTGGAAATAAGATATTTTAAGCCACTTGGCAAGAGAAGTGGGGATTATTCTGAGTGGAAGTGGTAGATTATGTTTCATATAACTAGATCAGAGGTGAAGGGCTTAACTGGCCGAATTCTTACGAGTGGCTCCTGTCCTGATGAGAGCTGTGCGCCAGCCTGAGGCCACGAGTGGGTGTCCTGAGACACTGGTGCATGTCAGTTCACACTTTGCTGGAGGATGGGGCTCTGGGTCTGTTCTTAGCCCTGACCACGCATCGAGGTTGGTTCAGGACCTGAGGGAATGGTCCCCTTGTGTCCTGGGAGCAGTCCTTCTCCTCCCCTTAGTACAGCAGGTGCTTGCTCCCAGAAGAGGGGTCATCTCTTCACAAGGTGCCTAACTGGAAGGCTCCTCTGACCTGAGCCAGCCCTAGAGTCAATGCTGTAAAGTCCTAAAAAAGAGTGAGAAGAGCTTGCTTCAGGGCACCGGCCCCCAGGCTGTCCCACCCTCAGTCATCTGAGGGTAGCCGGAGGAAGTGTGTCAGCCGCACAGCAGTTCCTCTTTCTGCCCCATGCACACGTATCCTTCAGTTCCTCTCCTCCAGCAGCACAGTGACTGGTGTTAGTTTAAGCAGCCGTCAGAATACTGATTTTGCATTAGAGTTGTAGGGGAACACAGAGATGCCTACCTCTGGCCAGGTTGTCAGTGGCTGCTTTCACCTGTGAGCGGTCGGTGCTCATGGCTCCTTTCCAGGGACTCTCCAGGTCAGTAGTCACTGGGCCAGCAGCCTTTCAGGTCCTCTAAAGGAGCTGGTTGCTTGGCACCTAGGGAGGAGGTCTGTGTGGCCAGGGTGCCAGCAGGTCTCTTTTTTGAAAATATAGTTTTATTGATTTCCAAGAAGGGAGAGGAATAGAAACATCAATGATGAGAGAGAATCATTGATCAGTTGCCTCCTGCATGCCCCCTACTGAGAATCAAGCCCCCAACCTGGGCACGTGGCCTTGATCAGAATGGAACCCAGGACCCTTCCAGTTTGAACACCAGTGCTCTCACCAGGTCTTAATGGCCATCTGTCCCCACACTACAGAGCACCCAGAAAAATTCCAGTCTGCAACTGGGATGTGGGTATTGGGTGGGATGGAGCAACCCTGCTGGTACTCTGGCCCTGACTGACTCCACCCACAACTTAATTGGCTGTGTGGCTTGGGGCAAGTTAATGTGCCTCTCTAAGTCATGGCGGCCTTGTGAGCATTAAGGAAGATGATGACTGGAACATCTGCCCTGCCCTGTGCTTGGAGCTGGGCTACTGCAGTCAGTAGAGTTAGAGTTGGCTCTTAATAGTCTTCATCTTACTTCTGTACTTTTAGAAAGAATGTACCAAAAGTGCTTTCAATCTCCCCCTCATGATGTCTTTTTGTTAATGTCTCTTACATAGCCTCACTGGCTTACCCAAACCTCGTGGTGCCAGCTCCCACCTCAGCCACACACACTTGGTCTCCCTGCTTCCTGGCTGCCTCTTCATGCTGTCCACTCAGAGCTCCTGGCTGGTTTTAGGACAGGTCCTGGAAGGCCAGTTCCTGCTGCGGGCACTGGAGGCTATGCCTGTGGGAGGGGCACAGGTTCCTGGGCAGTCACTGAGGTTTCTTGCAAGAAACTGGAGAACACTGCTCCAGAGTTCACCATGCCTTGATGGTGTGTGTCGGGAGAGCCTCAAGGCATCCGGGCGGCATCTAAGTGGGGGATGCACCCACTGTCTCTCCCGCAGTTGTGTTCTGGTGGGCTCTGGTTTCCTCAGCATTGGGCCTCCAGGATCTTGGCCTGCTTTTGCAAGGCAGTTTACGTGTGTGGGGATGGTTCTGAAGGATGAGCTGGGCCAGCCACTCATTGCTGATAGATAGGCTGTGGTATCTCAAAACAGATATAGGGGCACTGAGTCCCAGGCAGTCCTAGTTACTTATTTTTTTTAAATATTCAAAAAATTTTTTACATCTTCAAAAAAATTTTTTTATTGTGAGAAGGACCAGAAGCCACTTACAAGCCCAAAAAGCATAAGAATTAAATAGAACACATAACTTTTATACACAGTTTTCTATACAAAAGTTTAGGAGGGGTTAGGGAGCAGAGGAGCCGCAGGCCTGCCCTTCAGCCCCAGAGCGAAGGAAGGGTGGACTCTGCACTGAATCTGCCAGCAGAGCCAAGTGCAGGAAGAGAGCAGAGGCCACCTGGGAGCCAGCAGGGCGGTGGCCGTGGAGACAGCTGGTGGTGAGGGCTCAGGTGCCTCGAGAGAGCAGTGGGCCAGGTATGAACCCCAGGCTGGTGTCCTGTCTGCAGTGTCCTGCCTTCTACCTCAGAGTGGCTGGTGTCCAGGGGGAACTGGAAACTCTGGCCCTGAGGAGGCCCCATTCCCAGGCTGGCAGAGCCCCCGCCGAGTGTTTGCAGGAGGGCCCCTGGGTTCTTACAACTGGTGCCTCTGCCCCAGGGGGTCATGATTCTCACCTGTTTCCGTCTCTAGTTGATTTTCTAATGCCAGCAGTTATATGTTAAACACCCACACTCATAGTCACATGATATTTGCAGGGATTTACATGCAGGAGCTTTGTACCTGAGATGTCTCCCGGGAGGGAAGTACCTGATAAAACCGGACAGATGGATGGCCCCTTGCCTTGTGACGTAAAAATTTATAGCAGCTGTGATCTGGGCAGGTGGCACTAGAGCTGGCAGGTCCACCACAGCATTATGCTCACAACTGTCCTCCAGCCTCGGGTGATGGTCTCTAAATGGGTTGGGTCCTGCTGAACTGAATGGGGCCCTGTGAACCATCTCCACTATTCCTGGAGCTTGGTGGCACTCCCTCAGATAATCTGAGGCACAATTGTTCCAGGAGCCTCCTCAGGAGGCTCATTGATGGGGGCCTTTCCTTCTGGAGAGCCTCATTTGAGTCGTATGTGTCAGCCTAAATTCAAAGCTACACTGAATGGTGTCTGTCTGTAGCTGGGGAGGCAACCTGGGGGGTCAGAGTCCTGATGTTTGAGGGTTTGTTTCCAGGGTAGTGTAGAGAGCCATCTGGGAAGGCACATGGATACTTTTTTAATTCTTATCAGCTGAGCCCAAGGGCACTGGCAGAATCCTGTTATCAGTACCCAGGTACTTGGAATGAGGAACAAAAAGGACCTTGACCCACCCAAAATAAGGAGCTTACTCAGATCCTGATGAATAGGATTTGGGCACACCAGAAACTCCTTTGGATCATAAAATCCCTTTTGGAAACCAATAAATATGCTGTGTTGTCTGAGGTGAGGGTGACTGTCTATCAGAGGACAGGAAGTCACCCAGCACCCAGCTTGAATCTATTTCTGTCTCTTGTCTCTTTCTTTCTCTAATTTCTTAACCCCCAGCTCCTCCCCTCAGGAACCTGTCTTTCTCCCTTTCCATGCGGGACGCGGAAAAGGAAGAAACACCGCACCACAGGTAGGTGTCCAGGGGCAGTGCTGAGGGTCAGAATGACCTGGAGCCCTGTCATATGCACCCTCGTCTCTACCTGGAGCCCTGTTTTTCCTTTATTCCCCGAGTGTGCCGGAGGATTTCAGATCTCGGTGCATACAGGGCATTGTGGGGTCTCCTGTAGGGAAAACTAAGTCAGAACCAGCTGACACTCATGCACATGTGCAGCCTGTTTGCTGTGTGAGGTCCCATCCCTGCTGTGTGCATCTGTTGCCTGGGACAAGCATCTGGTCTCTGGGCCTCCGTTTCCTCATTTGCAATGGGTGATGTCTATCACTTCTTCCTGGTCAAGGATGTGAGAAACTGTAGAAAACAAAGCAGAAGAGAGGGCATAGGTGAAGGTTTTATGTGCAAATTCTAAATAGATAAAAACTGTGCTTTTAATTAGATCGGTTGCAAATGTTTGTGCACAGAAAATCCTATGCTTTTGCGTTTAGATTTCAGTGGGAGAAATTTGACAGAGAATATATCTTGCATTTAACTCAGGACACTCAGCCCTCTTATTTTCAGGTCTCCAGTGGCCATCCCTTTTCTGTTGCAACAAAGAAGTGGTCGTGTCCATTTGTGGACACGTGTTTGTGGAAATCTGGAAGTGATCGAAAGGAGCCAAGTGCAAAAGCTCTATAAAGGAAACTGAAGGAGCTGGAGTGTGACATGTCAACAGAGATATTTTCTGTTTAGAATCTTATGCAAGAGCCTGTCATTCTCTACCTTTGTTCCTTGCCATTTTCAAAACCTGGTGTCACTGAGTGGCAGCCCTTAGGGACAAGTAGCATCCAATTTATCCATGATGGTTGGCTCGGCAGTGCATTCAATTCTGAATTTAAGGGCTGAGTTTTACTGCTGGGCCTGGAGCATGGGCAGGGAGAACCTAGCTGTGTGTGTGGGTGGGCTGTCTGAGAGGCTGGGAGGCCTTCCTGGTCCTCAGAACATTGATGGGCAGGCAGAGAGGAGTGGTGGCGTGGGGTTCTCAGTCAGGGTTGTCTTCACTGCCTCCCTCAGTTTAGGAACCTGGGTCAGGGGTCTCCTGGGACAGCATGTGACTTGGGCTCTGCCCTGCCTTTGCCTTCCCTATTCTCTTTTTTTTTTTAAATATATTTTATTGATTTTTTACAGAGAGGAAGGGAAAAGGATAGAGAGTTAGAAACATCGATGAGAGAGAAACATCGATCAGCTGCCTCCTGCACACTCCCTACTGGGGATGTGCCCGCAACCAAAGTACATGTCCTTGACCGGAATCGAACCTGGGACCCTTCAGTCCGCAGGCCGACGCTCTATCCACTGAGCCAAACCGGTCAGGGCTTCCCTATTCTCTTGACAAATGACTCCAGGCACCGTGCTCTAGGCTTTGGCCAGGACCTCATCTTTGTCCTGGCAGCCCCCGTGCTCAGGCCCTGGGTCCCATGGCGCAGGCTCATGGATGTAGGCTTCAAACCTCCACTGGAGACCTGCAGCTTGGCTGGATCACTTCTGGATTTCCACAAACACACTAGGAACTGGACACCACCACTACTTTGTTGCAATGGAAAAGCGATGGCCACTGGAAACTTGAAACTAAGAGGGTTCGGTGTCTGACCTAAATGCGGAATATAGTCTGTCAAATATCTCCCACTGAAATCTAAATACAAAAGCATAGGATTTTCTGTGCACAAACATTTGCCATCAACACCGTCTTGGGCCCCCTGGGAGTGGGATTCAGCAATTCAGCCATCCTGGCATCAATGAGCCACCTAGTGTGGAGCGCAGTGGTAAGAACACAGCTCTCATATGGTGCTGCCTGTCCTGTCCTAACCCTTCCACCTCGGACCTGTTTCTTAATGAAACTCATCTAATTAAAAGGAGTCCTCAAGAAGAAATTGGCCAGAGTGTACTGACATGACTCCATGGCGGAAACTACTTTTGAATTTCCTTACGTGCCGCTCATCAGTGGCAAAGCTGGACAGGCCGGCTTGTCCCTGGTGGATGGTGTAGCCTGTCACTGAAGGCCGCTTGGTTTTCAACGTCTCAGGGTTTCCCCGGTGAACCTGCCGTTCCAGGCCCCGGTGGGTGGGCCTCGCGGCAGGTCTGGGTCATGGGCTCTGTGACTTCCCTTCTGGGAGGATGTGGTGGGGCCACGTGCTAGGACCATTGTGGACCAGTGTGAAGGCAGCCGCTGGGCTGAGTGTCCTGCCCTCAGAGCACAGTGAACCTGGGCAGACCTGGAGCTCAGAGAGGCATGCCACGTGGGAGAAACACAGTATGATGAGGGTCCGTTCTAAAGCCCACTCGGGTTGTGCGTGTCCTGGTGGAGGTCAGCCCAGCAGCAGGTATATCTGGGGTGAATGGCAGGTTCTGGATGCCCAGAGAGCTGACGTGTGTTCCAGGAGTCTGGAAGGTTACCTGACTCTGGGCTGTCAGAGTTCTGTTGTGCGTATGAACACCTGGCCCCTGGGTACCTCTCTCTATAGAGTGCTCTCGGCCCGAGCTTTCTAAATCAGTGTGTTTGATCCAGTGTGTCCGGGTGGCCTCTATGGGGTTTTTGGGAAAACATTTTTGTATTCAAAATAGAACAAGGAGCCCTGGCCAGTGTGCTTCAGTGATTAGAGCGTCAGCTCACACATGGAAGGGTCTTGGGTTCAATTCCCGGTCAAGGGCATGTAAATGGGTTGCAGGTTCAACCCCCAGCCCAAGGTGTGTGTGGGTGGCAGCCAATCGTGTGTCTCTCACATTGATGTTTCTCTCTGTCTCTTTCTCTCCTCTCTTCCCTCCAATCCCTTCTCTCTAAAACTCAATGGGAAAAGTATCCTCGAGTGAGGATTAAGGAAAAAAAAATAGAATAAGGATTCAAGTGTAAGATTCACATGAATTGTTAAGGTAAGCCATACAGGGCACTGTTTTAAACGACTCAGAGCTGCTGAGCCTCAGAAAGGGGCCTGTAGTATGTCCTTTGAGGCCCTCCCCACACTTGCCCTTCTCCAGATCATCCTCACATTTAGAGGCTCAGCACAAGGCCATCTCCCCCATGCTCTCCTTGGGCTCCCCAGGGGTGTTCTTCTGCACCTGAGCATTGCAGTTCCATCTGGCTCACCTGCCCTCCCTCTGTCCCATCCAATGTCCCTCCAAACTTATTAGGCCTGGGTCACCTTTGTGTGTATCCTGCTGCTGAGCACTGTTGGCATTCAGTAAACTTCCTTTCCCTGCTAGACTGGTTCCCAGTCCCAAGCATGATACCCAGCTCCCTGCCATGACCTTGAGCCCAGGGGCCTACCTGACTGAGGCTGGCACTGAGGCCTCAGCCCTCGTGACAAGGGAGGCACCCTGGGGGCTCTGAAGGTGGAGATGAGCCCTGTTCCCTCTGATCTTTCCTACTTGACCTGCCAGCTGTCTGTGAGGTAGCAGTGAGCTGATGAATACCGCCTGAGCCTGGTGAGTGCAAATGTCACGGTTCAGCTCTTTTCCTACAATGGGTGAGGCAAAGCCTCGATTCCATGTCACGGAAGCTCTGACCCTTGTTCCAGACCACAGCTCCTTTAAAGAAAATGGTGATTATTTTCACCAGTAGGGAGGCTGCTAAAGCTGATCTGTGGGGTCCTTTGGCTTTACCTAAAGAACAATGGGGGTCCAGAGGATTAGGAGGAAGGGGCGGGCCCGTGGGAGAGTGTGTGACCAGGGCTTCCTTAGATATAGGGGTGGGACCCAAGGAGGAATCTGGGAAGTCTGTGCAGTTGGGGCAATGCCCTGGGGGGGTCAAGATGTCGGACCAGGGGGTGGCAGGAGGCTGGGCTGAGTGCCCAGGCCAGGGGAGCAAAGAGCACAGAAGTGGCTCTGGGCTTAGTGTGGCATAAGGCTGTGTTTGGGAAATAAGAAACGTACACCCATGACCTAAACAGTATAACATGGCAGTATTCATGAGGCTTCACAGTAAGACCACCAACCAGGGCTGCAACTTTACATTGAGAAATACCAGACAGAGCAGAAGAAGGCACTCACAGCCCTCCAGAGCCAAATGGGCATTCAGGAAGCTCAAGGGGGGGTGGGGGGGAGAGCAAGTGGCCAAAAGAGCTGGAGGAGGCTGAGGAGGGAGTGGGAACACCTCTAATGAGGGTGAAGTGAATCAACTCCCTCAGCAGCCACATTCAACTCCCAAGAGGGTAGAACACCACCCTGGCAAAGATGCACTCATCCACGTTTCAGCACAACCCCTTGCTCCTGGGAAAGCAGTCCCGTCACTCCAGCAGCCACAGAGCTGAAGCCCAAGGACACACTGCCAGGCGCAAGCACTTGCTTTCTTTTCCGTTTTTCCTGGACTCCTGGCTCAACACATGCAAGTTTAGGCTGCAACTCAGCTCAACACTGCTGTTTCCAAATGCCAGCCTTTGACATTTCACTTCCTATAAGATTACACCCAATAATTTCTGATTTACATTCCTGTTTTTGTTTTTTGTTTTTTTTTTAACGAATGAAGCAAACTCAACTCAGAGCAGGGATTTGAAAAGCACAGCTAGGAGCTTTTTTGTTTGCCATGAAGAATGCCCCGATTATTCCAATAAAACAAGCCACTGCAGAATGAGAATATATCCAGCCAGGACACTGGACGTGAGGAAAAGCATCTGGGCACACACACAGCCTGACCTGAAACAGCTGCTCCCATGGGGAATCACCTCTCTCGGAAGATCCACCCTCCCAGTCCCCGGACAGCAGGTAAAAGGTATTAAGATTTAAACCTGTGTCTATATTCTTAGCATTGGATCCTGTGGGTGGTCTAGGATCGAGATCTTGTGTGTTCTGCATACTTTACAGAGTCTGTCACAAGATAAAGGTATGAACCAAGGTTTTTCCCATCTGTAAATATGAATGCACTTGATGCTAAGTTTTTTCTTTACAAGATGCCTGACAAGTTCACTCAGCACAAAGCACAATTCCAATGAGAGGTGGAAAGGTGTTACTAAGCCTCTCCTTTAAGGGACACATGCCACCTTCCTATAAGTGAACATAAACTAGTCAGTCACCTTAACTTTGTTGTTGGCAGCTGGCTGTCACCATCAGCATGCTCTGCGAGTGCAGAATGCTCTGGGGCCTGAGTGGAGTCGTGCCTGCATTGGTTGGGGCACCAAAGTGCAAGGAGAGAACAGGGAGCGTGCAGAGATACAGGAAGATGAGGAAGGTGGCCCACCAGTCAGGATGAGAAGAAGCAAGGAGAGGATGCTGGCAGCACCCATGGTCCACAAGCACCATCCCTCTCCACCTCGAATTCCCAGGACTCCGAGAGTCACCCCAGGAACCTCTCTAGCCACCCCCGCCTGCTCCACCCAGCTCAGCAGGCATATCTTGTTGTTTGCCACAGTTACAGCATGTCCCACAATTCCATATCCTCAGCCCTGGGGTGGTCAAGGGGAGCTCTGAGATGTTAACGTGCCCAGTGCAAGCAACTCAGGCCATGGAGTGACTTCTCTAAGAACACCTGACTCTTCAAAGCCACGGTTTTCCTATTATTTCATTAAAAAAATATATGCACTCATTTCATTGACCAGAGTTCCTTAAAAGAGGTAAATCAACTATGCTATTAACACAAATATTCAACAAACATGGCCACTGTGCCAGCCAGGGTCCCACGACACGGCCTGAGGCAAACAGGGTCCCTGCCCCTATGAAGCTACATCTTAATGGGGTGACAACCCCGACGTCATTTACAGAACTAGCTGGTTAGAGTTGTGAGGGTGGCTATCGCAGAGGTGGACGAGTGCTGGGGGTACAGAGCAGCCCCCTGGCTGCTGTGGTCCACAGCGTGGGTGGGTGAGGGGCTTGGAGGGCTGCAGTACTGTTCAGGGAAGGTGATGGAGGCTCAGATGGTGCTGCAATGGCCAGGAGAGAGATACTAATGTTCAGAAAGTGAAATGTAGGAAGAGCTAATCACGCAAAACTAAAAATGCTTTAAAGTTTTGCTTTCCTCTATGTTTCAGATTCAACACAGCAGCCTTCATGAGCCAGAAGGAAAAACCAGTCATTTTGAAATCAGCATCCAAGTGAGTATAGAAAGAACTCTGGAGTTTGGAAATGGCAACAATAGATGATCACACACACACACACACACACACACACACACACACACACACACACACCCTGCTTCTCCATCACATGCTTTATGTGAAATGGCAGGGCCTCCGCCAGCACCTCATGGCAGCTTCAATGATTTTAAGGCAAATGCGTGCTCGAGATCACACTGCTCTTATCCACTTCATCAACAAAGGTTCACTGAACACCTACTGTGTGCCATACATTTCTCCTGGGCACTGGAGAGACAGCAAAGAGCAAAACTGAGCCCATGACCTCAAGAAGCCCACATTTTAGTGGGGTAGAAAGACCCCCAAAAAACAGAACCAGATAACAGCTACAGCGTGTCATATGGTGATAATCACTGTGAGAAAAATACAGCAGGGAAGGGAGATGGGAGTATTTGGATGGGGTTGGTGTAAATGTACGTAAACAGAGAAGCCCTCACTGGGAAGGTGACATCTGAGGATGTGGGGAAAGCCCTAAGGACACCTGGGGAGAGCTTTCTCCACAGAGGACTAGCCAGTGCAAAGGTCCCAAGGCAGGAGCAGCTCTAGACTCACAGCGGGCCAGACTACCTCCAGACAAACCCCTGGGTGCCAGGCAGGGACCTCAGCACCCCTGAAACACCCCTTCTGGGCACCTCAACCCACAGGAGTGGGAGCCTGAGAAACAGGGCTGCCCATGAGGACCCAGGCACCTCCTGTCTGATGACAGCCTAACCAAGGCTGTACCGTCCAGCATCAGTCCAAGGCTGAGATGCTAGTCACTAGACCACTACCACTGCAAAAGCACCCCAGCAGTGTCCCCTGCACTCCACACTATGGGCACGATGACACAGGAACAAGTCATGAGCAGCCTTCCTCCTTCGTGGGATTCCTTCCTGCCTCGGCCACATGAGCCAGCAAGCACCTCAGCGCAAGACCAGTCTCAGGGACTCTCCCAGATGGAGATGTTTACAGGGTCGACTCGGTGCTTCATGCTTTCTCTTCCCACGGGCATAACTCACTAGCATGGGTATGTTTAAGAAATAATTTTACTTCTGCAACTAAAGAAAATGGTGGTTGCAATATTACCTTGTAAAGCATTTAAGCATCAATCGTGAAATGAAAAGCAAAAGAAAAAAGCCCTCTTCCAGTATGAAAACTCCAAATGTTTACTTATACTATAGGTATTATTCTAAAGGGATAATTTTTAAAAACAACTTGAGAAGTAATTAAGCTGCACAAACAGCACTGACACCTCCAGGATCTGGAGTACACTTGCTGACCAGTGGTCCCGTGTGGCAGTGAGGGCTCCTGAGTCATCCCCATCCAGCCTGCCAGCCCTCAGGTCCTGTGGGTGAGTCATTCCCTCCCAGCACACCTCTATTGTACTTCTGGTTCCTCAATAGCTTCTGAAATTTCAATCTCGGGAGAGGAAAAAAAAAAATTTAAACCCTCCCCCAGGGATATGTTCAGAGAGAGAGAGAGACCTGAATAGGTGCCTCCCATATGCACGCCAATGGGGGATCGAACCTGCAACCTTTTGGTGTACAAAACGCTTCACCAACTGAACCACCCGGCCAGAGCTCTCTGGAAAAATTTAAAGCAACAAAACCCTAAGTGTGCCATTCATTTATCCCTGTCCTCCCTAATAAAATGGAGCTGGTCAGAGAGACATTCTCAACTACATGGCCCTCTGCCCGGTCCTGCAGGCACCGAGTTACCATGAGAGTTATGATCATTGGCCTTTCTTACACACAGACATGCATGCACCCCAAATGCAAGCCCCTCAGGGTCACCCGTGGCTCTCCATGGCCACAGCCCTACATCAATGCCAGGCCTTTCCCATCAGGAGTCTCCCACAGGCTGTGCCCCAGCCCCACTCTTCTTCCCCTACTTCCCACTAACAGCACCACATCCATCTCCGACTTCCCCTCAGGACCCCTCCTGTGCTTCTTTCTCTTATCTCACGTGTGCTCTCAGGACAAGCTTCTCTAACTTCATTGCTTCTGAGAATTGGGGGAGGTGTGCCAATGGCACAGTGCTATCAAGAACAAGGAAGGACGCCTGTTCTCAATGACCTTGGTTAGGAAGCGTCAGCCATTGACATCAGCACCTTTGGAGTCTCTGGAAATGTGGGTCTCACCATGTCCCACAATCCCACTCAAGGTAAACCTCCTTCTACACCCTCTTAGTGTGTCATGGTGAATCTGTAAGTAGGACTGCCACCTGCTGTGCTCACTCCACCTTTTCAGAGCAGGCACGGGGCGGGGCGGGGGCGGGGGGGGGCGGGGCTGGAGAGCACGATAACCACCCCTTCGCAAGGGCACCTCTGACAGGAAGACAAAGACAAGTTTTCAACCACTGAATTCCAAATGAACTTGAAATAGAGTCATATGTAAACTGGGCATTTTCTGTAGACTTCAATTTATTTCACACAATTTGTAAGTAAGAACTTAAGAGTTTTAACTTCTTTGACTTTTTGAGTACTGGGTTCAGCAGTCTCCTCTTAGAAGTAGAAACTCTCAAGGGAAAATTACTTGGAGATCAAATTACATTTTCATAGCCACCAAAAACATTTCAAGGCTCAATTTAATTAAGGAGTACCTTGCTCAGCCACCAAGAGAGTTTAGGAAAATACCAGCATCAAAATATCCAGTATCCAATATTCAAATCTGCTAAATGTAGCAAACATTTTGGTTGACAAATAGATTGAACTTGGGGCAAGGAAACAAATGATCCAAGGATATTTTTGGATTTCTTTTTCCCCATGCGATCAAGTCTCACAGTAGACACCTCGCCTCCTCCATAGCTGCAGACAACAGCTTCCATCACCCTTAAAAGATTAACTGCCAGGCAGATGGAAGCTGATTTTTACAATACAGAATCATGTTTTTTAAATGGCACACCTCCCCCAATTCTCAGTGGCGATGAAGTTACAGAAGCTTGTCCTGAGAGCACACAGGAGGTAAGAGAGGACTGTGTTGCACTGGGCAGATGAGGAAGTGAGCCCTGAGTCAGCACCAGGAGGCCAAGGAATTGAATTTGGAAGTAGAAGGTTGACTGACGATCCTCAGATCCTCCTGCATCTTTATCTGTCTCTGTATCATTCTCTCTTTAGGAAGGATAAAATGCAAATTAAGCAAGGATTTCATATGAAGACTGAGCTTGGGGATGTTGAAGCTAGACTCAGGGTCAGTGCGGTGAACAGTCTTTCATCCTGAGAGGAAGCCTTTAGATCTGCAGAGGGACCAAGGATTCAAAGCTGGGGCCTATATACCCCAGAGAGTTCAGCAACGACAACTGGATTCTTTAAATGTGTCCTGGCTCTTAAGAGTTTTTTAGTTTCTACAGACCTGCTGAGGAAGAATCTAACTGCAGGATATCACACGAATAAAGAGTTCCAACAGCTTAATCACTAGTTACTAAACTGTGTAAACCTTTTGCATATGAACTAGTCATGGGCCTTGGATAGACAATCACAGTTACAGGTACAAGTAGAGAAGGGTTATTGTTGAACTGTTAGAACACGCACTCTGCTGAGTTGAGCACTGCTCCTCACTAGCTGCTTCACCTTGAACAAGGTACGTCACCTCTCTGTGGCTCAGACCCTTTACCTCATAATCAGGGATAAGGAGAACAGGAACCCTCAGGCTTGCTGTGAGGATTTAACGAGTGAATGTATGAAAAGTACTCAATCTGACTGGAAGGGAGTGTGCTAGGAGCATTTTTAACATTAAATAGCACAGAAGACACAGACACAAACTTTCTCCAACCAGGGACCATCAAATCATAAAATAAGACCCTCAGGCCCTTTCCAAGTGTTGCTTATTCATCTGTAACTAAAACCAAGTTAATTATATACTATATTACAAGGCCCAATTCTAACTGTGAGTCAGACAAAACAATATAGGAAGGCTGAGCTCCCCTAACACACCAGCAGAGGAAACAACATCAAAATCAGGGTCGGTTTTTTTTTGTTTGTTTTTTTTTTAAATATATTTTATTGATTTTTTACAGAGAGGAAGGGAGAGGGATAGAGAGTTAGAAACATCGATGAGAGAGAAACATCGATCAGCTGCCTCCTGCACACCCCCCACTGGGGATGTGCCCGCAACCAAGGTACATGCCCTTGACCAGAATCGAACCTGGGACCTTTCAGTCCGCAGGCCAATGCTCTATCCACTTAGCCAAACCGGTTAGGGCCAAAATCAGGGTCTTGTATGGTCAAGATACTGTCACAAAGCTTAGGGCTACAGCCAGCAAGAGGAACAAACCCAAACTCCAGAAAGTTAAGCTGCCTTTAAGTGCTGCCTGGGTGGAGTGTGCTCTGGAGGTATGAATGCACCAGGACAGGTACCTTCCTCTAGGACCTGTGTAAAAGGGGTGGGGGCTGCTGTCAAATCCAACCAGCTCATCCCTAAAGGAACTCTGCTCTCAGATCAGCTGTGCTCACCAACAAAGATCGTTCTAAGAATGTTCTCTCACCCCAAGAATTTCACAAAGCTAGGCCCAGCACAGAAAACCAGTCAATGGTAGGGACAGTAACCACGGCTGCCTCTCCCATACCCAGACTCTTTTGAGCATTTTACATATATGTTATTATAGTTACTCCTCAAAACAACTGTTGGTGTGAAAACCAGTGGCATTCTTTACACAGATGGGGACACTGAGGCACAGAGCAGGTCCTTGTCCATAATCATATGCCCAGCCATATTCAAACTCCTTGCTCTCAACCCCTTCCAGTTAGTACCAGTTAGTAGAGAGTCTGGGTGATGCTGATACTCTGTGTCAGCAGGGACCGAGGAAGGGGGGCCCTAAACTGGCAGGGCCTTCCTGGGAAGCATTTAGGAATCAGCACCATATCATACCTTGGGCTCTTGCCCTTCTGACCTGACACATTCGTCTACACAGAACCCAGCTGAAAGAGCCAGAAATTCAGAGTAAGGCTGAAATTAAGGAAACATTCGTTAAGAAATGACTCCTAACAACTGGAAACGGCTTATGTAAATGTCCACCAGTAGAACAATGGCTACTCTGGTTCATTTAGAGAGAGGAGTACTAGGCAGTGTTCAAAAATGTGAAGTGGAAAAAAAAGTGAAGTGAGCCCAGCCAGCGTGGCTCAGTGGTTGAACGGCGATCTATGAACCAGGAGGTCACAGTTCATTTCCCGGTCAGGGTTGCGGGCTCAATCACCAGTGTGGGGCGTGCAGGAGGCATACAATAAATGATTCTCTGTCAACATTTATCTCTCTCTCTCTCTCTCTCTCTCTCTCTCTCTCTCTCTCTCTCTCTCTCCTTTACTCTCTGAAATCAATAAGAAAAAAAATATATTTTTAAAAGTGGAGACAAAGCAGTCAGGTATACAATAGAGGTCCTGAAGCATCCATCTTATATAAATACTGCTGTTTGAAATTTTAGCCCTGCTATTTGGCTTCTGTAAATTCTTGCTTGCTAAGACTACTCCCACTTCAGAGAGGCCATTAAACCTTCCCCAGACAAGGTTATCAGTGCTGGCGCCAGGCCAGGCCTCTGGTTGAGGTCTCAAGGCCCCAGTACATACAGGCTCTTTAAGAACTTGCAAAAGGGGCTGGAAACACCCCATATTTGGGAGACGAAGGTAAAAACATATAAATAGGGAAAATTCCTGCATGTTGGGGCCCAGAATTTGAGAGACATTCTCCTCTGGACCCGCGCATAATAAATGTAACTCCATCTAAGTATTGCTTGGTTCTTCTTCGGTTTTCTGTAACAGTCCCAATTTGGTTAAAAGCAGACAGACAGGAAACAATGATGACCTCTGGGTGAAGAGCCACAGATCACCCAGTTGATCCCCTGTAACTATTAGCCTTGAGAGCTACAAAGGACAAAGTGTGACATGGGCAGGATCAGCAGAAACAGCAGGGGAGCTCCCTGTAGATGAACACCTCTTGCCCACCTGCCTCCTCACTAGGGGACACCATATGGGGCCCACAGACCTTTTGAACTCACTTTCAAGTTCATCAGTTCCTATTTTCAGGAAGGACTCAGATGTACAAGGAGTATTTGCTAGTGAGCAGATGAATAAACTAGTATTTTTATTTTTTATTTATTTTTTTGCACTAAAGGCATATCCTAGCTTTATTAAAGGGCCCGCGTCGCAGAGTCAATATAAAAACACAAAAAGTCCCATCAGTTTAATAATAATAAAAAAAACCCAAAATGGAAAACCAGGGGCAGGGAAGAGGCCCCTAAGTGAGGGGCACAGGGAGCCCTGCTCATGGCACCAGGCCTGGCCGCAGGGCCCCTTGGTATTGCTGTTGCTACGAGGTCAGGGGGCAGCGATTGTCCTGTGGGAGCCACCGTTCACCTGGGTTGAGGACCCTTACTTCTTCTGGGGTGTGCTCAGCTTCTGCATGCCCCGGATCTTGTCCAGCAGGCCAGAGATGAAGGCCTCAGTGGGTTTGTAACAGTCAACCAGCAGCTCCTTGACCCTGGCAGCCCGGGTATCAACACTCTCCAGGTCCAGGAGTTCGTCCACATCAATCTCCAGCTCTGGGATCTCCTCTTCCTGGCAGTCGTAGAGGCGAGTGAGCTGTTCCAGGATCCATTCCTCCAGGTTGAGGCGCTTCCGTAACTCCTTGCGGTCGTACTTGACCGTGACCTTTCCTTGGCGCCTCACTGGGCCATCGTCGTCCGCGCTACCCGGGCCCTCGCCTGCAGCACCAGGCGGGCTCTGAAAGTAGACGCGGGGCCCTGGACCGCCACCTCCCGGCGCAGGGGCCCGGGCGGCCAACGCCGCGCCCCCCGCGGGGCCGCTGTCCGCCATGGCGGCCGCCGGGGCCACGTGCGCGCGTCCGGCCCCTCCCTGCGCCGCAGCCTCCCGGACACCCGCCGGCTGACTGTGGGCCGTCCGCTCGGGTTAGCTGGTGGGCTCGACTCCGCAAGACTCCGCGATGGGGGCGCCCGGGGGCAGCTGCTGCATGCGGAGCCCCTAGGCCTAGCTTGGCCGCGCCCCGCCCCCTCCCCGCCGATCCTCCCGCCCTTTGTCCCCTGCGGCCGCCGCCCCTAAACTAGTATTTTTAGACACAGATCCTATGTGAGGCGCAGAAACCATTAAGTATCAGCGGGGCCTGGCATGGAAATCTTCTGCCTTTCAAGCCTGTCATCCTGGAGCTACATCAGAAAAAACATCACTTCAAAGATAACTCAATCCATGTACTTAAGATTCCACATGTGTTAAAAGCTTTACTCAGTAAAATCTACTTATAGGTCAGAAAACAACAATGGCAATCACTTGCCCTCCCTTTTTAAAAATTCTCACCCAAGGATATGTTTTTATTGATATTTAGAGAGGGGGCTAGGGTCCGAGAGAGAGAGAGAAACACTGATGTGAGAAACATAGATCGGTTGTCTCCTGCACAGGCCCACAACCTAGGTATGTGTCCTGACCAGGAATCGAACCCATGACCTTATGGTGTATGGGATAACGCTCCAGCCAAGTAAGGCACCCCCCAGAATGCCACTGGCCATATTAAAAAATGTCATCTGGCAGGAACACCCCCCCTTCAGCACTGTAAACTCGGTAGTTTGCAACACAGACAGCCCCAGTTTATTCCTAACCCAGAATGCCAATCCTGACACCTGAAAAGGCACCATAAACAGATGCTCTCCCTTCCTGGGCTCCTTATCTGCAAATTTTGAATAAAGAATTTGTTTGGGGGAGAAATAATGGCCAATGAGATACAGAGAGACTCTACTGCAACTTGACCAGCCAACTCCCACAGTGTAACTTCCCAACATCATCCGCATGCGAAGAAAGATCTATTGTGCCAAGCATGACATTCAGCCACACCTCCACCACTCATCAATTTGGAGTTCACTTACCAGAAACAAGGAAAGGAGGAGGAAGAAAAGCAGGGAGGGCAGCCAGGCCAGTCTATATTTCACCTTGTGTTAGCCAACTCCGAGCACCTGTCACAGGCTCCCAAACTGGCCAGAGTCCCAGGGTGAGCCTTCAACACCCTGAGGCCTATCTGGCCGCTACCAGCCATCACCATCATTTTCTTCACAGTGTTTTCCCCTTGTTTCAGTGCCCCCATTCCTACCATAATAATTGCCTTGCCTTTTCTGTGGTTGTGCAGAAAGGAGATTGGAGAATCTGTAAAATTAATTCCAAAAGAAAAAAACAGGTTGGAGAATGAGATGTTAACAATGAAATTCATTGTAAAAGCTAAGCTTTTAGCCTAATGAATTCTAACTATAATATGCAGAGGCACACACATGCAGCCTCTCATCAGCCCTCTCCAACGTGGGCAGGCCTGCCACCAGCTCCACAAACAGAGGACAAGGACCACTGGAAAGAAATTCTTGGCATCCAGACATTCCTTCCAGGGGTCCTCAAACTTTTTAAACAGGGGGCCAGTTCACTGTCCCTCAGACCATTGGAGGGCCGGACTATAGTTTTAAAAAAAACAAAACTATGAACAAATTCCTATGTGCACTGCGGGCCCGGGATGAGTCGGCTGCTAAGCAGGACAGACAGCGGCACCCGGCGTGCCGGATAAATGTCCTCGGCGGGCCGCATGTGGCCTGCGGGGCCGTAGTTTGAGGACCCCTGCTTCAAACCATACCTGTCAATATTACTATTCCCTGCAGGCTGCAAGCTGATTTAAAGCCCAGTGGCTGGGGCCTGGCCTGCATGGCTTAGTGGTTGAACGTCAATCTATGAACCAGGAGGTCACGGTTCGATTTCCGTTAGGCACATGCCTGGGTTGTGGGCTCGATCCCCAGGGGGGGGCGTGTAGGAGGCAGCAATCAATGATTCTTTCTCATCATTGATGTTTATCTCTCTGCCTCTTTGAAATCGATAAAAATATATTTTAAAAACAACAAGCCCAGCCCTAGCCGGTTTGGCTCAGTGGAGAGGGCAGACTGAAGGGTCCCAGGTTCAATTCCAGCCAAGGGCACATGCCCGAGTAGTGAGCTCGATCCCCAGCAGGGGGCATGCAGGAGGCAGCCCATCAATGATTCCCTCTCATCATTGATGTTTCTTTCTCTCTCTCTGAAATCAATAAAAATATATATTTTTTAAAAACACATAAAGCCCAGTGGCTGGTACAGAGGGCGTGTGATCTTATCTGTGGATAGAGGAGGTCACTGGGCCATCAGGAATTATGTACCCACCTTCCTCAGGACCCTCGGAAACACTCCAGGTGGAAAGCACACTCGTTTGTCCTTCTGTGGGCCATGCGCCTGGTCATGGGCTGCTAATGTCAGACCTGGCCATCTTTTTCACACAGTTTGCAATGCTGTCACTTCCTGCTTCTGCAGGGCTGTGTGTGATCCAACTATTTAAACAGAAACCTGACTCAGTTGCTCTGATAAGGCATTTGGCGAACCTAAATCATTTGGAATGAACTATCTCCCTAACACAGTCAAAACAACCTGGAAGCCTTACCGAGTTTGGCTCAGTAGATAGTGTCAGCCTGCAGACCAAAGGGTCCCGGGTTCAATTCTGGTAAAGGACACGTACCTGGGGTGCAATCTCCTCTCTGGCCCGGGCCCTGGTCCAGGCACGTGTAGAAGGCAACCAATTGATGTGTTTCTCTCAAATCAATGGGCTTTCCCTCTCTCTTCCATTCTCTCTAAAAATCAATGGGAAAATATCCTTGGGTGAGGATTTTAAAATAAAATAAAAAAGAAAGAGAAAAAGAAACAGACTTTGTGCAATTATATAAATGCAAACAGCATCAAGCACTGTAAACAGACTCCAAGAACCATCATGAAGCCAACAGGCCTTTCTTCTCTCAGACACTAGCATCCGAACACATTCCCCACTAGCCTTGAGAAAACACACTCAGCCTGTTGTGTTGACTCAGCTAGTGGATACACAACCAGTTCTCAATATTCAAATAATTTTTTTCTGAGGGCCTCGTGTCACACTGAACAAGAACGCTATCTGGTTACACGAGAAGGCACTACTGACAAGTCCTAAATGATACTTGTCTAAAACTTACAGTTTCCACTCCAGCACTTCCTCCCTGGTGATCTGCCCTTTGAACCTGCCTTCAAAACAACTGTGCGCCACACCCCTACGGCCAGCTGTCATCACAAGGGCAGGCATACAGAGCTGGCACACGTGAGTCCAGCCCTTGCACCTGCTGAGGGAGTCATTTCTGCATCAAGTGTCCTCAGCATCAACTCCTTGCTCTAGTCAAAGTCGGTTTCCACAAAAGGCACCCCTTAGGATGGGGCACAGTCAAGTGCCAGTGAAGGCTCTCCACACATCATCATCTCAGAAGGAATGGACCTTCCTGCCCCCCCCCCCCATTTATGCAGTGCTTCCTAGGTCATCATGCACTTGCCCTACATGCACCCAAACCTCCCATCAGGAGTCTCAGGAGATAAGGGCACAAATTCAAGGGACACACACCCAGGAGATACCTTTTCCTCCTCCCCAAGCTGTGGCACAGGCAGCCTAGAGGCCCAGACCTGCTTTAACCAGCTGCCCAAAACAAAACCTCTTTCCAGGCCCCACATCTCTACACGCATGTGCTGTGACACCTCTTATGAAACGCATGTCCAAAGCATAGAACAAACCTACACTTCCACCTCATTAGCATGGGGACTTCACCTTGCCAGCTCTGGACTCAGCTTAGTAACTGCGGTAGGGATGTCATGAGAAAGAAATACATCACACTATAGGAGGAGCTACCTACCAAAAGGGAGAATGAAAGTCAGAACCCACTTCTTTCCATGTTGTTTTCCCCACTACCAGCCCACACAGATATAGCCACCTTTGCAAACACACCGCCACCCTACAGTTGCAGGGAGCCACTCTGGCTAATCACCACTTTTTCATTTAACAAAATCGTCGCACAGTTCTTTTTTCCAAAGGGAGGATTCCAAGCCTCACCCATTCAGAATATCAGCTCTCAAATGAGGATGAACCAGAGCCTCTTTCCAAACAGCTGCTTTCTGACAGTGTGAGGCTGCAACAGGCTCCGGGGGTCACAGAGTTCAGCTATCTGCCCAAAGAAATAAGTGTGCTGTCCATCCATGTAACAATGTCCCTTCAGCCTCCAGCACAGTTAAGACATTCAGGCACAACCCCCTGGAAAGACCACCTGAGCAGTGGCACGGAGGACTTCCTTAGACTGAGTGCTGCACTGAACTGCCCAGCAGACCCTCACGTGAGGGGCAGGGTAGCACCTGGTCTCTGCTATCATTCAGATAGACTCTATTTACCACACAGGTACTTAACATTTTCTGCACCCGTACCCACACCTGTAAAATGGGAATGACACCTACCTGGAAACTGTTGACAGAAGCCAAGCAACACTGTGTGAACTATCTAGCCAAGCGCCCGCCTTAAAGGAAGTGCTCAATCAGTGGTACCACAGCCTAGGCCCACCTTACTATCAAGCTGGGCTAGGCCATTTTCAGACTTCACAACTCCTACTGCTCCCCCTGTTGGCTGTACACACTTCAAGAAATAGGAACATTGGACAGGGGATTCTCATACAGTGCCACCTTAAAATTCCAAACTTGACAGCAAATTCATTTGAACCATGCAAATCTACCGGTCCTCATGTAGGAAAAAAAAAAATCCCATTTTGGGGTGTCTCTGCCATTACTGATGGGAAACGTGGCATAGTCTCACATACATGCAAAGGAACCTAGCTAGCTCCAGACACAAAATCCTTGTTCCTCTCACTTCCTGATGGGAGGTCTAGTCTCTATTCTGTAATTCATTTCTTCTCATTAGATTCCAGCGTTTTGCACTGGAAAAAAGCTGCCTCATGCCAAGAAAACACCAGGTGTCAAATACCATCCTGTGAAACTACCGAGACTATGAGAAAATGCACTTTTTCTCCTCCAATGGACACCATCAAAGCACACACCTTGCATTGCAACAGCATCACTGTGTGAAAGTTTATTTTACAAATATCCAAGATTAACATCAGCCTCAGCCTCAATTGAGCTTCACCAAACCTCCTAAATTGTGTTTTTGTGTGTTCACCCAGGCACCACATGTGGCAATAACCAAAGACATCCCTTTTGCCTTTCACCATTTTCTTCAACAGAACAGGTTCTCCTCCTCTTAGACCTTGGGTTATCACCCATCTCCACAAAGCTTAGTGTTCTTAACACGAAGTCCATGGGTGAGCTGCAGAAGGTTCAAGAGCTTCCTGAAGTAATTACAAAATGCAATGTAGCTGTGCGTTTTTCTCAGGAGAGGAAGCATACCTTCCATCAGATTCTCAAAGGGGCTCATGATCCCCACCTCCAGACGATAAGGGTCAAGTACATTTCATGGATCTTCCTTCATTTAAGGGATTTGCCCTTTCAACCAAACTTTGCAAGTTGTCTAGACATTCTTCCTTCACTCACTCCACATTCGCACACAAGGTATAAAACCTTAAACCATCTTCCCAAGAGTCCAGAATTTAGCAGAGAAATAAACATAAAAACACTAGGGATACCTTTAGCAACAGACAGAAACACTAGCGATGCTTTTAGCAAAAACATTTAACCCAACAAGTGCTTTTTCTTTTTCTTTCCCCATAAAACCTCTCCTCCCTTTCCCCTGGGCACCAGCCGGGCCTCCCAGAGCTTCTCACAACAGGGTGTCGGTGCCGAAGCGCAGATTCCAGGAAGGAGAGGCTCCCTCCGGGGCCGGGAAAGGCCCTGAGCATCAGGTGCTGGGAGCAAGAGCTCGCACCTCCTGCGTCGGCTGCGGGCAGAGGCACCGGGACCCCACTCCAGGTTAAGGCCCAGCGCAGCTCCTCCGCACACAGAACGAAAAGTAACCTCAAAGGCTCGGCTCCCGCCCGCGCCGAAAATAACCTTTCCAAACACTTCCACCCCGACTGGCTGGTGACACCTCCCCGGCTTCCCCGCCCTCTGCGCGCCCGTCAGCACCCTCCCCGGTCCGGGGCTTTAGCCCTTGCACCAGCTGAGGGCTAAGACCCCGGTACGGTTCTTCCGTCGGCGACAGAGCGGCGTCCCCACGCCCCCCACGATCCTCCGTCCTGCCGGCCGGCCCTCGGAATCCAGGGACGCCGCCGCGCTCGGGGAGGTGACAGGCCGGTGTGCCCTGGCTGCCGCGAGCGCACTCACCAGCTGGCTGGTGGTCCTGGCCATGGACCCCGCGGTGGCTCGGGCATCTCTCCGCAGCCCTGCGCGCCTCTGCGCTACTTCAGCGTCCTCCTCTCCGCAGCTGACCTACAGCTACGCCCGCCGTCATCCTTCGCCCGCCCCGCCGCTCGGAACCTCCCCAGCCCGCGCGATGCTGGGCGGGACTTCCTTCAAACCGCGGCCGCCGCCTGCACTTATTGGCCGAGTTCGCTGTCTTAACGCGGCGCTCCTGGAGCCGCATTTCCGGGTCGGGGCCCAGCGGGCTGGTCCCGCGCGACCCTGTCTTGAGAGGTGGAGGCACGACCGGGAGGGAGCCAATCCCGGAGCCGCCGGGCGGTGCGGGGCGGTGAAGGGGGCGAACTGTCATCTCAGGCGCCCAGACTGGGAAAATGTGGCTCGCGGGGGCAGGGCCCGCCAAGGTCACACCCGAACAAGAGGCGAGGCTGGGCTCCCACCCGCCGCTCAGACTCGGAAGCCCGGCTCTGCGTAAACGCGGAGAGACGAAACTTGACCAGTTACAAAAGTAGGAATTGTTCACGGTAGGAAATTTGGGCTATCAAGTCATATTTATACGGCAAACAGTCCCATCTCATCTCCGCTAATGGTTCCAGGAACACTTTCTGAACTTCTTTGCTTATAATTTTCTTTGTAGTTGATGATGATGTTAATTTTTTGGAAGTTGTTATTGTTGATAATGATGATGTTATTGTTGGTTTTTTAAATTGTGATAAAGTTTACCATATTAGCCATTTTAGTGTACACTCAGTGTCATAAAGTACATTCACATTGGCCAAAACCGGTTTGGCTCAGTGGATAGAGCGTCAGCCTGCGGACTGAAAGGTCCCAGGTTCGATTCCGGTCAAGGGCATGTAACTTGGTTGCGGGCACATCCCCAGTAGGAGGTGTGCAAGAGGCAACTGATCAATGTTTCTCTCTCATCGATGTTTCTGACTATCTATCCCTCTTCCTTCCTCTCTGTAAAAAATCAATAAAATATATTTTTTTAAAAAAAGTACATTCACATTGTGTGATGGTGATTTTTTAAAATTAAGTTATTTTTTTTATTATTATTATTGGTTTCAGAGAGGAAGGGAGAGGTATCGAGAAATAGAAACATCCCTGGCGGGAACCGTGACCTCCTGGTTCTTAGGTCGACGCTCAACCACTGACCACAGCACGATGATGATGTTTTAAACAAAAGTAGAATCATCTTGATACCTGAAGGTTTGCATATTTTAAAATAACCTTTTTTTCCCTATTTCCAAAAGACATATGTGTTTATTTTTTAACATAACACTTTAGACAATACAGAAACAACAATAAAATCACCAAACCCTTAATTCACACTGGCAGACTTAATTGTTGGGTAGCAATAATAGCCCCGCTAACATTTATTCTTAGTAAGGAATTTTCAAGTCTAATCTCATTTACTTTAAACAAACATCCAGCTATTGTTGCCCAACTTTCCAGATGAGGGGGCTGAGGCATAGCACACAGTTCTGTAACTTGCCCTAGATCTTGTAGTGCCAGACAGGATCTTGATATCCACATGCCAGAGGCCTTGGACCATTAGGCTATAGAGCCTGTGTTTGACTGTCCAGACTTCCAGTCCTCGGCACATGGACTGATCTTTAGAAACAATAAAAAGGCAAGTAGAACCTCTGTCCCCCAGAAGGGCTCCTGCTGCTTTGATACTCACCTTTTTCACTTAACAATGCACTGTCCAGGAGGACTCTGTTGAAGGAAGTGTATAGCTTATAGATCCATGTATTGATAAAGCTCCCTCCTAACTTACACTGAAGTGGATCCCAGCCTCCTGCCCCATGAACAAGACCCTACACTTAAATCCAGGCACACCCATACTTACTTCCTTAACATAAATTATTAGCAGATAGAACCACTGGGTCAAATTGCAGGTGTTCCTCTAGGACTTGATGCATGCTGCCAATTGCCCATTGACGACCCTCCTCCAGACATTCTCATCCTCAGTTGGCACAAAGACAAGCTCAAGGTAGATGCCAGCTCTTGCCACCGTACCAGGCCATACCCAACATTTGGAAACATTGGGCACATTAACCTACATCAGTAACCCCTACTGTGTATTAAGAGTAGGTACTCTGACCCTCGCCCATGTCATTCAGTGGTTAGAGTGTTGGCTGGTGCACCGAAAGGTCTTGGGTTTGATTCCTGGTCAAGGGGCACGTACCTGGGTTGCAGGTTTGATACCAGGCCTCCAGTCCCAGCACATTTGGGAGGCAACCAATCGATGTCTATCTCTTCCCCTTCCACTCTAAAAATCAATGGAAAAAATATCCTCAGGTGAGGATTAACAACAACAACAAAACGTAGGTTCTCTGGCCGTTTCCATTTTTTACATGAAGAAACTGAGGCTTGTGGATAGAGCATCGGCCTGCGGACTGAAGGGTCCCAGGTTCGATTCCGGTCAAGGGCACGTACCTTGGTTGCGGGCACATCCCCAGTAGGAGGTGTGCAGGAGGCAGCTGATCGATGTTTCTCTCTCATCAATGTTTCTAACTCTCTATCCCTCTCTCTTCCTCTCTGTAAAAAAAATCAATAAAATATATTTAAAAAAAAAAAAAGAAAGAAACTGAGGCTTCAGTGACTTTCCTACTCTGTTATAGAGTTACTAGATCACAGAACTCAGGACTCAAAACTTGCCCTGATCAACCATGATACCCTGACCTCGGCCACTGTACTCACTGCCTCCCAACAAACCTTATTTTATATTTATTTTAGTCCTCCACTACTGTTAACCGTTAGAGAATGTTAACCATTTTATGATTTACCTTAATTCTCATCACAACCTTATGAGATACTCAATATTCATTACCATCTTTTTTTTTTTAATATATTTTTTTTTATTGATTTTAGAGAAGACAGAAGACGGGGAGAGAGATAGAAACATCAATGATGAGAGAGGATCATTGATTGGCTGCCTCCTGCATGCCCCCCACTGGGGACTGAGCCCACAACCCAGGCATGTGCCCTTGGCTGGAATCGAACCTGGGACCCCCCAGTCCGCAGGCTGACGCTCTATCCATTGAGCCAAACCAGCTAGGGCTTCATTACCATCTTGCATGTGAAGAAATCTGCCAGAGTGTGCACTAAATGTGAGTGTAAATATATACGAAGCTATAGAGTCTAATATATATATATATATATACATATCTCATAAGCACCTTTTCACAGAAAGTTACTGAGGGATGTGCTCCACTAAACCAAGAAAAAAGGCATGAGCCCTGACCGGTTTGGCTCAGTGGATAGAGTGTCTGTCTGCGGACTCAAGGGTCCCAGGTTCGATTCCGGTCAAGGGCATGTACCTTGGTTGCGGGCACATCCCCAGTGGGAGGTGTGCAGGAGATGACTGATCGATGTTTCTCTCCCATCGATGTTTCTGACTATCCCTCTCCCTTCCTCTCTGTAAAAAATCAATAAAATATATTAAAACAAACAAAAACTTAGAGCCTCTTACACCAAAACATGGCCATGTAGTTCTTGAGTAACTCAGAGAACAGGGAGAAAGAACAGGTTGAGCACTAGAGCCCAGTGGAGCAGCAGGTGGAGCCAACCACATTTCAGCCAGCCTCAGGGAAGGGGTGGAGAGAGGGGTGGTGGTAGCCCTGAAGAAGGCAGCTGAGCAGGCAGCAGGAGAAGGGCAGTGAGTGGCAGCTGAAAGAGGATGGTAGGACAGTTCTCAGCTCTTGTGGGGCCTCAGTGGCAGCCAGTGTGTAAGCCCAGGCCAGGCTGCTCCTCGCTCCTGGCGAGAGGCAGGGTACCCCCTCCATGTGTTATCTCTGGCTGCCCTTCCCAGGACAGTGAGCAGGAGGGGAGGTGTACTCACCTGTCCCAGCGGCGTTCACGGGCATCCTGGCTGGAGGAATGGGTGGGACAGCCCCCAGATTTTCTCTGTCCCTTCTGTGCCCAGATCCTGTTCCTGGCAGAAGGGTGACCTTGGGCCAAGAGTACAGTGGCTTGGCCTGACATTGTGAGGTCAAGTTCCACTGAGGAAGGGGCAGGAGGATGACCATACCCATCCTGGGAGGTGGCTGAAAGGATGTCTTATGTACATGGACCATTTGTGTGAAGTACTAACTGCAAACCAGGCTTTGTGCTTGCACCTGGCCTGTGCTAGCTCAGGTATTTCTCACTCGGCACAAAGGAGGAAATGGGGTTCCATGGCAATGGAACTTGCCTAACTTCACACAGCTAGTGCATTAGTTATCTAGCAATGTGTAACGCCTCCCTAAAATTTAAAGGCACAAAACATTTATTATTTCACTAGAGGCCCGGTGCACAGATTTGTGTACTGGTGGGGTCCCTCAGCCTGGCCTGTGCCCTCTTGCAATCCGGGACCCTTTGGGGGATGTCAGATAGCCAGTTTCGGCCTGATACTGACAGGAGGAAACCTGATTCCTGCAGGCCCAATCCAGATAGGAGGGGAGCCTGATCCTGTGCATTGAGTGTCAGTGTGCATCATAGTGACCAGTCAACTGGTCACTCAGTCACTTAGGCTTTTATATATATATAGGTAGTTTCTGAGGGGTAGGAATCCGGAGCAGCTGGGGTTGGGGTAAGCAGGAATGAAATTGTCCATAGCAGGATATGTTTAAGTTAGGGAATATCCATCTTAGGGAACACTGGACACCTTGTTAAAGTATTAAAACAGATTCATGTGTCCCCAACAGGGAAGCCTTCTACTTCATGTTCAACTAAAAAAATGGTGAATGGCAGAGCTCTATCAAGAATGCAATGTCAGTTTATAGAACAAACCCAGACACACATGGGGAAACCAGTGCAGGATCACACTGGAAGGAACAGCACCAAGCTGTTAATGGAAGGGAAGTTCCAAAGCAGGCAAAAGGGGGAAGGGTTGAGGTACTAGGGCGTTTAGGGGTACAACTGATGTCTGCAGAGATGCAGTGGGATGAGGAGGGAAAAAGGGAGGTCTACAGGAGTGATAAGAGCTGGGGCAGGAAGATGTGCAGAGGCAGAGCCCAGCAGGTTGGGGCTAAGCCTGGTCTACAGGTGCCATGAGGGGCACTGGGCTACTCTGCCTTGCTGGCTCCTGGCTTCCCGTCTGTCTGCCCTTTTGCTGGTTCAGAGGACTACCTCGCCCCTACAGCTTTGCCATGGTGCATGCTGCCCTTTGGGATTCCTGATTGGCTTTACAGAGGCCTGCTCCATTTTCACTCTCTAGAACTCACTCCTCATGAAGCAGCCCCTTCTATGGTGAGTTCTGATGCACTGCATACCATCTTGGGCCTGTGGGTCCCTGTAGAGTATCTGGGAGTATTAAGAAGGTACTCTCAGCCCAGGGTGCAGTGGAGCAGGTTGGACTGGAGTTTTGGTGGAGAAAGGGCACCAGGTATTAGACCTAGCGAGTCAGACTGGACATGGGTTCAGCAATCTTGAGTTCTGCCTAAGAAAGAATTCAGAGCCAAGACGAAAATCATAAGATAAAGTTTATTTAGAAAGTCTACGAGGTAGAAGTGAGCCATAGAAGAAATGGATTCAAGAAACAAGTTATAGGGGCAAAAGAAGGGCCCTTGGAACTTAGGAGACAGAGGCAGCCCTAGCCAATGTTGCTCAGTGGATAGAGCATCAGCCTGTGGACCGAAAGGTCCCAGGTTCAATGCTGATCAAGGACACATACCTTGGTTGCAGGCTCCTCCCTGGCCCGGGCCGTGGCAGGGGCACATGTAGGAGGCAACCAATCCGTGTTTCTCTTACATCGATATTTTGCTCTTTCTCTCTTCCACTCTCTCTAAAAATCAATGGAAAAATATCCTCGGGTGAGGGGGGAAAAAAAAAAGGCAAGGAAAACACGTTTGGGAGAACAGGGTGAGGAAAGGTTCTGGCAGCTGCAGAGAGCTGCACTGGGGTTTCAGTCCTAAGGGCTTTTATATGGAGGTCTCAGGGGAAAATCTCAATAGAATATTCATCTGGTTCCCAAGTGTGTCCCCTCAAGGTCAAGATCTTCACTAATTGGTCAGCACAGCCCAGAGGGTCATTAGTCATGGCAGCTGGTTCTGTCAGCCATGTCATTGCCCTGCCTGGCTGGCTGCTTCTTTGGGTCTGGAGCTGAAACCCCGCTGAGGCTCGATGTCATCTATAAGGGTTAATGCTTAAAGCAGTGGTGGTGCTTGTAGTTTTTCACATTGCTAGGCACCTGGTGCTCTTTGTGGTGGGGACCCTCTGCATGCGGCTTATCTTCCTATTCCGCTCAGGCCTAACTGCCTACTTACAGATTCATTGTGAAAGCCCTGCTGCTCAGGCTCAGCCCCTATTTGGGGGCGTGGCCACCATCAAACTCTCCCAGTGGTTGATACCTGTGGTCCAGCCCCCACTCCCAAACTGCCTTCCCTGACCTGGACCACTCAAAACCTTTCTGCATATCAACGTCCAGCCCTGAGTGCACCTTCTCCCGCAGTGTCCTTGTAATCCTGATGTGAAGCCTGAGGCTTCAGAAGGAACCCCTCCAGCGCTGAAGCCCATGTGCAGTTGGCCATCTCTCCCACAGTTGGCAGTCGGGAGGCCCTCTTCCCAACTGAGAGTATGAAGATGTGACAGGCAGGCCAACCAGAGAAATGGATGAAACCCTGAGGCGTGCTTCCCATCACTCCAACTGCTCTGAAGCTGGCAGTGGAGGAACCTATGCAGAACTGACCTTCACATTTTGCTGAGTAGGAGTTGGGACACCTATTGATAATATATAGAATTATCCCATTCATCCATTCATTTTGGGAAGTCATATACAAGGACTTTTATATATTGGGACCCACTGTCTGGGAAAAGGATGTAGGGATGTTTCCTCTAAAGATTAGTGCAGTAGTTCCCTCTGGCAAAGGTCTGTTATAGTTATTGTCTTTCAGTTGCTACTAACTACAATATGAATTGTTCTGATAATTTCACCTTCCCTTATAGTAATGGACATACTTAGCTGCTGGCTGGCTGGTTGCTGATATGTGGGGTAACTCCCTGCCAGCAGCATGGGAGCGGGGGGAGCCCTGTTCCTTAGGATGACTGTCTTTAAGCCTCAGAAACTTTACAGGGTCTGAACCAAAAGAGACATTCTCAAGCCCATGGCACTGGACTGCAATGACGCTCTCCACCTATGGAGCCCTACTGACTGTATTGCTTTGACCACTTTTGTTATGCTGCTAATGGTAGGCTCCCTTAATGTAGAAGGGATCCAGCTGGCTTGTAGCAGGTAAAAGCCCCGAATGCGCCGAAACCGGTTTGGCTCAGTGGATAGAGCGTCGGCCTGCGGACTGAAGGGTCCCGGGTTCGATTCCGGTCAAGGGCACGTACCTTGGTTGCGGGCATATCCCCAGTAGGGGGTGTGCAGGAGGCAGCTGGTCGATGTTTCTCTCTCATCGATGTTTCTAGCTCTCTATCCCTCTCCCTTCCTCTCTGTAAAATATCAATAAAAATATATAAAATAAATAAATAAATAAAAGCCCCGAATGCCACCTCCGGGGCTATACATGGGATAAATCAAGAGCTGAGCCAGGTCAGGGAGACAGTTCTAGAAAATCGGGCAGCAATAGATGATTTGCTATTTCAGCAAAACCACAGCTGTGAGGAATTTAAAGGAATGCTGTTTTAATCTTTCTGATAATTCTCAGTTGATATAAAACATATCCAAGATACTGCATGTGGTGTGTTCCATCCCCGGGAACTGCTTTCAAGGCAGAAGAAGATACAGTCCAGCAGGATGAGACTTTTCATCTAAAACTAATCTCGTAGATATAAGATGATAGAAATAGCAGTGGGGAAATGGCAGGGGCAAGAATAGAATATTGGGGACTAGCTATGGTTATGGGAAATATTAATCATGCTGTTAACCACGATTACCTTGTGTTCCTTAAAGAAAGGACATTCTGACCTGCTGGGAGTTGTACGCCCTGGGACCTGGGAGTCAACCTTGGAACCATTCTCCTGGGGAACTGCCTATTATCATGGAAAGATTAACACAGCCTTGTTGCCCAAACAGTTGAGTCCCACCCCAGCCTCCTACTTCCTCATGCCTGTAGTCCCTGCTTCCCCATGTAATCCTTGTCCTACCTTGTATAAGCAGCTGGCTTATGGGGAGCTGCAGAGATTTTTGTGGATGACCTGCTGCTCTCCCATATTGCCAGCAGTAATGGAATAAACACTCACATATGATTAAAAAAAAAAATGTAGTGGCAGCCTGGGCCAAACCAGTCCCTGGGCCAGGCTCTGACCAACACTGGGCCCTCGAGCCTTCCCATTCACACACATTAAACAAGCCAAGGAGATCCTTAATGCAGACCAGGTCACCTCCCCAGGGATCCTACCTCAGCCTCTGCATCTCAGTGAGTCACCCCAACTCCAGTGAGTCAGGCACACACCTAGCATCACCTCCCCTGCCTCCCAGTCCACACCCATAGTAGGGCAAGCCTATCTCATTTCACTGCCACCTGGGCAAGCCTGTCTCATCTCATCCCACTGCCACAGACAGCCAGCCCCTCAGGGTCTCTTTGCCACCCCCAGCACCATACCCCCCAGCAACTCAAAGGCAAACTTAAAATGGCAGCCTCAGACTTAGAAACAAAGTGGACAGGCAGATGCCAGGGCTGGGGGAGGGGGAATTTGGGTTAGTGTTTAATGGGTGCAATTTCCGTTTGGGGTGATGAAAATGTTTTGGAGATGGTGGTGATGATTGCACAATAATGTGAATGTATTTAATGCCAACAACCTGTATACTCAAAAATGGTAAAAAAAAAAAAAAAAAAATGCCCTAGCTGGTTTGGCTCAGTGGATAGAGTGTTGGCCTGTGGACTGAAAGGTCCCGGGTTCGATTCCAGTCAAGGGCACATATCTGGATTGCAGGCTTGGTCCCCAGTAGGAGGCATGCAGGAGGCAGCCGATCAATGATTCTCTCTCATCATTGATGTTTCTATCTCTCTCTCCCTCTCCCTTCCTCTCTGAAATCAATAAAAATATATATTTTTTTAAATGGTAAAAAATTATGATTGTTACATGTATTTTACAATTAAAAAATAAAAGATACTTCAGCCACTGCCTCTACACTTCAAATAACATCAGAACTCTCCCTGCAGCTGCAGGGCCCAGCTCCAGCCCCAGTGGCCATTAGTTCTGTTCCTCCAACACACTAAGCCTGTGGATTGTGGGGCAGTTCCCTTTGCCTGAAGTGCTCTTTCTTCCCAGCCAGTGCTAGCTCCTGTCATCTCTGGTGTCACCTGGCTGGCCACCATCTCAACCAGTCCCACCACGATTCTCCACCCAGAGAGCTGACAGGTCTAAGGAAAGCTCCCACAGTTGACTAGGCCGGGCCAAGTGCTGGCCTGATGCTCACCAGCTCTGGGAATCAGTGCCCCAGATGACAAACAGGACAGCCCTTTGGATTTTTGGCAGATGAACAGAGCACGTGAATACCCATAGATCATGAATGAGGCCCAGTACCAGGAAAGTGCTGACAATCACTGCTCAGCTGCTAACCTATTAGCCGAGCTCATCTGCCCTCTCCCAGGGACCTCTGCCAGGGCGAGGAGACTCGGAAGGTGGGGTCCAGTCGGACCCTGTGTCCTGCAGGGCACAGGACATTGGTGACCACAAACTGCCCACCAACACCAGACAGGGTTACCTACAGCTGTACAAACAAACACCAGAGTACAGGATGGCTCATGGAGCCCTCCTGGGAGTTGGGTTGTTCAGAAGATTCTAAAAGATTCTGAGCCTGGATGATCTTGGGGGCTCATGAAGGTGGGACGAGGGCTGGTCCAGTCAGGCAGGCCAGGGAGCAGTGGCCACTTCAGCTCAGGGGTCGTCCAACCACTGCCTCCTGAAATCAGAGCTGGGCAACCTGGGGTCCAGAGCCAGTGTGGATCCCTCTGAAAGTCAGAGAGGAGTGCTGGGTGATGTGCAGAGAGCAAGATCATAGGACACCCACACACCTGATCTCCAAACCTCTGTAATTCCCACCTGAGAGCACAAATTAAGATATTCCTTGCCCATATCTTAATTTGTCTCCAAGACCAATGCTCTCCTGTTTAAAATTACAAGATGTACCCTTTCCCTCAGCCCCCACAACAGGCAAACTTCTGAAATTGTTCCCATTCACTATCCCCAAGCCTCTTCCTGCCAGTTTTCAGCTTTTCAACCTATAGCCTGTGGCTTCCCCCTCCCACCCTCCATTTCCAAATGACACATCTGCCTGCAAGTCTGCATGCCTCAGACACGTTACAACAGACCCCATGATGCCTCCTTGCAAGGCTGGGCTAAACTGGAGTCCACCCACTCCCAATCCTAAACCACAATCCCAGCCCCAGGAGGGCCATCAGGGTGACAGTGGAAATAGCAAGAAGCCTGCTTTGAAGCAAAACTCAGAGACCAGGCAAGTCCCTTTGGGGTAGATGGTTTATCCAAGCCAGTCGCCTCCAGGGCTAAGGTCATTCACCCAGGGCAGGGTTCCCATTCACTCCTCGGAGACCAGCTCCTCAGCAGCCCAGTATTGTCAGTGTCCAGGTGTCTGGGTGTCCTTTCCAGCTGTGGTCCCAGGTCACTGCCTGGCCTCCTCCGCCTGCCACACCAACTCGCCTGAGATGTAGGTGGCCTGAACGTGGAGGGAGTCATCGAGCATCACGAAGTCTGGGTCAAAGGTGGACTGTGAGAAGGAGGCAGGGGTGGGGCTGCCCCTCCTACCCCAGCCCAAGGCTGGTGGGAAAACCAAAGTCTGGGACACAACCTGTATAGGAGAGGATGCTCTGACCCAGCACAGACTGACTGAGGCCCTGGAACCAAGACTCTGGCAGTAGGAGAAAGGAATAAGGGTCCCAGCAGCCCCGTACCCGATCTTGTCTCAGATGTCAGAAAGCCTGGCCTGCTGGGCAAGTGGGATCTGACCAAGGCTGGCTGGCTGGGTAAGGCTGCCTGGACATAGGAGAGATTCCACCCTTTGCCCACCCTGTCCCTGTCCCAGGCCTCCCAAGAACTCCTGAATCTTCAGGCTGCCCAGGCCACCCCACATTGGACCCTGACCTGCATCAGCCCCAAAGTCGAGGGTTCCCTTGAGCTTCTCCAGTCCCAGTAGCTGGGCGGGGTGCAGTGACGCAGCCTCCAGGGCCGACTCCACACTGCAGCCTGCTCAGGAGACACAGCTGGGTGACCATCCTCACCCTGCCCCCACAGCCCTGGAGCTCCAAGTCCTAGGGATAGGGTGGTGGTGGGGACATATCCCAGGACTCTGCAGCAGGTCGACAAGACCCCCCCAGTCTCATCCCTCGCAGCCATTCACCCATCCCAACCCTGTGGGGACCCTCCTTCTCCTGGGTTCCAGGGAGAGCACCCCACAAGAAAGCAGTACCCTGGGCATCCATGAGGCCACCTAGGACTTGGTGCTCTGCCCCTACCAAGAAGTCAAATAACCAAACCCAATTTCCTCCGCCTCCTGCATCACTCCCAGGCCAGGCCACAGCTGTCTCCTGCCTCCAGCCTGTCTCCTTGCTGCTCTAAACAGCAACTTGGACCCTGGTGACCCTCAGCTCCCAGCATGACACCCTACCCAGGTGCTGCAAAGAGCCCCATGGGGCCTGGCCAACCACAACCTCTGCCAGATAACACCTTCCCACCTCCCCTGGAACATAGAGCCTGACCCCGGAGCCTGGATTGCTGCTCTGGCCCCCTCCACCTCATCACAGCTCTGTACCCGCTAAGTCCTGCAATCCCATAGGCCCTGGACCAATGCCCTGCTCTCATGTGGGGCAAAGTCTTGGGTGCCCTGGCTTGGGTGCCTGTCACCCTGGGTTCCAGCTCTTTGCTTGCTTGTCCTCCTCTCCCCTCCCTATGGGTGGGACCTTACCAACTTACTAATGCCCATCCCTGAGGAACCCCACTAGACATGACACACAAGGGATGTCCAGCTTCACTCAGATGCAGCCTCTGCCCCAACATGCACACACACACCAGCCTCACTGACCTGTGGCCTGCAGGAAATGCCGAACGCAGACGTCCATCGGAGCTATGCTGCCGCTCAGTGTCTTGGTGCCTTGAGAGCAGAGAGGGCAGGCTCTGGGGAGGGGGGTGGAGGGCAGGGGCCACCAGACACACTGGATGGGGTGTGGGTTGGCTGGGGACACCTAGGTTCTTGCACCCCACCAGAGGGGCTGAGGGACTCTTCTAATGTGGGCAGCAGGTGGGGACAATGGTCACTCACCAGCCACATAGGCCGTCAGCCCATCCACTTCCACCTCCTGCTGCCCTAGCGTGTGTCGGCCATTGCCCAAGCCCAGGGCAGGGACAGCGTCGGTGACTAACACCAGCCCTGAGGGTGAAGAGGCCTCAAGACCTGCCCCACATGGTCCTCCTACCTGCCCCCACCCTGCCCAGTCGCTCACCCTGGGGATGGGCCCGGTGGGCAATGCGCAGGGCAGCAGGGTTGGTATGCATGCCGTCGGAGATCATGCCATAGAAGATGTGGCGGCCTGGGGGCAGCCGGTCACTGGTCAGGAGCCCCACGATGCCAGGGTCACGGTGGTGGAACTGGGCAGGGCCAGGATAGAAAAGCTGAGCTACAGCAGGAGCCCCCAGCCCGCCCGCCCGGGAGCTAGGGCAGTACTCACAGGCAGCATGGCGTTGAAGAGGTGGGTGATGAAGGTAGCCCCGCTCTGCACGGCTTCCTCTGCAACCTGCAGGTCAGCCACAGAGTGCCCTGCACAGGGACCTGCACTCAGATCCTGCAACCAGCCCAGGAGCCCCAGGTTGGCCTTCCCCCTCAGGTGGGGACATACCCCCTCACCTAGGGACACACAGATGCCACGAGCCGTCAGTGCCCGGATCACCTCATGGCTACGGCCCAACTCAGGAGCCAGTGTCACAATGCGAACGTTGTCCAGGGATCCGTAGGTGGCCAGAACATCGTGGAAGGCATTGGCCTCAAAAGAGCGCAGGTAGGCCTCGGGGTGTGCACCCCGCTTCTCCCGGCTGATAAACGGACCCTCCAGGTGCACACCTGGTAGGAGAGAGTGGATGGCTCCAGCAGGCCTCTCACCCTACAGCCCCTGCCCCTCTCACCTGCCCACCCACCCACCCCATTTGGGCATCTGGATGCATAGGGACTGCCAACAGGTCCCATAGGAACCTCCCAGGGTGGGGGCGAGGAGAGGGGTCAGCCACTCACCGAGGACCCCTGCCCCATGGGGACCACCGCTCTTCACAGGGATCTGAGGAAGGACCTGGGGGGAACCAGCTGTTAAAGCCCTGCCCCCAATGGCCCAGCACCAACGTTACAGCCCAGCCAAGGTCACAGTTCGGAGCCTAGTCTAGTGCTCACTGGCCTTCCATCAGGTATTAGAAGATGGTCAATGGCCCCCAACCATGATCAGGGAAAGCATGGCGCTCAAAACAAGCAGGGCAGGTCAGCAGTACCAAGAATGACAGGCCTGGGATGTAAGGCTGGCCTGCCTATGAGGACCAGGAGGTGAGGAGACCCTCCAGGCATGGCCCTCAAGATGGCCCAAGTCCAGGCAGCATGCCCCAAGGGTTTGGACCCAGACAGGGTGATGGGCCTGGCCTCCCTGAGGGCCAGAGGCAGAAGGAGTACATGCAATCCAGGCAGAGCAAGGGGCAAAAGCAGGGTTTCAGGCACTGACAGTATGACCATACTGTGCCTAGAGCTGGACAGTCGTGAGGGTCACTTGTGTGTGACAGGTGCTCACACAATGTAGTGATCTTGGAGGTGGGTGGGCAGGCAGGTATCCCAGCCCACATCTCCCTCCTTCAAGGTGGGGAAGGAGACCACAGAATACTGTAGAGTCCCTGGGTGAGCCTGGGACAGAGTACAGAGATATTTAAGAGGCTTAAACCTAGTGTGACAGAGAGGACAGGATAAGGGCAGGCTGACCCTGGCTGGAGCCCAACAAGTGAATGCTGGGCAGATGTGGGCAGCCATGCAGTGGGGAAAGGAAGGAAACAAGGCCCCAAAGCCCCCACGGGCTCAGGCCGGCAACACCTGGTGCCTTGAGAAGTGGGGGGACAAATAGCAGGAGCCTCATTAAAGAGCAGCTGGATCCTCAAGTATGCCCTGCCAAGAGCCTAGAGAAGTAAACCACATGTGGGTAGAAGCAGAAAATGGGGCAATTAAAATGAAATGTATATGATTTTGGAGAGAGGAAGGGAGGGGGAGAGAGAGAGAGAGAATGAGAGAAACATTGATTTGTTGTTCCACTTATTTAGGTACTCATTGGTTGATTCTTATATGTGCCCTGACCAGGGATTGAACCCGCAACCTTGACACATTGGGACAATGCTGTAACCAACTGAGCTACCCAGCCAAGGCCTGACGTTTTTATATATTTTTTATTGTTGTCGTTAATCCTCACCCAAGGATATTTGTCCATTGATTTTTAGAGAGTGGAAGGGAGGGGGAGAGACAGAGAGAGACATTGATGTGAGAGAGAAACATTGACTGGTTGCCTCCCGAATGCACCCCAACCAGGGCCAGGGATCAAGCCTGCAACCAAAGTACACGTGCCTTGCCCAGAATCAAATCTGGGACCCTTCGGTCTGTGGGCTGATGCTTTATCCACTGAACCAAACCAGCTAGGGCTGAAGTTTATATATATATATATGTGTGTGTGTGTGTGTGTGTGTGTGTATACACACACACACACACACATATTTATTGATTTCAGAGAGGAAGGGAGAGGGAGAGACAGAAACATCAATGATGCGAGAAACACATTGATCGGCTGCCTCCTGCACGCCCCACACTGGGGATCGAGCCTGCGACCCAGGCATGTGCCCCCATCTGGAATTGAACCTGGGACCCTTCAGTCCATAGCCCGATGCTCTATCCACTGAGCCAAACCAGCCAGGGCTGAAGTTTATATTTTTAATGCTCCCTGAATGTCACCAGTCAGGATTGTTCCCTCTGAACAAAACAAGACTCTTCTCTGGGGATTTGACCAGCTCAGAAGAAAGGACTCAGAGATCTCAACCTAAGGGTGCTCTCAGGAACACCCCCTGGTGCTCCTGGTGGCTAGCTGAGAACTGTTCTCAATCAGAATAGACGACCAAGGCCTACCAGCTTGAGAAAGCCTTTGAAAGGACACACCTGGCTAGGAGCAAAAACCCAAGGAAAGGAGAACATGTAAGAGAGGTCTCGTACCCATGAAATAAGGATGGGATGTGAGCCCTGGCCAGTGTGTCTCAGTTTGTTGTGTCCTGCAATGCACCAGGCGGTTGCTGGTTCAATTCCTGGTCAGGGCACATGCCCGGGTTGTGGGCTCCATCCCCAGTAGGGGGTGTGTAAGAGGCAGGAAATCAATGTTATGCTCTCACATTGATGTTTCTCTCTTCTCCCTTCCTCCCTCTAAAAATCAATAAACTATTCCTAAAACAAAACAAACAATAACAACAAAAAGAATGGAATGTTAGAAAAAAAGAACATTCCGGGGGGGAAAGCAAACACTTGCACATTAAAGTGCCAAAAATATATAATAAATGTCACTATATGATGGAACCAGAGCTACCATGCCAGAGGAACTCCCTTGCACATCTTATACTTTACATTTTTGAAATGTTAAAACAGGGCAAAATAAACCATCTGGACTGGGCTTAAGTAACATTGTATCCCAAAGAACTGTTTGCAAAGATAACAAGAAAGCAGTTATTATGACTACTGCACTGAAAATTAAAAAGATTGTTTAGAATTAACATCACTATTTCCCTGGCCGGTGTGACTCAATTGGTTGGAGCGTTGTCCCATACACTAAAAGGTGACAGGTTCGATTCCCAATCAAGGCACATACCCAGGTTGTGGGGTCAATCCCATCAGGATGTGTGCAGGAGGCAACCGATGGATGTTTCTCTCTCACATCAATGTCTCCCTCCTATCTCACTCTCTCTAAAAATAACAACATATGATTTAATATTTAATTATAAAAACATTAACATCACTGTTATATTATCCACACCAATAAAAATGCCTTCCTTTAATTGATGTAACTATTCCCCTTCCCCTTCTCATATAAATGTCCATTGCCTTTGTCTCCAAATCAGAACATTACTTGGACTGCTGCCTAAATCAGTGCTTCCCAAATAGCTATTCCTTGATCTCAAATAAATCATTTGCCTCTCACTTTATTTATTTTTAATTTTTTTATTTATTGATTTTTAGAGAGGAAGGGAGAGAGAAACATTGATTTGCTGCTCCACTTATTTATGCATTCATTGGTTGATTCTTTTTAAAATATATATATATTTTTTTATTTCAGATAGGAAGGGAAAGGGAGAGATAGAAACATCAATGATAAGAAAGAATCATTGATCAGCTACCTCCTACACACCCCTGGGGATTGAGCCTGGACACGTGCCCTGACCAGAGAAAGAACCCGCAACCCTTCAGTGCAGGGGACAATGCCCAAAACACTGAGCTACACTGGCCAGCGCCATTGGTTGATTCTTGTATATGCCCTGACTGGGAATTGAACCCATCAGAAACTTGGTGTATTGGGATCGAGCTATATTGGCCAGGGCTGCCTCTCACTTTAAAAGGCCTTTTTATTTTTAGGTTAATAAAAATATCCACTAAAGAAAAGAAAAAAAAGACAAGAAAAGAAAAAGAAAAACAAGAGAAGAACTGAAAGATAAAAAAAGCTAAGAGAATGTTCAGAAAACAGAGTCAACGAGGAGGAAAGGAGAGAGTAAAAGGAAAGTTGCCATCCAGGAGGCCCAACAGCAGAATAACTCCCACAAGGAAAAGCAAAGAAATGATGGAGAAAAATCATCAAAGAAATAATTCAAGAAAAGCAAAAAAAAACCAACAACATAAAAACAACAAAACCCCAACAAACAAAAAAAACCCCAAAACTGAACTTCCAGATTGACAGGGCCCGACAAAGGCCAGCAAAGTCGAAGAGCTACCCCCAGTCCCCAAAATGTCACCCTGAGACTTTAGAACCCAGGGACAAAGGGAAGATCCCACAAGTTTCCAGAGGGAAGAAACAGGTCACACACAAAGGGTCAGGGGTCAGATGGTTTCCAAGTTCTCATCAGCTCTCTGGAAATTAAGTGCCTTTAAAATTCTAGAGAAAAATGACTCCTCACTTAGAATTCTAACCTAGCCCTAGCCAGTTTGGCTCAGTGGATAGAGCGTCACCCTGCAGACTGAAGAGTCCCGGGTTCGATTCTGGTCAAGGGCACATGCTGGGGTTACGCGCTCCATCCCCAGTAGGGGGCGTGCAGAAGGCAGCTGATCAATGATTCTCTCTCATCACTGATGTTTCTCTTTCCCTCTCCCTTCCTCTCTGAAATAAATAAAAATATATTAAAAAAAAAAAAAAAAAAAAAAAGAATTCTGACCTAGCCAAACCATCAATCCAGAGACAACATTTTTGGACTATCAAGATCTCAAATCCTTTACCTCTTCCGACCCCTCTCTCCGAAAGTCACTGGAGGATGTGCTCCACCAAACAAAGATGCAAACCAGCAGAGAGGAAGACACAGGATACAGAAAGATCCAAGAGAAAGAGGCCAGAGGACCCTTCCAAGTGAGGGTAAGGGGCCTCCCAGGATAGCTTGGCCAGGTAAGGCCAGCAGCCAGTCCTGGAAAAGTAGGTCCCAAAGGTTTCCACAAGAAGACGAACCAGATGGAACCCTTAGTCTGTCTATCCCAAAAGAGGAGAGACAACTGGCAGAAAGCCTGGAATTATGTCAGCAGGTAAAAAACTATGCAGCCCTAGCCGGTATGGCTCAGTTGATTGAAGCATCATCCCCTACACCAAAAGGTTGCTGGTTTGATCCCCATCAGGGCACAGGCCTGGGGTTCGGCCGTGCAGGAGGTAGATTGATGTTCCATTGTCACACTGATGTTTCTCTTTCTCCCTTTCCTTTCCTCTCTCTCTAAAAATCAATTAAAAATATATTTAGCCCTTGCTGGTGTTTCTCAGTGTTAGTGTCAGCCCCGAGCACCAAAGGGTCTCGGGTTGGATTCCCAGTCAAGGGCATATACCTGGATTGGAGGCTCGTTCCCAGCCCTGGTCAGCATGCAGGAGGCACCCAGTCGATATGTCTCTCACACTGACGTTTCTCTTTCTCTTTCTCTCTGCCCCCCCTCCCCTGGCTCTCTCCTTTCCACTCTATCTAAAAGCGATGGAAAATCCTCAGGTGAGGATTTTTTTTAAATGTAAATGAGCTACAAGTCCTCTTTACACAGTCCCAGTGACGAATCTAACAAAATTGCAAGAAACTACTTGGGGAGGATAAGAAGCCAAAAGAGCTAAATGAGGCTCTGCTCAAGGGGCCAAAGAGAGCCAATCATTATCTTTCCTGATGGGAAGCAAATATATACTGCTCTAAACTGAAAGTCAAGCAGGAGTACCAGCATAGTTTTTAGAGATATAAGGGTAAATTCCAAAGGGTCAACTGAGTTGAAAGTAACTGCCCCATTAAAAAAAAATAAAGTGACTGTCCCCCAGTGAGAAGTGGTGGGGGCAAAGGGCTACTATTTTTCCTAATAAGCCATGTAAGTTATAACCTATATAAGTTCACTAAAGATGAAAGAAGAGACAATGGATGAGTTTTTCCAGAACAGCTTTAAGAGGGAAAGTGAGAGAGCATTAAGCAGAGAGAACAGAATAAAAAACAGTCTAGAGGTGAAGGGAATGAGGCACCTACAAGGGAGGAAAAGAGTGGGAAAGGTCAAAGTGTAGAAGATGTGGGCCAGAGGCCATGACCTGGCTGCCCCCTGAAGAGGTACCTGGCCGAAACCGGTTTGGCTCAGTGGACAGAGCGTCGGCCTGCGGACTGAAAGGTCCCGGGTTCGATTCCGGTCAAGGGCATGTACCTTGGTTGCAGGCACATCCTCAGTGGGAGGTGTGCAGGAGGCAGCTGATCGATGTTTCTCTCTCATCGATGTTTCTAGCTCTCTATTCCTCTCCCTTCCTCTCTGTGAAATATCAATAAAATATATTAAAAAAAAAAAAAAAAAAAAAAAAAAAAAGAGGTACCTGATCTTGCTCAGAAAAGCAGAGAACAATGCATGCCAACCTTCCTCCTGGAAGGACAGAAAAGGGCAAGGCTGGAGGACACCCAGAGAAAGAGCAGGTGATCTCAATGGACCAGAGCATGATGACAAAACCTGGGTAACTCTGACAAAGTGGCAATCCAATTCTGCTCAGTATGAATGCGCCATGGAAGAAGGTGGGGTGGGTGGGAGTGGGGGTAGGGGAGACATCCAAGTGAGCAGTCCTGTAGTTTCTAAGATGATACCTGTATTAAAATTTTTATCTTCAAAGCCCTCAACAATTTCCACTATAAATCAGTTTACTCTCTGCTTCCCAAGGTCTTTATCCTGTAAGTGTTTAAGGGGGTTGATGAGTGCTAGGAAGGAAATAAAAGTCCTCTGGCCAGTAGCTCCTTCTCCTAAGGAAAAGATCTCACAGTTTGTATCATGATGGGCCAATGTACTGCACAGGGAGATGGGGAAGGATGTGAACCAGCTGGTGCAGCAGACACAGAAAGGCAGAGGGCTGGGGGTGAGGGGTAGGGGTGGGCAGGAGAGCAACTGCCTGGAATCGCTGGAATGTGCCTGGGCAGAGCAAATGCTTGGCAGGTAGGGAGACAATGTTTGGAAAGGTGGTGTTTATCCTGCAGATAAGGGCAGAAGAGGAGTGTGAGTACTGTGCTGAGCCCTGTACACTCTCCAGGAGACTAGGATAACAGTTACTAAGTCTCACTGGTGGGGACTGGGAAGGGGGAAGACAAAGAACAAAGGAGTAAGAGGGAGAACATGTTCCAGGATTCCAGGTATGGTAAATTATAGGATGATGACCAGGAGAGAAAGCATGGAATCAGGTGCGAGACTGTAACAGGAAGTTGAGTTTGGTTTTTAACATCTGACTCTGTGATGGGAGAGCTGTGATAAATTTCCACAACGATGTCCATAGCTGACATTTAGCTAGTGCCTAATATGTACCAAGCACAGTGCTGTGTACCCAACAACTCTAAAAGATGAATAACATTATTATTCTCACTTTAGGTTTGAGGAAACTGAGGCTCAGAAGGAGTAAGGAGCCCTAACCGGTTTGGCTCAGTGGATAGAGCATCAGCCTGCAGACTGAAGGGTCCCAGGTTCGATTCCGGTCAAGGGCATTTACCTTGGTTGTGGGCACATCCCCAATAGGGGGTGTGCAGGAGGCAGCTGATGGATGTTTCTAACTCTCTATCCCTTTCCCTTTCCCTTCCTCTCTGTTAAAAAAAATCAATAAAATATATTAAAAAAAAAAAAAAAGGAGTAAGGAGTCTCCCAAGTCTCCCAGCTGACAGATTATAAAATCAGGAGCCCACATCCACCTCCCACAGCTCCTGGCTCTGATGCTATCTCCACGCATCCACGCATCCAGGAGGGAACCCCACAGAGGGCAATGCAATCAGTGATCCTGGAATGGATCCTGTACTGGAAGAAAAAATACTACAAAACTGGAACAAAGATGGTAGTTTAAAAGATAACAATTTCCTAAACTCAATAACTCTATTATGCCTACACAATACCCATGCTTTTAAGAAATAGGTGTTAAGAAGTAAAGAGACACGACCTATACAACCTACTCTCAAACACCTCAGGAAAAATAAAACATACACACACAGAGAATGAGACCAAATAATTAAATGTGGCAAAGAGTAAAGTGAAGAACCTGCATGAAAAGTAAAATTTCTTAAAGGAAAAAGGATCCTAGACACCTGAATAGCAGGACTTGCAGGTCAGAAGTAAAGTGGGAGGGTGTGGGGTGTAGGCAAGAGCAGCAGAGAAAGGCTGGAGTACAATGGAGCTTCTCTCTGGAAGGATGTTTACCACATACCATATACCACAGGCAGGTTAGCTAGGGAAAAGCCTGAGAAGTGGCTAAGAATGTGGCAATGGGAAGGTCCCCATGGCCTTGATCCAGGAGGCAGTTTCTGGGACCTGGAAGTAGCCAGAGTATAGAGTGGGAAAGGCATGTGACAGGTGAAGGTGCTGAGGCAGCAAATGTGGAGGCCTGTGGGGACAGCTGCAGTAGACAGACCGGAAATGACAGCGGGCCTAGGGCAGCAGGCAGAGGGACACCTGAATTTGAGAACGACCAGGGGACAGAACCCAAGGACCAGATGGAGGAAGGTCAGCAAGTAAGGTCAGACCCAAGCGCCCAGGGGCATTTGTGGGAGAGGAGATGATATCTGAAAATTAAGGAGCTGGCTACTTCTCGGGCCCCCTTTGCTTGAGGCCGGGCGCCTGACCTCACCTTGTGATAAACCTCTGGTGGCGAGGTGACTAAGGTGGGACAGAAAGAGGTGACTCCGTGCGACAAGATCCTCTGGGCTACCAGGGCTACTCCCGAACCCACATCCTCTGTGGCCTGAGAGAAGTCAACGCCAAATCCACCTGTGGCCACAGAAAAGAGGAGGTCGCACGATGCTCAGAGCTCCTCCCCTGGGCCTCCACCCCCCAGGCCCTGACCCGCACCGTTGATCTGCACGTCAATGAAGCCGGGCGCCAGGATGCAGCCCCCACAGTCCCGCTGCTGGTCGGCTACGAGCCGCTCCTCAAAGAAGAGCTTCTCTGGGTCCAGAATGCGGCCCTCGCGCACCCACAGATCCTCCCTGCGGACAGAGAGGGGTGGGGCTCGCGTCGCCGGCCCAGCACCCTGCACCCAGCCCGCGTCCAACTATGCCCAGACCCTGCGCTCGCCGGCTCTACTCCAGCAGCGCCAGGCCCCGCACCCACCGGCCCCACCCACCACCTGAGCAGCCTTCGGCCCCGCAGGATGCGGCAGTTGGTGAACTGGAGCACTGGAGCCCGCGAAGGACCCTTTCCGTCGCGCATCTTGAGCCGAAAGAGCCGAGCTCAGCCGCGGGCGTCGGAAACCCCGCAGCCCAATCCTGCGCCGGAGCGGGGCCCCACCCACATGACCCTCAGCTGACTACAGCGCGTGCCACGTGACCAGCGTGCCCACGTGACCACACAGCCTACCGCCCTCTGACGCCACGGATTAGCAGCCCTCCCCTTCCCCGGCCCACACAAGCGCACACACACAGATGTCCAGTCACATCCGAGAATTTTATTGGACACGGCTCTGGGCCTGGCAGGCCCAGCTCATGGCCCCGCAGCTAGGGCTGGAGGACAGTGGTTCCTTACAAAAAAACCTCAGGGCACACGGTAACCCCACAAAGCGACACTCTAAAGATTATTATAGTTGGGAGACTGCAGGGCTGCTCCACAGACGTGCGAACAGATCAAATCTTTATAAATAAACATCCAGTGAAAACGACAACTCGAATTCATCCCTATACACAGAGCACTCTAGGGCAGGTAAATGGGTGGGGGTGGCTAGAAGCCACCATCCTCACCGGTCGGGGGACCTGGATGGGTGATGATGAGTGGGCCCAGATGTCCATGGCACGGGGCGGGTGGGGGCAACAGACGATGGGCACTAGGACACTGCGCATTTACAAGACCAACTACTTGGGGGTAGAGGGGGGCAGCTGCCCCGTGCATGTGTATCAGGCTGTTCATTCTGGAATGAGGAGGGGGTGGTCTTTACATCATATCCTGTGGCTGGTGGGCTTAGAGGAGCTACTTTGTGGAGAGGATGAGGGCGACGATGAGACCATAGAGACCCAGCACCTCGGCGAAAATGAGGATCAAGATCATGCCCACGAATAGTCGGGGCTGCTGGGCAGTGCCCCGCACGCCGGCGTCACCCACAATGCCAATGGCAAAGCCAGCTGCCAGCCCACTGAGGCCCACACTCAAGCCAGCACCCAGTTGGAGGAAACTCCTAGGGAAGAGAGGACACAGGATAGACATTAGGAAGATGGTAGGCACAGGCCACTAGCCCACTCCCCAGCCCTCCAGCCCTGTGCAGCGGCCTGAACAGGCAGGGCTGATGTGGTGAGAGGAACCCAGCACTCACCTGTAGAGACTGATGCCTTCATTCAGGGAGTTGGCAATAAGGACTGCCACCACCAGGCCATAGATGGCAATGATGCCAGCCATGACCACTGGGATGATGGACTTCATGATCAGCTCTGGTCGCATGACAGACATGGCCGCGATGCCGGTGCCACTCTTGGCGGTACCATAGGCAGCACCCAAGGCTGTTAGGGAGGAGGCAAAGTGAGCCCAGGCATCTGGAACCAGAACCTTGTCGCTAGCTCTGACACAGTTGAGGGCCACCCCATTATCACAGGGAACAATGAAGGTGGCACCCAGCCAGGGGCAGGAGGTGACCCTCAGGGGAAATGGTCACAGCCGAGCACTCAAGAAACCCAGGTTAACTGTTCCTTTCTTCTGCCAGAGGTCCTGATGGCTGGGTGGCTTATCTGGGCGCCTGCTCTGCTAGGAAACCCCCACCTGTGCTCAGCACTCCCCAATCCTGCTGTACAAATCCCATGCTCCCAAGAAGTTCAGCTCAGCTGCCCCAACCTAAAAGGTGGAGCTATAACAGGCTGGCAGCAGTCACACAGGGAAATAGGCAGCTGGGCCCCTGCTGTCTTGCTGGAGATTCAGGACACATTTTGTCCCACCTAGAGTCCCAGGCACTCACGTCACCAAGGGCCTGGAAAAGCATGAGAAGATTGCATATTGGCAGCCCAGATGTTAGGCCAGGGTCAGTTTGTTGGCCCTAGGGCTATGCCCAGGGACAACATGATGGAAGAGCCCCAGGACACACAGGGTCTGACCACTGGTCAGGGGAAGCAACCTGGTAAGTCCTGTTCTCTCAGGCCAGAGTTCCCCAGACTCCCCACCCTGCTCACTAAACTCCCTACCACCCTGCCCTGGAACACAATGCTAGGAGAGGTGGTGTCTGTGCTGATGGGATGAGCACACCCTCAACCATACAGCAGGCCTAGACCCTTAAGTTTGGGGAGGATCCTCTCTAAATAACCAGAGAGGAGAAGGGCAAGCCAAGGAGAAGACAGGGCACAGGAAGACAAGGGGCTGTGGAGCCATCACCCAGCCCAACTGTGAGGCCTCAGCAGATCTCCCAGAAGCCTAGCCTCTGCCCAAGGCCTCCAGTAATGGGGGTGGGGCTCTAGGAAGGCCTGTCTCCTCTTCTGCTGCCCTCCTCTCTCTTCCTAGAGTATGCTGCCTTCCTGAAAGTTCCCCTCTTCTGGTTCAGAAGTCTAGAGTAACTTTTCCCCAGAATAGAGAGCCACAATGGGTCAAGGCAGCTCTTCTGACTCAGTCACCTGCTCTCCAGGGTTCCACTGCACTTCTTGAGCAGAGGACAATACGGGTTGGAGATGGAAGGGACCAAGACAATCCTGGCCATTCCTCTGCACATTTTGTTCACCAATGTGGGCCACAAGGTACCTACTCTGCTCATTACTGAGCAGGGGAGAACTCAGAGGGTCGCTGCCTTCCTAGGGCTCTAAGCTTGGTGAGGACACAGATGTAGCACCTCCAAGCACAGTGACATGTTCCAGGAGAGTGAGGAGGATAGTGATGGGATCCGGGAAAGGGCTTCGTAGAGGTAACATCTGAGTGAGGGGGGGGGGGGGGGGTTGACAATGAACAGGAAGATTCCAAACAGCCTGAATGGAGATGCTAACTAAGATAGTGCTGGATGGGGACCTACTGGCGGGAGGAGGCAAGGGTGGGGGCAAAGGGACTGAACTGCCTCCTCCCCATGGTCCCAGAGGCACCTCAACACCGCCTTGCCTGAACATTCAGCGGCTTCAGCCTGGGGCCCAGGGCCTCTGTCTTCATGAAGCCTTTCCTGGAATTCTCCTGGTTGCAGTGCATCCTTTGGGCTCCTAATGGAGACCCAGCACATCAGGCTCTGTCACGTATGAGCAAGGGGCCAGTGCCACGGCTCAAGGGTGAAAGCACAGGCTGCCATGGCACTTAGTGGGAGATTGTTTCAAGGAACTCAGCATCACAGGCATTGGAATACTGCGAGAGGCAGGAAGTGAGCTGGGTCCTTCTCTCAGAGGGCAGCAGGGAGATCATATAGCTGGGGATGGCAACAAGAACAAAGGGAAGAAACAGGAATGACCATCAGGAGAGAAAAGCAGTCTGGCTGGGGAGCAGCAGGTGTCTGAGAAAGCCCTGGATAGTTCTGAAGGCCAAGCCTGAGATGGGGCTCCAGATCCACTGGGAGACAGGGAGACTGCGATCAGATGGCATTTCCAAGAACACAGCACCAAACACAGGGTGTCTACCAACAGGGAGGAAGTCACAAAAATTATGGAAAAGGAACAACTGACAGCTTCGTGGAAGACATGATGAAGAATCAACAGGACTTTTTTTGGTCACAAGTTAAAAGAAAAGAGGAAACTGAAGTGGGAGATGGAGACTGGGGAGGCCTAAGAGTAAGAAGACCAATCAGCAAAGCACCAGGCAGGCCAGGGAATATCTAGGCCAGGAGCTGGGGATAGAGTTTGGAGTCGGCTAGGCAGTGACACCTGAGGCCTGAGAACTGATGGGTTTGTTCACATAGGCACAAGGAGGTAGATGAAGACAAGCCTTGGAGAAAGACATATTTAACACGTTAAGCGCCCAGCCTGTTTTGTCTTTCGTAAGGGAAGTATAGTGTCAGTCACCAGTGACTGACTGGGCGCTTAACGTGTTAAAAGAGAAATGAAATAAGAAGTCAACCACAGCCCTAGCCAGTTTGGCTCAGTGGATAGAGCGTTGGCCTGTGGACTGAAGGGTCCCAGGTTCAATTCCGGCCAAGGGCATATGCCTGGGTTGCGGGCTCAATCCCCAGTAGGGGGTGTGCAGGAGGCAGCTGATCAATGATTCTCTCTCATCATTGATGTTTCTCTCTATCCCTCTCCCTTCCTCTCTAAAATCAATAAAAATATATTTTAAAAAAAGAAATAGCCCTAACCAGTTTGGCTCAGTGGATAGAGCGTCGGCCTGCGAACTGGAAGGTCCCAGGTTCGATTCCGGTCAAGGGCATGTACCTTGGTTGTGGGCACATCCCCAGTGGGAGGTGTGCAGGAGGCAGCTGATCAATGTTTCTCTCTCATTGATGTTTCTAACTCTATCCCAACCCCTTCCTCTCTTTAAAAATCAATAAAATATATTTTTAAAAAAAACAAGTAAACCACAATTAGCCCCATGTGGGGAAAGAAGGAGGGAAGCTGCATTTAGAACAACAGGAATGAATGGCCTCAAAACCCATGAGCTTGGGACAAGCAAAAAAAGCCCTGGATCAGTGCTATCCTGTTCTCAGTAACTTTCGGAGCTCTGCTGGTCAGGATCCATTGAAAGTACCAAGTAAGCCCTGGCTGATTTGGCTCAGTGGATAGTGTCTGCCTGCAGACTGAAGAATCCTAGGTTCAATTCTGGTCAAGGGCACATGCCCAGGTTGTGGGCTCGTTCCCCAGTAGGGGGCGTGCAGGAGGCAGCCGATCAATGATTCTCTCTCACCATTGATGTTTCTCTCTCTCGCTCTCCCTTCTCTGAAATGAATAAAAAATACATTAAAAAAAAAAGTAAAGTTAAGTTCTAGAAGGAAAAGAGAGTCACCTGGTAATCAGAGGGAGACTAGGAGCTGGATACAGATAAAGGGCTTAACAGGCAAACTCAGCTTCAGGAGCAAACAGTTGACAGCCAGAATTCCAGGTGGGCAGGCATTATGTTTTATTCACTTAAGTCTCCAAGTGGCTGGCACATAGTAGGAGCTCAATCAAGACTTGAATAAATGACAGCCACAAGTAGCACCCCAAGGAGGCCAGGTAAAGCAGAATCCCTGGAGGCCAAGCACAGAAAAGGCTGGGGTAAGGAGGCACCACAGCCTGCCGGGAGGTTCTGGGAAGCAGTCAGCCCCTGAAGATGTGGAAAGAGCAGGCACTGGCTAGAAGGGAAGGGGAAGTTCAGACTTCTCCCACCACAAATGACCTCTTACTGGCACATGATAGAAAGGACAGGACTCACTCAGAAGCTCGTGACTGGCAGGCAGGCAGGCTCAGGGAGAGGGAGGCCTCCCAGAGAGCAGAGCCCCCCAAGTCCCCACCTCACAAGTGTTTACAGTCAGCAGAGACTGTTTGGAGTTCAAACCCTCCACATACCTGCATTGGGAGCCTACCAATTCATCAGGTAGGGTGGGGCAGGGCGTGGTCATCAAAGCCAAAAACCAGACCCAGACCAGGCCAGACCAGTCCATGGGGGCTGCATCTGGGCCAGGACTCACCTCCCTGGGTTGCACATTCCTGAGCCTGCCCCCAATGATCTTTCTCCCAGGCCAATTCAACACCTCAGGACTGTCAAGACCCAACTTCAAAAGCAGGGTGCCATAAAGAACCCTGGAAGGCCCCTTTCTCCATGCCTAGGGCAGCCCTTTCCAATATCAGGCCTTACGGAAAGGAAGGTTATTCATTCATTCATTTTCATTCATTGGGGCCTGAACTAGAAAACTCTCCTAAGGACAAAGACCCAATCCCCTCAATGCTGAGATTCTCTGTGCAACCCAATCCAAAGCAAGCGTCCACACCTCACAGCGCTGATGCTGGCCAGACTCCCATTGTCCTCGGCCTGTCTCAATTCCAAACACTCCCACCCCTGGGTTCCTGCCGGCTCTCAGGACCAACTTCTCAGCCCAGCTTTCCCAACAAACCCACACAGGGCTATTGGGAAACAGTGACAAGCCCTAACCGGAAGCACCTACCTCAGAGTTAGACCCATCTGCCCTGGGCAGGGGGAAGGAGGGGATGGAGGGGGGGAGGGGATGGAGGGAAGGGCCAGGGCTGTGGACCTCGGCTGGGAGCACCAGGACCTGATCCCCCATCCCCACCGCCCACGGACAGGGCCGGCCCTATGTCTGGGGAGCTGTCTGAGGTGTGATGTCACGCCTTCCCGCAGGACTGAGGGGGGGGGGAGGGGGGAAGGGAGAGGGGGAGGACGGGCGGATGCGGAGCAGGCGCAGGACCGCGCGCCCCCACCCCAGCCTCCCTCCCACCTCTCCCCCGGCTAAGATGGCAGCGGCGCCATCGCCCCACCCCCGCACCGACTCGGAACCGGAGCAAGGAGGCCAGCCCGTGTATCCCTGGGAGACCCTTGGGACCCCCACCCCGACCCAACCCATATGTCCTGCACTGGACACCCCACGGCCCAGGCAGCCTTCTGGGCCCCGACCCCCACCCGTCGTCACGTGAGGCCCGGGACCCCAACAGCTTGGAATTACGTCAGAGTGACGTCACACACCGAACCCCCGGCAAGCTATGGGCACGAGACCCACGCGCCCCGGCGCCCCCCGGGTCCCTCCTGCCGCGGCGCTCACCGCTGAAGATCATGGCGGCCGAGGCGCCCATGACCGCGAAAAAGGAGGCGTACTCGGGGCCGCCGCTCTTGACCTCGGACATGTCTGCGGGTGGGGAGGGGGCGAGCTCAGCAGGCCGCGGCGGGGGCGAGAACCAGCTGGGCGAGGCGAGCAGGCAGCTGGCAGCGAGCGCGAGGCGAGCGATCAGACGCGGCGGCGAAGGCTACCGGGCAGTCAGCCGCTGCGCTCTAAATACCAGCACCGCAAAACAAAATGGCCGCAGCGGCCGCGTCACATGACCCTAGCCCCGCCCCGGCGGGCCATACCACTTCGTGCCGGTGGGGGGCGCCACGGCCCCTGCACCCCTTAGCGGCCCGCTGACCGTGCCCGCACTGTGCGGCTGACCGTGCCCACACTGTGCGGCCGCCCCGCCAGCCCAGACTCTGGCGTTGCGCCCCCTCGGCCTCCACGGGTGCGCTGCCCGTCTCCGCGGCATCTCGGACTCCGCGGCGTTGCACCCGTCGGGTCGCTCCATCGGGGCGGGGCGGTGGTGCGCCACATTATCATACAGGGCAGGACGTGGAGGTGCTCCGCCTCCTCTGCGGCTGCGTGGCGCCAGCCGGTGTTCGGTTCCTTGGATTGCTTTTCTTTGCATTTGCGGCATGGATTGTTGGCCGCCGGCTTCTCACGTTGGGACCCAGGACCATTCTCTCCTTCTCCTGGAGCGATTTGAGCATCCGAGCAGACCGAGCCAAATCCTGAGTCCCGGGCGCCTGCCTCTAATGCTCCAGCCCCCGGAAAGCCCCCAGCCCACCTGTGAATTCCCTCGGTCGCTCCACCCTGACCCCGACCACAGTCTCCTCCAGACCCAGACCCACCAGCTTCTGACCCAGAAATTGGTGACTTCTCCCCTGGCTTCCTAGGAAAAGGAACGCCCTTCCCTTCATCTGTCTCCTCTCTTGCATTAGGGACCCAGACTTCAGTTGTGGGGAGGGGTGTCTCTGTACCCTCAAGATGAAGGCATGACTGGTTTGAAATCCGTCAGGGCTGCGACCTGTGCAGGCTTTCCCAGATGACTGCACGTTCTGGGGTCCCTGTCCTGTCCTCGGGCAAAGCTTGCACCTGCAGAGCTGCCCTTATTTCTGGAGCAGTAGCCAGTGGTTCCAGCCCAGCATGCAGCCTGGCCTGGAACTGACACTGCCCTCTTGATCCCATGTGGTGGTCCCGCACCCCAACTGGCTACCTGATTATCTACCCACCAGCTCTGGTTTCCTATGCTCTTTTGTCTCTTCCCTTTCAGGAGCCCTGGCTGACTGCTTTCTGGGTCTCCCTTGAGCTCCCAGTCCTCCCCACCTCCCTCTGCCACCCTCTTCCTTGCCCTGGACTCTGACTTCTGGAAAGAGGAATCTTTACTCTGTGTTTCCACCTCACCTGCCCTCCATCCTTCCCCAGCTCCTTGCCTTTGCCAAGGTCACTGGGGACTGCCATTTCTCTAAGCCAAGGGACACTTGTCAGGCTGTCTGAGTGGGTTTCTCTGTTGCTGTGGCCCACTGCCCATTCCTCCACAATCTCTCTTTTCTTTCAGCTCCTCCCATGGCTCAGACGCCCTGATTCCTTCCTGGAGTTCCAGGGAGGAGCAAGGACAGGCCCAGGTCCTACAGTGGTTCCCAGAGCTTCACACCCCTCCCATCCCCGCCCCTGAGTGATCATGTCTTTTGTCTGTACCTTACCAGACCTGCTCCAAGCCCACCCTCCATAACTCTAGGCACTTAGAGTCCAGACCAGGGAGCCCAGGCCAGGCTGATGCTGGCTGGGTGCCAGGGACAGTGGGTCCAGGGGAAGAATTCAGACCAAGGAAAGGAGGGGCAGGACAGTCTACATCAGTCAGAAGTACAGTGCTGGGCAAAGTGCACAGAAGCTTGGTATGGCTGAAATTCCAGAACTGGGAAATCAGGAGACGGCTTCCTCATTGGGCTCAGGGAGCAGGTCAGCTTTGCTCCCAGTCCTCTCATTTTCTGCGCAAGTTCTGGAATGAGGCGTCACACTGGTTCTCTAGTGGGGCTGCTGACACCCCAAACTGAGTTTAGTCCCATCCGCATCACCACTGGCTTTCATCCAGTTATTTCCATTTTGGGCAAGAAACACAACCATCCACCCAACTGCTCCCATCAGCAGCCTTCGAGTCATGAACTGCTCATTCATCATTACTCACCAAGCCCTCAGCTTCCCAGTACTTAGCTCTGACCCCGCCAGAAGCCCACTGCCCCTTGGGTGGTCCTTCATTTCTGGCCTGGGTCTTCTCACAGCCTCTACATGATTGACCTCATCAGTTTCACTCACCATCCAACCCATTCTCCTCCTGTAAGCTATAGGTTCTTTCCAACTGGCACATCTGCCCAGTTGCTCCCTCCTAGAATTCTTCACTGTCCTTCTGACACAGGGTGGACCCTTGGTGGTCCCCTCTCAGGCCCTCCCTATTATCTCTTATCCTTGTGTTGGCCCCTCCTCACCTTTGTCCTTGATCCTGTAGTTCTCTCTGCACCAACTATTCTTCCTTCCTTCTTAGGGAATGCTATCCAGTCTTAGGGAATGCTACCTCCTCCAAGAAGCCCTCCTGACTTTTCTCCTCCTCAGGCCCTTTCCTCATCCCTTGTACTCCATTACTACTTTTTCTCACTACCTTCCCCACTGAGAATCCCTGTGCCTCTTTTTCTGTATTCCTGACCCCTGCTAGGGTGCCTGGTGCATACAGCTAACATTTATTGATCACTGAGTGTGTGTGCCAAGCCTGTCCTGAGCATTGTGGGGGGTATTATCTAACCCTCACAATGACCCTCTGAGGAAGATATCACCATTACTCTCATTGTTTGAAAAAGGAAATAGTCCTAGGAAGGTTAACCATCTTGCCCAGGGTCAGGCAGCTAGAGAGTGGTGGAACTGAAACTCTGGCTACACAGGCTGAGCTGGTCCATGTGGCTCATGCACTACCTGCCTCTTACACCAAGGCTCAGAGAGCTTCTGGTGACCAGTGATGGGCCCAGGAGGGATGGAAGTTGCCTTCCCCTAGGCCTCCCAGCACTGGCAGGGCTCTGGGGTGGGATGGGCTGTGGCTGTAAAAGGGAGTGGCCAGGGATACACATCTCTGCCTTCTCCCTCACAGCTAAGTCCCCAGCTTGAAACCACAGTGTCATGAGCTTCTGGCTTGTCATTATGCAAGTGGGGATTTCCAGAAAGAAAGAAGAAGGGGCTTTGGGAAACTCAGGTAGGAGGCCCTAAAAGAGAGGTATAGAGAGATGTGGATTAGGGTCCTTATCCTCCAAGAGATTTAATGGGGGCAAATGGCCCACTGTCCCCACTGAAAGTTGGTAACAGAGAGAAAAGTCCAATGGAACTCTGCAAGACCCGAGGGAAGAGAGGGAGATGGCTAGAGAGAAAACGACAATCAGATTCCAAATAGCCTCAAATGATTGGAAAGATGAACTTACCTAAAGAAGTGGAATAGTCTGATGCATGGCCTTATCAAGAAGATCAGGGCCCGGCCAGTGTGGCTCAGTGGTTGAGCATCGACCTGTGAACCAGGAGGTCACAGTTAGATTCCCAGTCAGGACACATGCCCAGGTTGCGAGTTCAATCCCCAGTGTGGGGAATGCAGGAGGCAGCCAATTAATGATTCTCTCTCATCATAAATGTTTCTATCTCTCTCTTCCTTCCTCTGTGAAAGCCATACAAATATATTTTAAGAAAGAACATTGGGAAACTGCAGAGAAGCAAGAGTTCCAGGCAGGGTGCTTTCTCACTGTGAACAGTCCCATTTTCCCCGTGAGTTGCCATGAAGATATGCTAGAGGGGGCATAATTCTGGGACATGACCCCTGTTCTCTTGACCTGGCTAGATAAGTGGCCCAGGAAAGGCTGGGAGGAGATGAAACAAAAAACTTAGTTGTGCTAGTGGGGGAGATGAGTAAAGGCAATTTTTTGTATGGTTGAAAAAAATTTGGCTTATAAAATGATACAAGTTATTTATATTTTATTTTATTTTTTTAATCCTCACCTAAGGATATGCTTTTTATTGATTTTTAGAGAAAGAGGAAAGGGGGCTAAAGAGAGAAAGAGAAAAAAAAAAACATCCACGAGACATCAATCAGTTGCCTCTAACTGGGGATTGAACACACAACCTAGGTATGTGCCTTGTCCAGGAATCGAACATGCAACCTTTTGGTGAACTGAGCCACCTGGCCAGGGCCCTTGTTATTTTTTAAAATAAAATATGTCCTGTAGGTAAACACAGCATTATAGAAGCGGGACCTGCAGCCACTTGGTCACTGGTAGAGGGCGCCTTGGGGCTGTCCCTGACCACCAGGGTGCAGTGTGAGGCTCTCTCCCTGGGTTTAGGAAGGAAGGAAGGGAGGGAGGGAGAGAGGGATGGAGGAAGGGAGGGAGAATCCTGGGGGTTTACAGTAAACTAGGACCTGGCACTGAGCCTGACACAGGTAGCAGGCTTTCAGAAAGGGTACACAAGAGACACCGACTGCTCTGGACCCTCCCTCTGATCTGGGCTCAGCACCCTGAAGGCCAGCCTGACCTTCTCAACCTGCACCAGTCAGTTCACAACCTCCTGGCCATCTGCCTTCCACCCTAAGCCACTCATCTGACATTTAGTGAGCATCTACTGTGTGTAGACACCAAGCTAGGCTCTGGGGATACAAAATGTAGGAAGAGAGTTCCTACCCTTTGGGAGCTCACAGCCATGGGGGCTGGATTTGTCCCAACCCTAAACTGGAAAAGTGGTTACCAGGAGAGGTGATACAAAGGAGGGAGGGGCTGGGCAGCTTGGACTGCCTGCAGGGCAGTGATCTAGGAATGAGGTGTTAAAAAAGAGGAAGAGGGTTTGAGCAGGGAAGGTAGAGATCTAGCTAGAACTTAAATTGCGGACCACGGAATGCTGGACAGCTGTTTCTGAGATGGAAACAGGTGGACACATTCTGGTGTGGATGATATGAGAGGTAGTTAAGTGACAAGAAGCAGGATGGGGAAGAGTGCACAGATGAATTACCTGAACATGCATGAAACACTGCTAACAGTGGAGGCCCCTGGGGACCTGATGGGGAAAGAGACTACCCATTGTGGATATTCTCATATGTATTGATTTTTACAGAGAGGAAGGGAGAGGGAGAGATAGAAACATCAATGATAAGAATCATTGGTTGGCTGCCTCTTGCACGCCCCCTACTGGGGACCAAGCCAGCAACCTGGGCATGTGCCCTTGACCAGAATCAAACCCCGGACCCTTCAGCCCATGGGCCGACGCTCTATCCACTGAGCCAAACCAGTTATGGCTGTATTGATCTATTGTTTTTTTTACTAGGTGCATTTTACCTTTCAAAAACCGTAAGAGAGGGAGGAATGGGGAGCAAGTGCTTAATGGGCACAGGGTTCCTTTTGGGGCATAAAAATGTGGAATTAGAGGTGGTATTTGTACAGCCTGTGAATGCCCTAAATACCACTGAGTTGTTCATTTTAATGGTTAAATTCAGACCTGGCTGGTGTGGTTCAGTTGGTTGGAGTGTCGTCTAGTGCACGGAAAGTTTGCTGGTTCGCTTCCTGGTAGGGGCGAATGCCTAGGCTGAGAGTTCTATCCCAGGTGGGCGTGTGTACAGGAGATTGATGCTTCTCTCATATATCAATGTTTCTCTCTCTCTCTCTATTCCCCTCTCTTTAAAAATCAGTAAAGCAGCCAGGCTGGCATAGCTGCAAACCAGGAGGTCATGGCTCGATTCCCGGTCAGGGTATATGCCTGGGTTGTGGGCTTGATCCCCAGTGTGGGGCGTGCAGGAGGCAACAGGTCAATGATCCTCTCTCATCATTGATGTTTCTATCTCTCTCCCTCTCCCTTCCCTTCCTCTCTGAAAGCAATAAAAATATGTATTTTTAAAAGATTAAAAAATAAATAAAAATCACTAAAATATATCCTTGGGTAAGGATCAAAAAATAAATAAAAGTAAATAAAATTGTTAAATTCAATCTTAAAAAAAGATAAAAACAAAGCGCTTCCTTGGCTGACTAGAGATGAGGACTTGAAATGGCACGCAATTACCATGGACCAAGCCCAAAAAGGGTCCACATGAGGTGGTGGTGGGAGCAGGAGAGGAGGGTGTTTCCGCCTGGTCAAGGTCCTAGCAGACACTGTGACCACTTGAGCTGACCTGGCCTGAGGCAGGCAGGCTTCTGAAATAGCAGAGACAGCCCTGCCCCCGGCTCCCCAGGCCAGGTCATTCCTCACCAATTCTGGCCTGTGTCAGAGTGTCTAATGTCAACCATAAGATGATCCTATGCTATGGTAAAAAGTTGTTACTGTAGCGATTGTTGGTGGCACCACCCCCCCCCCCGCCCCCGCAACCATAGGCCCCAGAAATGCACACTGCCATGTGAGACCAATGCACACCCATCTCTCTTTCAGAACACCCTAGATTACACTAGCAGCACAGGCAGGACCACATGGGGCTCCTGCTCTCAGGAGCTGACAGTCTCCAGGGGAGGAAAAGGGGAGACTGGAAAGGAAAAGCATTGTCTTCTGGGGCCTCAGGGAAAGGGTCCTGGTGCAGGGGCACTGCAGCTGGCTGAGGGGTGGGACATGTCCTGTGTAAAGGCCTGGAGGCAGAGGCTCTTGGTTCAGAGGAGGAACTGGAAACCAGCTTCCATTCATCTGTCCCACCAGGACTTCTCAAACCTGGGCCAGGGCCCCACCCATCAGGGCAGCAGCAGGAGTGCTGACAGAAAGCACTGGTCTTTGTCTCTGAGGCAGCCATGGAGGAAGAGAGAGGGGCAGGAGCCTGTCTGCATGCTGAGCACAGTGAGGAAGCAGAATGGAAGGAAAGAGAGAGAGAAGCAGCAGTTTCACAGGAGGGGCAAACGCCCCAAAGCAGCTGCAGGGAGGAAGGGAAGGGCACTGGAAGGAGCCAGACAGGTGGAGAAAAGAGGTGTTATGTTTTCATTTACATTACACAATTAAAATCCTAGGTATTAGAAAAGACATTAATATTGACTCATATAACCTTCCAGATGAAATATTTTCATTTTGATGAACATGACTTTTTGATACTGAATTTTCCATATGATAGGGATCCAAGCAATTCTTTTTTTTTTTTTTTTTTAGCAAAGGTGGAAATTTTATTGAACAAGTACAGATTCCCACGTGGGGAGAGGGAAAGAATCTTACAGCACAGACTCCCACGTGGGGAGGGGGAAAGAGTCCCCGCAATTCTTGACTGAGACATTTGGTTGCTCCTCTCATTCCTCTTATTTATGGAGCACGTCTACAGGCAGGCTATGTGAACAAGAGCAAACAAAAATCTAGTAAAGAACTTGGTTCACACTGGCCTTGGCAGCAATTGGAGCAGGGTATGCAGCTCCTGTGATGGACAGAAACTTTTCTTACTGTTCAATCAGCTAATGCAGTCTTTATTTATTTATTTTTAAATATATTTTTACTAAAGGCCCAGTGCACAAAATTTACTAAAGGCCCTGCCCAGCAATCAGGGCCAATCTGTGGGGCGATGCCCCCCCACCCCCAACCCGCCGCCCCACACCTGCCTTGGCTGGCCTGCGGATTTGGGGCAGCTTTTGTGTTGAGCATCTGCCCCCTGGTGGTCAGTGCATGTCATAGCATCTGCCCCCTGGTGATCAGTGCATGTCATAGCAACTGGTCATTCCACCCGTCATTCTGCCGATAGGTCTATTTGCATATTAGGCTTTTATTATATAGGAAGGATTGATTTCAGAGAGGAAGGGAGAGACAGAAACCTCAATAATCAGAGATATTCATCGATTGGCTGCCTCCTGCACGACCCCCACTGGGGATCAAGCCCAAAACCTAGGCATGAGCCCTGATCAGGAATCAAACCTGGACCTCCTGATTCATAGGTCAATGCTCAACCACAAGCCAGCCGGGCTAATGCAGTCTTTTTTAAAAATATATATTTTTATTGATTTCAGAGAGGAAGGGAGAGGGATAGAAACATCAATGATGAGAATCATTGATCGGCTGCCTCCTGCACACCCCCTGCTAGGGACCAAGCCAACAACCTGGGCATGTGCCCTTGACCAGAATCGAACCCAGGACCCTTCAGTCCACAGGCCGACGCTCTATCCACTGAGCCAAACCAGCTAGGGCTAATGCAGTCTTTTATTTTATTTTTTTTCTCTTCCCCTTTTAAAGCTTCATAGAGAGGCTTGGCCAGTAATGCAGTCTTTTATTTTTTTATTTTTTATATATTTTATTGATTTTTTACAGAGAGGAAGGAAGAGGGATAGTCAGAAACATCAATGACATCGATCAGTTGCCTCTTGCACACCTCCTACTGGGGATGTGCCCGCAACCAAGTTACATGCCCTTGACCGGAATCGAACCTGGGACCTTTCAGTCCGCAGGCTGACGCTCTATCCACTGAGCCAAACCTGGCAAGTAATGCAGTCTTAAATTCTTCAACGGAGCACCCTGGCCAGTATGACTCAGTTGGTTGGGCGTTGTCCCGTGCACCAGAAGGTTGCCAGTTGATTCCTGGGCAGGGCACCTACCTGTGTTGCAGGTTCAGGTTTGATCCCTGGGGTGCATGTGGGAGGCAACCAACTGATAAGTTGCTCTCACAACCATGTATGTATCTCTCTCTCTCTCCCTCCCCTTTTTTACTAGGTGCATTTTACCTCCCTTTTACTCTCTAAAAAATCAATGGAAAAAAATATCTTTTGGTGAGGATTAACAACAAAAAAATCTTCAAGGGAGCAATTCTCCTTCAAGTCCAGTGCTTCCTTCTCCTCCACGGATGTTGCCAGTTCTGAATATGATGCATCCAGGATGCTCCATCCCCCATCCCATTTATTTTCCTAATAATTATTTCACAGTGATTTTGTTGCATTTGTTCATGTTAATTTTTGTTTAGGATTCAAAATAAAACTGACCAAACATATTACTAAATAACTTATTTTCACTTTTCCCAAATTGGATTGTGCTGCAAAGCCACACATTCTCTCACTATACATTTTTACACAGTCCTTGCAATTTTTTTATTACATTCATTTAGATACTCCAAAGTGTCAGCCCACGTATCCATTTTTCAGTTAATAACCATTCTAAATGAAAGGTAAAAATTCACACTTTTTTCTCTTCAATGTTTAACTTGTTTTTGACAAAACATGTCCTTTGCCAGTCAGTGCCCTTCAGTATGAAATAGAGCAGACGTCTGCTCCTGTCTCTTTGCAGGATAAAAACAGGCTGGGGCTGTTTGCACTGCATGAGCTTCCCTGTTGTGGATGGCCTCACTGGACCAGATCAGAACTGCAGGCTCCCTCTAGCTGGGGCACTTCTCACTGGTGAGCTAACCAAGCAGCCAGGTAATACACCTGTGGATTCAGCATTCTGAAGTGGAAGGTTTTGTTGGTTGGTGTGTCTCTGTCATGTCATGGGTCAATGTGTCCACTGACTTTGCTTCCTCAGTCCCAAGCGTAGTGTTGACAAATTCCTCATGGTTGGGTAAAAGGAACCTGTCTGCCGGTGTGTGGGGCATTTCATCTTTAGCAACAAATCACATGTACCTAACTTCTCAAGTACAATCTGACACTAACATAACAAAGACCATAAATTTTTTTACAGCAGATTATTTTTTTAAATCCCCATGCTTCTCTGCCTTAGTGTTGTTGGGGGAAGCACTATGAGGTATGCTTGGTACCCCTGTGCCATTTGGTAACTTCTCCGTGCAAACAAGACATTTAGGCAGGAAAAAAAAAAAAAAGATATTTAAGCAGAGACGAAAACAGGACATATGAATACATGTTTGAGACAGTAACTATACTACCTAATTAGTGGCATTAAAAAGTATCAGTTGTCAGTCTTGTGAATTTGATGATATTCTGGATTTAATAAAAATGTGGGAAAGTAGCTATCTATAAAAATTAAATCTATTCCTGGGACAGAAAAAGGACTACAGAAAAACTTGGAGGAGGGGGGAAAAGGCCATAATTTAATTTGATAGCATTATACCAATGTTAATTTCTTTGTTGTGATAAATGTATGATATTAACAGTGGGGAAGCTGGGGAAAGAATATATGGAACTCTGTACCATCTTGTAACTCTTCTGTAAATCTAAAATTTTTTCAAAATAAAAGGTTAATGGCTATTGGAGGGATAGCAGTGATCACATGCCCGGTGCTGGGAAGAAGTGGATTCCCATTTCAGGCCATTATCAGAAAAACTAAGTTTGCTGCATAGTAAGGATCAGAAGATCTGATCCTGATTACAGAATCTTGGGTTGTCTCCCACCTCATCCTTTCAAACAATCCCTGAAGATCTATAAGATTCTATCTGGGAAAACACTAGTTCTTGGAAGAGCAAGAAGAAAGAGGATTATTGGTTGAAATAAAAACGGTTGAATGAGTTCCAGAAAACAGGGTTCTCAAACTCGTGGATAACAATCTGCAGAAGAAGACAGCTTCAAAAACCAACTAGAAGTAATATGCAGAGAAGTAAGATGAGAGGGGCCTCATCAGCAAAGAAGACAGCTGGTCCACAGCAGAATCTGGAACCAGCCCTCCCAGGCAGATGGTGGGGGAGGAGGGTGCTCTGTAGAGAACCCCTCTTCTGGATTGGTGAGGAAGACAAGAAAGAACAAGCAGAAGACTCTTGGAAACAGGGATGGTGGCAGTACCAGTGAAACTCCTCAGCCACCTCGGAAGAAAAGGGCCCGGGCTGACCCCACTGTTGAAAGCGAGGATGCATTTAAGAATAGAATGGACGGCCAAAACCGGTTTGGCTCAGTGGATAGAGCGTCGGCCTGCGGACTGAGGGGTCCCGGGTTCGATTCCGGTCAAGGGCATGTACCTGGGTTGCGGGCACGTCCCCAGTGGGGGGTGTGCAGGAGGCAGCTGATCGATGTTTCTCTCTCATCGATGTTTCTGGCTCTCTATCCCTCTCCCTTCCTCTCTGTAAAATATCAATAAAAAAAAAAAATATGTTTAAAGAATAGAATGGACGTTACAGTGAAGATTCCTGAAGAATTAAAACCATGGCTTGTTGAGGACTGGGACTTAGTTACCAGGCAGAAGCAGCTATTTCAACTCCCTGCTAAGAAAAATGTAGATGCCATTCTAGAAAAGTATGCAAGCTGCAAGAAATCGCAGAGAAATGTCAACAATAAGGAATACGCAGTGAATGAAGTTGTTGCAGAAATAAAAGAATACTTCAACGTGATGTTGGGCAATCAGCTGCTCTACAAATTTAAGAGCTGAAATCCTCTTGGCTCACCCTGATGCGCCCGTGTCCCAAGTTTATGGAGCACCAAACCGAGATTATTTGTAAGAATCAGAGCAATTCTGGCATATACGCCCCTTGATGAGAAGAGCCTAGATTATTGTTGGGCTATTTGTGTGATATCCTAAAATATCTGGCTAAGAATGCTGCAGCTCTGTTTACTGCCAGTGATTACAAAGTAGCTTTGGCTGAGTACCACCACAAAGCCCTGTGAGGGTCTATATAGTGAGCCCTGAGCACTCACTATTATGTCTGGTATCTGTAAACACTCTTTTTGTCCTTAGTCTTTTTCTTGTATAATTGATGTCCTTTAAAATTGTTAATGCATAACAGGACTTATATTTCAGTTTTTCTGTTTTGTTTTAAACAGAAAATAAAAGTACAAGCTCCTTTTCTCATTTCAACCATTGTATGCAGTAATTAGACAACAAAGAAACATTCAGTAGAACATTTTCTTGCATACTTGACAACACTGCTTGAATGTTGGTGGTTCTATCCCTTTGACACGACACAATTTTCTAATTATGTGTTAATGCTACGTGATAAAAATGCCCTGATTCCTAGTGCCAAAGGTTCTACTTAATGTATATCCCTGAAAACCCATGCATTTGTGCTCTTTTTTAAATGGTGCTTGAAATAAAACAGCCCAGCCTCTGCAAGTCCATCTATGTTGTTCCTTAGGCATTTTTTCTTTGCTCTGATTGTTGAAGGATGGTGGTCTGTCTCATGATTTTTGTATTTGAGTCTAATGCACGTTCTAACATGATAGATGCAATGCTTTATTGTGTAGCTGCGGTTTTCTGGAGAAGTTGATATTTTAGGAACTGTATTTCAGATCTTAAATAAAATTTGTTTCTAAATTTCAAAGCAAAAAAAGTTAAAAAACTGAATCTATTAAATATTATATATATATATATATATATATATATATATATATATATATATAAAATTTATTTCAGAGAGGAAGGAAGAGCGAGAGAGAGATAGAAACATCCATGATGAGAGAGAATCATGGCCCTAACCGGTTTGGCTCAGTGGATAGAGCATCGGCCTGCGGACTGAAAGATCCCAGGTTCAATTCCGGTCAAGGGCATGTACCTTGGTTGCTGGCACATCCCCAGTGAGGGGTGTGCAGGAGGCAGCTGATTGATGTTTCTCTCTCATCAATGTTTCTAACTCTCTATCCCTCTCCCTTCCTCTCTGTTAAAAATCAATAAAATATATTTTTTTAAAAAACGAGAGAGAGAATCATGGATCAGCTGCCTCCTGCAAGCCCCCCACTGGGGATAGAGCCCACAACCCAGGCATGTGCCCTTGACCGGAATCAAACCTGGGAACTTTCAGTTTGCAGGCCAACACTCTATCCACTGAGCCAAACTGGCTAGGCCTTAAATATAAAATATTTAAGGAAACTAACACTTTATGGCTTCATGAAATGGATAAGAGAAATTTGAAGGTCTTTTGAAATTTAAAATTTCTAAAATTGTCCTGAAAAACTAAAAAAATTAAGCATGTAGTGTATAAAAATAGAAAAATTTTGAAATACCAATTTTAATTCAATAATTAAAACTCTGGATAAGGGTGTCTCCAGCACAGAAGTTCTCCCAGCGTAGACACAGCTGATCCTCACAGCCAATTGGCCTGGAGGTCAATTCCTCCCAGTGATACCAACAACAATCAAGGCTTAACTACAACAAGGCTGTACACATAAAGGGGTGCACCAAGAGTGTCCACCTCAGGTAACTGGGGGAGGCTGAGCCATTGGGCCCTATAGGACACCTACCACACAAAGCTACTCTACCAACTCAGGGAAGCAACGAAAATGCGGAGACAAAGAAACAGATCACAAATGAAAGAAATGGAGGAAAGCAAATGACTGGATATAGAGTTCAAAACCACGGTTATAAGGTTTTTCAAGAATTTTCTAGAAAAGGCCGATAAATTTAGCGAGACCCTCAAGGATATGAAAAAGGACCAACCAGAAATTAAACATACACTGACTGAAATAAAAAATATTATACAGAGACCTAACAGCAGACTACAGGACCGCAAGAATCAAGTCAAAGATTTGAAATACAAAGAAGCAAAAAACACTCAACCGGGAAAGCAAAAAGAAAAAAGAATCCAAAAATTTGAAGATAGTGTAAGGAGCCTCTGGGACAACCTCAAGCATACCAACATCCGAATTATGGGGGTGCCAGAAGAAGAGAGAGAGCAAGATACTGAAAACCTATTTGAAGAAATAATGACCGAAAACTTCCCCCACCTGGTGAAAGAAATAGACTTACAAGTCCAGGAAGTGCACAGAACCCCAAACAAAATGAATCCAAAGAAGACCACACCAAGACACATCATAATTAAAATGCCAAGAGCAAAAGACAAAGAGAGCCGAAACCGGTTTGGCTCAGCGGATAGAGCGTCGGGCTGTGTACTGAAGGGTCCCGGGTTCGATTCCGGTCAAGGGCATGTACCTTGGTTGTGGGCACATCCCCAGTTGGGGGTGTGCAGGAGGCAGCTGATCGATGTTTCTAGCTCTCTGTCCCTCTCACTTCCTCTCTGTAAAATATCAATAAAATATATTAAAAAAAAAAAAAGACAAAGAGAGAATATTAAAAGCAGCAAGAGAAAAACAGTTAGTTACCTACAAGGGAGCACCCATACGATTGTCAGCTGATTTCTCAATAGAAACTATGCAGGCCAGATGGGAGTGGCAAGAAATATTCAAAGTGATGAATAGCAAGAACCTACAACCAAGATTACTCTACCCAGCAAAGCTATCATTCAGAATTGAAGGTCAGATAAAGAGCTTCACAGATAAGAAAAAGCTAAAGGAGTTCATCACCACCAAACCAGTATTATATGAAATGCTGAAAGGTATTCTTTTTAATATATATATTTTATTGATATTTTAAAGAGAGGAAGGGAGAGGGATAGAGAGTTAGAAACATCGATGAGAGAGAAACACCGATCAGCTGCCTCCTGCACACCTCCCACTGGGGATGTGCCCGCAACCAAGGTACGTGCCCTTGACCGGAATCGAATCTGGGACCCCTCAGTCCGCAGGCTGACGCTCTATCCACTGAGCCAAACCGGTTTCGGCTGAAAGGTATTCTTTAAGAAGGGGAAGAATAAAAAGGTAAAGATAAAAATTATGAACAACAAATACATGTCTATCAACAAGTGAATCTAAAAATCAAGTGAATAAAAAATCTGAAGAACAGAATAAACTGGTGAATATAATAGAATCAGGGGCATAGAAAGGGAGTGGACTGACAATTCTCGGGGGGGGGGAAGGGGTGTGGGGGGTGTGGGATGAGACTGGGCAAAAATCGTACACCTATGGATGAGGACAGTGCGGGGGGAGGTAAGGGCAGAGGATGGGGTGGGAACCGGGTGGAGGGGAGCTATGGGAGGAAAAAAGAGGAACAATTGTAATAATCTGAACAATAAAGATTAAATTTAAAAAATAATTAAAACTCTGAATAAAATGGCTTAGTCTTATATTAAAAATTATTTTTTAGCCCTAGCCGGGTTGCTCAATGGTTAGAGCATTGGCCCTCAGCCTGAGGGTTGTGGGTTCGATTCTGGTCAAGGGCACGTACCTTGGTTGCAGGCTTGATCCTGCCCTGATTGGGGTGCATGTGGAAGGCAACCAATCATTGTGTCTATCTCACATCAATGTTTCTGTCTCTATCCCTCCCTTCCACTCTCCCTAAAAATCAATGGAAAAAATATATCCTCAAGTTAGGATTAACAAAAAATAAAAATAAATTATTTTTGAAAAACTGATTTTCTGAAGCCCTAAAGATATACAGTCCATTTTAATGAATCACTGAATGAAGTGGTTTAAACTATATTGAATTTTTGTTTTATTTTTATTTTTTTAAGTATATTTTTTTATTTTTCAAATATATTTTATTGATTTTTTACAGAGAGGAAGGGAGAGGGACAGAGAGTTAGGAACATCTATGAGAGAGAAACATCGATCAGCTGCCTCCTGCATGCCCCCTACTGGGGATGTGCCTGCAACCAAAGTACATGCCCTTGACAGGAATTGAACCTGGGACCCTTCCGTCCGCAGTCTGACGCTCTATCCACTGAGCCAAACCGGTCAGGGCTGAATTTTTGTTTTTAAAATAAACTTTTAAACATTTCTAGAAAAAAACAAATAATTAATTATACAATTTCAAAAAACTGGCTAATTTTTAACATAAAAAACTAATCATAAATAATCAAGAAGAAATAATAGAGAATATTAACAGAATAAATTATGTGCTATTTGGGAACACCTAATATCAAATAAGGACAATAATAAGAAAAATAAAGATAATAATAACACATACCTTTTAGTTTAGCAGAAAAATTAGGAAGAAGAAACTCAAAGAAACTATTTTGTGTGCACACACGAAGATCTCATGATATAGAAATCATGACTAAAGAGCAATTGCCCTCCCTGGGCTGGATGTCTGGGAAGGCCTAACGGGCCCTCGGGACAGCCACAGAGAATATTCTGGGCTTACCAGAAGAAGAATACCCAAGTTCAGGAAGTTTGCAGAGGGAGCTATGTAAATAGTACTAAAAAATACCGTTAGCGCCCTAGCCGGTTTGCTCAGTGGATAGAGCCTCAGCCTGTGGACTGAAGGGTCCTGGGTTCCATTGCGGTCAAGGGCAGGTAGGTCGGATGCAGGCTCAATCCCCGGCCCTGGTTAGGGTGCATGTGAGAGACAACCAATTGATGTGTCTCTCTCACATCGATCTTTCTCTGTCTCTCCCCTTCCCTTCCACTCTCTCTAAAAATCAATGAAAAAAATATCCTCAGGTGAAGATTAACACAACAACAACAAAAACTTTTAGCTGCTTCTGAAAAGCTATGTTTTTAAAAGGCCTTCAACATTCCATTCTGGCGATAAAGCACTGACAAGCATAGTGGGGTATAGCCTCCGGGGTCCCATTTGGTGATAAGCCTGGAGGGGAGAGCCCCTGGAGGTCCCTCAGGTTGAAGAGACCAAACTTGGACTATGTAATGAGAACGTGTTTAATAACATCAAAATACAAGCGAGGGCTGTAGGGGCTAAGAGGAAGGGGGAGGGGCGAGGGCTGCAGCGATCTGGGGTGGTGGGTAAGCAGTGACACTGCTTCCCAGCACCTTTCCCCTCAAAGCCTTTCAAGAGTCCTGGAGGGACAGCAGAGCAGGACTGGTCCCATTTTACAGTTGGGGAAACTGAATTCCAAATAAGTTCATTGGCTTGTCCAAAGCCACACATGGTTCCTGGTCCTTTCTTCAGCCCCACTGTGGTCTAGCTCAGAGGAGTTTGAGTAGGTGGATAGAGTAGGTGGACACCACAAGAGCAAGCACAGTGTACAGATGGGCAGGGATGTGGTATGTAGGAACACTGGGGGCGGGGAGGACTGGCTGGAGGGCAGTAATCCTTGGCACCTGCAGCCCGGCTGCTGCAGCACAGCCACTTGAGTGTCTGCTTCTCCCCTCTTCCCTCCTGGGTACCCAGGCCCTCAGGACCAGCTGAGGGAGGTCATAGGGCAAGAGGGCTGCTCCTTGCAGTGTTCATTGGTCAAGTTTCACTTGGCACCTACTGTGCATGAGTCCAGTGCAGAACCAGGCAGGGCAGGGTGGAAGAGGAAAGGTGGCAGCACAAGAAAATCATACTATGTAGCCGATCACAATGTTGTGAGAGGAATGCAGAGGGAACACACGTGCCATGCAGAGGGGCTTGCCTTGAAGGTGCCGTGTGGGCAGGGAGCTAAGGAGGGTGCAGACCTGGTACACAGACTTGTGGGGAGGACTGGATGAGACAAGCACGACATGATGAGGAGTCTGGACGGGATCCTGGGAACCAGGTCACTGCAGCGACATGGTGGAGAAATGAGGCCACCACAGAGACTGCAGGAGAGCTTAGGAGGTTCTGACTGTGAGGAAGAGAACTGTAGAAGGTTCTGTGGGTCCAGGCTTCTCCAGGCAGGCCCCTGGAAATGGAGCTGGCTGGTCTGAGGTCAGAGGGCCCTCCCCAAGCCATCTTGGGAGGCCTCTCCAAGTGTGAGTTCACAGCGAGGCCCAGAAGAAGCTTCAGACTCTGCAGAAACATAAGAACATATGATGTTCATTCTGGTCCTTCATCCCACTGGCCCTTAGCCCTCCCTGGGGTGGAGCCCAGAGCTCAGCAGAGATCCTGCCTTCCCCAACCTCTTTCACCTTGTGGTTAACTGTCCAAGAGGCAGCCCCAGGAGGCCAACATGGGAAGGAGGAAACTGGGTTAGAAGCCCGAGGCAGATGCTCCTACCAAGAAAGTCCCCAGGGCACCTGTGTCTTCTCAGGACCAACACACCTCTGGAGAACCACAGCAGCAAGGCAGGCAGGAGGCTGCAGGGCCTTGCACAGAAGCCATGCAAAGAGGCACCAGCAGGGGGTGCCACAGACCCACACTTGGCAGCCAGTTCCTTTTGCCTTTCCAGTCCTGTCTCCACCATGAAGGGATTAAGGGTCAGGGGCTGCAAGTGATAGCCCCTGCTAGGCCTTAGGCATGGGATGGCCCCACAGAGGAGAGCCAGGGCCTGAGACCAAGGTGGAGGCAGTAGAAAGTCTGAGCAGGTCCTAGCAGAGTCAGGTACCCCTGTCCAGCCCAGCATCAGGGCCCCAGCTGTATCCCAATGCTGCCTATGCATGTGGTGAGGGTATCTTCATTAACTGCCTCTTCCCTAAAGAGAGAGCCCAGACACCCCACCGCTCCCCCATCCCACAGTGGCAGCTCAGTCACCATCAGCACAGGCCTGTCAGCAGGTGTCGGGGTCCTGGAAGCCCCAGGCCTCCACAGCAGCGATGAGGAAGTTCTCAGAGCAGAGGGGCTGGTTGTTGAAAGTGTCGCAGTGGCCCGTGCGGCCCCGATTCAGGTCCCCATCGATGTAGAGAGCCTGGCCGCCCCCTCCACCTGCAGGATGCTCAGTCAGTGGCTGCCCCTCTGTCTGGTACCGCCCTGGAAGTGCTCTTCTCCTGCCCCTGAACATCTCCACCTGTCCCTGCCCCAGGCTTACTAGAGGCCTAAAACCACAGGGCCGACTTTCGATCCTCCAAAAGCCTGCCAGCTCTCAGCCCGGGTCCAAACTCTAGGCTAGAGCCCACTTCCCAGCTGGTTTACCCAGAATACCTGCCCCTACTCCCGCTCCTCATGCCTGCTTTCTTCCTCTAACATCACGGGTCTCTGCCTGTCCTTCAGGTGAGGCACCTGTCATCTGAGTTAACAATGACTGACCCAGGGGCTTTGGCCACCCATGACCCTGTACCCTTCTCCAAGGCTAAGTGAGACCAGCCTGAGGTGAAGGGAGATACCCACCTATGATGAGGCAGTCACAGCCCCCAGCCATGAACATGGACTCAGTCTTGGAGGGCAGATTGAAGTGCCGAGTGGCCAGGAACGGTGAGAGGCGGTCAGCAGGGTCTGAGGATGAGGACAAGGACATGGAGTGGCAGTGCCGGGACGGAGTGGCAGTGGTCTCCAAGGACACTGGCTTAGTCAGCTCTGGATGCTTGATGACCACCCACTCATAGCGCTGGACCTCCGGCTGCAACTGAAGATGAAAGGGCAGTATGAGGAGCTGGCACACTATGCCCTGCAGGGCCCTTCTGGCCACTTTCCTCCCACCAATCTTCATTGAAGAGCTCTGTGTATGAGGCCGCCTGCCAGGGCTGAGGAGACAGTGCCACACAAGGCAGGTAAGGGCCTGCCTGCTCTCATGATCTCATGGTCTAATGATCACAAACCAGAATAAAACGGGGAGGTTATCCTGTAGGGTAACTGCTATAACAAAAGTAAACAGGGTCACGTGAGCAGGGGTGATAGGGGTGCTGGGCCTGTTGATCTTAGAGCACCTGCAGGGAAACCCACTCACCCTAAACACAAAGCATTCTCCGGTCCCGAAGAAGCCCAGTTTGCCTCCAAACTTATTTCTCTCGCTCCAGTCTGTTGACAGGTAAGCTCCACACACCTGGGGAGAAAGGCCCAAGGTGAGGCTGCATCATGCTGGCCTGCAAGAGCATTCCTTTGCTTAAGGCCTTCTGAGGGGCCATGGTGCCATCACAGCTTGTTGTCACTGAACCCTCCACTCCCACTTGAGGGCAAGAGCTGAAGAAGGTGAAGAGAGGTGTGGGAAGTCAGAGTTTGGAGTGCGTGGGGTTAGCAGTGACAGTGGGGGTGAGGGGGTGGCTGTCATCAGCTCGTTTGGGATATTTTCATTTTGTTTCCCTCCTTGGCCCTCAAGCATGGGAATAGCCCCATGTCCACACTCTGATGTTGGGCATCAGCCCCAAGGAGGCCCCTCAGATGACAGCTTCCAGGAAGTAAGCCTGCTCAACAACATTCTCCAACCCCCTGTCAGCCAGCAAAGCACTTGATTTCACCATTAAAGTCAAGTCCCTTAATGGCTGCAGGGTTTTCCTCAAGTGTCTGACAATCAGTCACCTGCTACGATACAGATGCCCAGGTTCCTCCTGGAAACCCAGACACAGAGTCTGGAATGGGAAGAGGAACCTAAAACTCCCATGGATGCAGGTTTGGGAGCCACTTGAACAAGAAGCTTCTATTGCCCTAGCCGGTTTGGGTCAGTGGATAGTGCGTCAGCCTGAGGACCAAAGGGTCCCAGGTTCAATTCCAGTCAAGGGCACATGCTTGGGTTGCAGGCTCAATCCCCAGTAGGGGGTGTGCAGGAGGCAACCAATCAATGATTCTCTGTCATCATTAATTTTTCTATCGCTCTCTCCCTTTCTCTTCTTCTCTGAAATCAATAAAAATATATATTTTTTAAAAAAACCTCAAGTGAAATGTTTTTTATTTTATTTTTTTTAAAATATTTTTATTGATTTTTTACAGAGAGGAAGGGAGAGGGATAGAGAGTTAGAAACATCGGTGAGAGAGAAACATCGATCAGCTGCCTCCTGCACACTCCCTACGGGGTATGTGCCCGCAACCAAGGTACATGCCCTTGACCAGATCGAACCTGGGACCCTTGAGTCCGCAGACCGACGCTCTATCCACTGAGCCAAACCGGTTAGGGCAAAGTGAAATGTTTTTTTAAAAAAAAGCCTCTACCACTGGCAGACACCCCCAGGATGGGGGCACATGAGCGCTGACCTCCCTAGTCTTGGTAACTTTCCAGGGGACAGGTAGGCCCTGAGAACTACCTGTTAGGGGGTGGAGGCAGGTGAAGGCAGCTGACCCACCTGGTGCTGGCCCACTGTGGTGGGAGGAAGCTGGGCCTCACTTACTAAGCATTTCTGCAATGGTCCTCCTAAGTAGCCAGGCTGTTTCAGCAGGGCCTGGATCCTCAGGGGAAACAAGGAGGCCCTGGGTACTTGGGGGTCAAATAGGGAGGCTAGATTCACTTCGTTGTGGAGGGTGGCTCTGCTCTGTGCCCCTAAGTGCAGGAATGCTGGGTGGAGACTGCAGGGGCACAAGAGCAGCAGAGTCCCCAAAACTCAGAGGCCATAACCCCAGGCTCCCTCTGGTCCCTGCTCACCTCCTTTTGTGTGGTCTTAATGAGCAGGAGGGTGGGCTCGTGTCCTTCACACTGGAAATAGAACCTGGGGGAAGAGACCACACGTGCCAGTCCTGATGGGAAGCAGTTCTCCTGAACTCCTTCCCCATACAACCTCTAGCCAGTTTTTGCTGACCAGCACTCACAGCGTCTGAGCAACCTGAACTGCTAGGGGGGCGGGCCTAGGAACTGCATTTCCTTATCTCCTGGGGACCAGGCACTGTGGCCAAGGACCTAGCAACACTCTGGACTGGGCACTCTCCTAAGCCAAGATGGAGCTCCCCCCAGGGTCTGCAGGACTGTCTGCCCTGCTGTGTAGCATGGCAAATACCCCCCAGCAGGCAGAGCTGTGTGCCAGGTGCTTTGGAGAAGCAAAAACGAGAGTAACAGGTCCCTGCTCTAGGAAAGCTCAGAGTCCAAGCATGTGGGAGCCTGTTGGCACTGGGAAGCATGTGAGAAAGCCTGAGGTTGCTACTGTGGTGGCTCCAGGTGCCCAGCGCTTGGCTGGCAGCCCTGGCAGCTCCATTTAGCTGTCCCTAAATGTAGCTCTGGCTGTGCCTAAATGCTCATGGGGCTACAGACAGTCCCCGCCACGTGGGCTGGGCCAACTCTGCCTGTGTTGCCTCTGTTGGGTCACCTGTGACCCAAGCCAGAGAGTCTGAGACTCAAGGGAGTGCTGAACCTGACAGAGCTGCCAGGGAGGCAGTGTGCCCTGGGGAGGCCAGCACAGCCCCAGCCCCACAGGGCCAACCTGTTCCTGGCTTGTGGACTGACAGGGTGGGGGTGGGGAGTACTGAACCACACAGCCTGTTGCCTTGAGTCGTCCTCTCTTATAGTTCTGTAAGCTCCCATGTCATCACAAAGCCTACATGAGGACGTGGAGCTATGGTGTGTATGGTAATGACCGACCCCTGAATTTGGGTGGCCTGGGAGCAAGAGAAGCCCAGAAAAGGGCTTCCCAATTCTAGGCCCCAAGAAGAGGCAGGGCCTCACCCAGGGGCCAAGGTTCACAGGCCCATTGTCAGTGTGACTTCCTGGAAGCACAGATAGAACCAGAAGCTGGACAACTTCACCACTCCCTCTGCCCCTCCAGCACCACCTGACCCTTAGAGTCCATGCTTTGTGGCCTCGGAGGGCAGGCCTAGCCTCCCCAGTCTCCCAGCATTACCTAGTCAGGCTGTATCCATGCTGCAGTGAGGAGAAGAGCAGGAGGGGCTGACAGAGGGCGAATCGCTCAGGGATCCACGACCAGATATCTCTCATCTCCTTCACACTGACAATCTCCGAGTGAAAGTTCTCCGCATGAACAGCCAGGTGCACAAACTGCCTAGGGAGAGCCAGGAGAGATTCAGAGCACACCTGCAACCCCAGGCCTGACCATACCCCCTACCCTGATTGGATCTCTTGGAAGCTAAGCCTGGAGGGAACTTCTCACCTGTGCAGTCAGGTTAAAGCCTGGTCCAAGGTACCCTCAGGAAGAAACAGGGTGGAGCTGTCCCCTGGAGCCCCACTCCCATCCCTCCTTACTAAGAGGGGAGAGCGCCCAGCCCAGACAAGGACAAAAGCACCTTTTCTCTAAGAAATGGGGATAGAAAGAGTCAGCTCTAGCAAGACACTGATCAAGGCCAGCCAAGCACGAGCAGAGAGCACAGCTGAGGCAACTGAGCAGACAGACAGACAGACAAAAGAACAAACAGATGGTTCTTGAACATCAGCCAGGCTCTAAGGCAGCACTTCTGAAGCAATCCCTGAGAGCCAGCACAAGCAGCCAGGCCCCGGGATATCCAGGCCAGAAGACAGAGAATCCAGGCATGGAGATGTGGTTTCTAGACCTACCTTTTAGAAAGTGCAACACTGAAAAACAGGAGGAAGCAACAGACATGGAGAAGAAAAAGAAAAATAAAACAGACAAGGAGAAGTTAGTAGTAAGTACTGATGTCTAGGACATGACTGCCTTTGGCCTGGAAGAAAGGCCTTCACACCTACAGTCATGTCATCTGCCACTGAGACAGTATCAGGACACCATGGGCCCTTCCCATCCCTGCTCCCCAGGGGTCTGAGTTGAGGGCAGGGGGCATGTCCAGCAGCAAGTGAGCCCAGAGCTGGAGGGTAGAAGAGGGGCCACTGTGAAATGACCAGAGGCAAAAAAACAAACAAACAAACAAACAAAAAACCAGAGGCAGCCAGTCTGGCCTACTCTTTGGTCTTCTGACCACATGGTCAACACCCAGCTTTCATCTCCGCCATGGGCCTCAGGCCTGAGGACAGTAACCTGTGCCTTTCATTCCCACAGCTGCCTCAGCAGCCCGTGGATGTAACCAGGAAAGTCCTCTCTCTTTTCCTGTCATTTCCTATCCATGTACAGATGGCCGGCTGGCAGTAGGCAGACCAAGAGGCTGGCAGGACAAGCTCATGGCTAAGTCCCCAGGATGTATTCCACCAAAGCCCCACCCTAAGTGGGCCCCTAGCAGCCTGCCCAGAAGGCAGCCTACCTCTTCTGCTTGACGGTGATACCCTTCTGCTTCAGAGCTTTCTCATTGGCCATCTGCAGAAGTTGAATCTCCTTCCGAGAGAAGAGGCGGATGGCGAATGCTTTCTCCAGGAGCTTCTCAGGAGACACGGTCTTGGCGATGTCCTTGACGAAAGTGCGGATGTCCTGCTTCACATTATCCGACTCAAGTGGCTGTCCAGCTCTCACCTTGTGAAAGAATTTGAGGATTGCCAATGCAACGCGGTACAACACCTTGTAACCTTCCACCAGAAAGACATCAAAGACACGAGCGAAGTAGCTGAGGGGAAGCTCCCCAAATAACCAGCGCTGCCAGTCTGCATAGACCTGCAAGACGTCCTCTGACACGGCCACCATCAGCTTGTGGGCTGCCTGACAGTACTTGTTCACCAGGTCCCCAAATGTCATGCAGGAAGACTCAAAGGCCAGAAAGCTCTGATCGATCAGCTTCTTGCTGGGGTCATTGCAAGCCAAGATGCGGCAAGCCTTCTCGAAGCACTCAGCTTCATCAATGCTGTAGTGCAGCAGCAGGGCTACAACCGCAGGCAGAGCGGGGCAGAAGGAGATGTCAGGGAACTGGTTGGCAATGCACAGCAGAATCTTCCGAACAGCACCCTCACCCCGTGTGTTCAGGCAGTAGCTGGGCACTTGCGTGTTGTCCACAAACTCAGGCAAGGGGAGGGTGCTGCTGCTGTGCTTGCCCACGATCTTGCCCACAATGTCACTGTACACACTGGCATCGGGCGTGACTGTGCGGCAGGGGATATCCCGGATCAGGCGCTGGTACACCTTTCCCCGCAGAGCGTGGCTGTGGGCCCAGTAACCCTGGCGGGCCAGCTGCTTCAGTTCTTGCAGCTCAGTGCAGCTCAGTTCCTTGGGTCCCAGGTCCTGGATGGCAGTGTCCATCTTGTCTCTGTCCACAAAGCAGTTGTACCCCTGGGAGTCCATAGTGCAGGCTGCACCTGGGGGGGAGGGCCCTGGGCTGCCAGGAAGGGGCAAAGAGCAGCTAAATCCTCCAGCCACCTCTGGAGGCTTTTCTGCTAACCTGTTTGCCACCCCATGCCTTGTAGGATTAAAAACCATGCGTAATACATGTGTATAAAGGTTCTCATTTTAGAGAATATGTTTTTGTTTGACTATATAAAGTATTACAAGGGCTCCATTTAAGATAGGTGGATATTCTGAGAATTCACTATGAACTCTGGAGTATAACGTCTTTTCATGGAGCTTATCAAGTTACTGTAATAGGTCACACAGATTATGAATATCAAGAGGCTAGAAACAAGTTCCTGGAAGGGCTTCAAAAGAGAGCCTGACAACAACTCTCAGTTAGGGGTCGCAGGCCTATCAGGCTCCCACACACCACCATCCTGTGGCCTGTGAGCCTTATGAAAGGGTCCACTGGTTAAGGGGACCTATTTAAGTCAAGATATGCTTTGTTTCAGTTCTCAAAGGTTTCAGGCCTTTAACCAGCTGTATATCATGAGGAAGGCACACCCTACTCTGCCCCACTGTCCCTGGGTTAGAATTCAGAGGACAGCTCTTAACCTTCTAAACATGCTAGCTAGGTTTTAGGCAGGTACTCCAGAGGAGAAATACTAGTGAGGAGTAGACATCAGGGCTGAGAAATAAATAAAGCTGTTACAGCTTCAAAATTAGACTTCTTGTCTGTTTGTTAATCCTCATCCAAGGAGATATATATATTTTTTAATATCACTATTTTTTATTTTCTATTGACTTCAGAGAGGAAGGGAGAGGGAGAGAGAGAGAGAAATATCAATGATGAGAGAGAATCATTGATCAGCTGCCTCCTGCATGCCCCCTCTGGGGATTGAGCCCACAACCTGGGCATGTGCCCTTGACTAAAATCAAACCCGGGACCCTTCAGTCCGCAGGCTGACGCTCTATCCACTGAGCCAAACCAGCTAGGGCCCGAGGATATTTTTTCCATTGATTTTTAGAGAGTGGAAGGGACATTTTTTCCATTGATTTTTAGAGAGGGGAAGGGAAGTGGGAGGGGTGGGGGGTGGGGGAGAAAAGCATCTATGTGAGAAAGACACATTGATTGGTTGCCTCCCGACTGGGGCTGGGGATCAAACCTGCAACTCAGGTACATGGCCTTGACTGGGAATTGAACCCGAGACCCGTCAGTGTGTGAGCCAATGCTCCAACTGAGTCACACTGGCCAAGGCAAAATTAGACATTTTTATATCCAAATGAACCAGAAGTATGGGGGATTTGACCCTGTCTCTCCATTTGAGGCAACTATTGAAATTCAGGCAGACATTTAAAAATGGGTGAAATATGCTATGTGAGACTCTGGCTGATAGGTCACTGCGGGTGAACAGCAAGACAGAAGTCTATGTTGAGGATACCACAATTTAACAGTTTTTGCTAAAGGCTACTGTCCTTGGCCTTTACAATAGTCTGCCCATGTACCTCAGACTAACCTTTCTGCCTGTGATGGTGGAAGTGTCTGGAGATGTCACAAGGGTTTGCTTCAGTGAGTTTTGGTAAATGACCAGATCATTCCAGTTTCTCTTGAATCTAGAACATTCATCTGAAAATACAGAAAGCAAAAAAATATCTTAAGAACATTGAGTGGAAAGTAAAGAATTATAGTGTAAGACCTGTATTGTGAGAAGATATCTTAAGAAAGCACTTTGATACTTTTTTGTAGTAAAATATACATTAAAAAATTTACCATTTACAAGTGTATAGTTCAGTAGCATTAAGTACATTCACACTGCTGTTTGTGCAACATCACTACCATCCATCTCCAAAATTTTTTCATCTTCCCAAACTGAAACTCTGTGCCCATTAAACACTAACTCCTCGTTCCCCCTTCACCTGGCAACCACCATTGTAATCTCTGTCTCTAAGAATTTGACTCTTCTAAACACCTCATGTTAGTGGAATCATACAATATTTGTCCTTTGTGTCTGGCTTATTTCACTGATCATAATGTCCTCAAGGTTCATCTATGTTTATAGCATGCATCATGTAGAGGGGCCCCTGGGAAGGCACATGGGCATTTCTTTAATTATTGTCAGCTGAACCCAAGGCGACAGGCAAAGCCACGTCTTGGATACACATTTACCAAAAAGGCAGATGTGTTATCAGCACTGACTCTTACCTTTGCCCAGATGTCGGGTAGTGGGTTTTTGATGTGTAAATCCAGTCAAGCACCAGGAATGCTCGGGCCTACTCAAGAATGCAAATAATCTCTTTTGTCTTGACTTTTGGTGAAATTTCCTGGTATGTGGGGGTATAAAATAAACTCACTGGATTGGCTCTGGGTCATTGTCTCTCCAGCAGAAGAGGGCAGTGGTCCCACCCGGTTCCCAGCTCTTTCCTTCTATTTTGTGTCTTGCCTCTTTCTTTCTTTTATTTATCAATCCCCAGCCGCCCCTACTCAGGAACTGGACCCGCTCTCTAGCCGCGCTGGACGTGGAAAGAGAGAAATACCTACAGCATCAAAAATTTTTTCAATATATTTTTATTGATTTCAGAGAGGAAGGGAGAGGGAGAGAGAGATAGAAACATCAATGGTGAGAGAGAATCATTGATTGGCTGCCTCCTGCACAACCCCTACTGGGGATGGAGCCCGCAACCCAGGCATGTACCCTTGACCAGAATCAAACCCGGGACCCTTCAGTCTACAGGCTCTATTCACTAGGGCAACACTTTATTTTATTTTATTTTTTTATATATTTTATTGATATTTCACAGAGAGGAAGGGAGAGGGACAGAGAGCTAGAAACATCGATGAGAGAGAAACATCGATCAGCCGCCTCCTGCACACCTCCCACTGAGGATGCGCCCGCAACCAAGGCACATGCCCTTGACCGGAACCGAACCCGGGACCCCTCAGTCCGCAGGCCGATGCCCTATCCACTGAGCCAAACCGGTTTCGGCAACACTTTATTTTTTAAAGCAGTTTTAGGGTCACAGCAAAATTGAGAGGAAGATACAGAGACTTCCCATATACCCCATCCCCCACACATGTATAGCTTCCTCCTCCCCCACCATGGCCAGGCCCATTTGGCTCAGTGAATGGAACGTTAGCCCATGGACTGAAGGGCCCCGGGTTTGATTCTGGTCAAGGGCATGTACTTTGGTTGCAGGCTCGATCCCCGGCCCTGGTCAGTGTGTTCGGGAGGCAACCAATCTATGTGTCTCTCTCACATCAATGTTTCTCTGTCTCCTTCTCTCCCCCTCCCTTCCATTCTAAAAATTAATGAAAAACTATACTCAGGTCAGGATTAACAACAACAAAAAAATCCCCCACCATGAGTAGTACATTTGTTATAATTGATGAACCTACATTGACACATCATAATCACCCAAATCTACAGATTAATGAAGGCTCACTCCTGGTGTTATATTTTTAAAATATATTTTATTGATTTTTTTACAGAGAGGAAGGGAGAGGGATAGAGAGTTAGAAACATCGATGAGAGAGAAACATCGATCAGTTGTCTCCTGCACACCCCCTACTGGGGTTGTGCCCACAACCAAGGTACATGCCCTTGACTGTAACTGAACCTGGGACCCTTCAGTCTGCAGGCCGACGCTCTATCCACTGAGCCAAACCAGTTAGGGCTCACTCCTGATGTTATACATTCTATATAGTTGGACACATGTAAAATGACATATATTCTCATTACTGTATCATATGGAGTATTTTCACTGCCCCCCAAATCCTCTGTGCTCTATCTGTTTATCCCTGTCCCTGCCCCCATTTATCAGATTTCATTTCTTTTTATGGCTAAATAACATTCCATTATATGAATAGAGCACAATTTGTTTATCCATTCACCTGCTGGTAGACATTTGGGTCGTTTTCACATTTTGGCAATATAAATAATGCTGTTGTGAACATGGGTATATAAATATCTGTTCAAGTCCCTGTTTCCAATTCCTTTGGATATACTGTATATCCATTGATACTGTGCTTTCCCACAGAAAACATTAATTAAAATAAGTTTTTCTGACAACATCCATTTAATATATCCCACAGGAAAAGCTTCACCCACAGTAGAATCAGGCCTGCTGCCAGTGCTGGGACCTTCTTCCTCAGAAGAAAAAAAAACACACAATTTGGGGTTGATTTGTTTGCTCTGTTCTGGGAGAAAAGGCAGTGAATATTTCCTTCTTCCCCAGATTCTGAAGACCAAGCCAACAGGCCCACTCACACACCCACGACCATGCCCAGGCTGCACTCCACAATCTTCCATGTGCAAATTACCTATAGCTTTTAAATCCTTCATTCTAGGCTTTGAGCCCACTAACCTCTGGAGGGACCCCAGGCCCATCCTGTTTGTGTGAAAAGAACCAGCTCCTTATCTGGGCAATAAACATGTTTATAAACAGAACAAGAGCAGGGCAGGACAGCACCAACCCTCACTCAACTGGCCTCAGATTCAGGTTGAATATTAAACTGGAAACTCCAAAAGTGATTATCGCACCTTGCAAAGTTCCTTCAGACAGGACCCACAGTTTTGTTTGTTGCAGCAAGTTGCCCAGAGACACACTGGATTCAGAGGGACTCTGAGGAAAGACCACATGCAGGAGACCCTGAAGGAGCTTCCAGGACCCCCGTAGGCCTCCTCCCCAAGCCTCCATCCAGAAAGAGAACATGCCATGCTGTTTCTGAGGCCGGACAAACAGGCTTGCAGTGACCTTCTTAGGCATCTATAAAACCAGGTCCAGGATGGTTTCCTTAGGTTCCTTTTTACACAAATGCATAATCACAAAAAAGTCAAAGAGTACACAATTACAGAGTAAAAATGTAAAATCCTGTTTATGTTTTCCCTTCATTCTTACTCCCTCTTCCACCTAAGGTAATCAACCATTGCTCACGTATTATATCCTACAAAGCCTTTTCTTATATTTACACACACATTCACAGCTGGTTTAGATTTTCAAGGCTGGCTACTGAGACGGGGAACTCAGGAGGCGGGAAACAGATAAAAAACAAAACCGCCAAAACCGGTTTGGCTCAGTGGATAGAGCGTCGGCCTGCAGACTGAAAGGTCCCAGGTTCGATTCCGGTCAAGGGCACGTAACTTGGTTGCGGGCACATCCCCAGTAGGAGGTGTGCAGGAGGCAGCTGATCGATGTTTCTCTCTCATCGATGTTTCTAACTCTCTATCCCTCTTCCTTCCTCTCTGTAAAAAATCAATAAAATATATTAAAAAAAAAACACAAAAAAACAAAAAAAACCATTCCGTTAGATACTCACACTCTGGAGCTTATGTAAGTTTTAGGGTTGAAGTGATGCTCTCTCCCTGTTATTCCACCTGCAGCATGCAGCCATCATACAACACTGTCTACACCATCTGCTCCCCAACACGAAACATGGCTTCACCTGTTCTCCATAGTCCCCCAGCTCCTGACAAAGGTCAAGGGAGAGAAGGGAGGCAGGAGCAAAAGTGGGAAATGATCCAGTTTCAAGTCAGACAAGCCTGGCTTCAAAGTCCAGCTCTGCCATTTGTTTGCCTGAACCTCAAACAAGCCATGGCTCTTTCCTGAAAGGCAGGTGCCTGTCTGTAAAACAGAGCTGACAAACATAATCTGCCTCACCATCATTAGTCCCCATGCAACACCTAAGGGCTCAGCTCTTACTTGGGGCTCACTGGCTGGGGTGTGGGTGACATCCCACTCTCTCTTATTTCCACTCACCCCTGCCCAGGCAGTGCAGGGTAGGCAGCCAGCAGGGCCCTGCCAGCAGGTGCACTTTCCCTCGGACTCAGAGCAGGAGGAAGGGAGCGAATGGTTTCTCACCATGAACACTGCACTCACCTAAAGGCTACCCCCCAAAGTTCACTGCACAGGAATGGGGGGGGGGAGGGCTAGTTCTCTGAAGTGGGAGGCGGCTGGCCCCAGCTGCCTGGAATGTAGGGAAGTACCGCTGACCCTTGAAAAGCACAGGTTCGAACTGCACAGGTCCACTTATACAAGGATTTTTTTTTTCAGTATTGTAAATGTATTTTCTTTGTTTTTTTCTTTCTTTAAATAAATTGCAGGAAGATCCCAAATTTTTTTTGTTGTTGTTGTTAATACTCTCCTGAGAATATTTTTCTTTTTTTTTTCTTTTTTTTAAAAAATATATTTTATTGATATTTCACAGAGAGGAAGGGAGAGGGATAGAGAGCTAGAAACATCGATGAGAGAGAAACATCGATCAGCCGCCTCCTGCACACCTCCCACTGAGGATGTGCCCGCAACCAAGGTACATGCCCTTGACCGGAATCGAACCCGGGACCTTTCAGTCCGCAGGCCGACGCTCTATCCACTGAGCCAAACCGGTTTCGGCCCAAATTTTTTTTTTTTAAATCAATATATTTTTATTGATTTCAGAATGGAAGGGAGAGGGAGAGGTAGAAACATCAATGATGAGAGAGATCTATCGAATCAGCTGCTCCCTAATGGGGACCGAGCCCACAACCCAGGCATGTGCCCTTGACCAGAATCAAACCTGGGACCAACCCTTCACTCCGCCAGCCAACACTCTATCCACTGAGCCAAACCAGCTAAAGCTAAATGTATTTTCTTAATACTATTTTCTTTTCTCTAGCTTACTTAATTGTAAGAATACAGTATAAAAATATATATAACATAGTCAATCAACTATGTTATTGGTAAGGCTTTTAGTCAACAGTAGGCTATTAGTAAAGTTTTTTGGGGAGTCAAAAGTTATATGCGAATTTTCAACTGCACCGTGGGTCCCCTGATCCTCTCTTCAAGAGGGCTCCTTAATCCTCATGTTGTTCAAAGGTCACCTGTATTTTGTGTCTTTTATCCTCAGCTTTAGGCCTGGCCTGCACTTCTGGGAAAAGAGGAAAAATTCAACTCATCCTGTTAGACTCAAAGAATTGCAGACAATGATCATTTCAGATAATGGGGACACCAACCACATAGCCTGTCTGCAGGGTGGTGGCTACTTTAGCTAGGGTCGTTAGGGCAAACCTCTCCCAATGTGAGCTTAAGTGATGAGAAGGAAGCAGCCAGAAGAGCTGAGAAAAAGTCACTCTGGACAATGAGAAGAGCAAGTGCAAAGGCCCTGAGGCAGGAACAAGCCTAGTGTGCTCTGGGGAAAATAAGGGCACCGTATGGCAGAGCACAGTGAGCAAGAACGTGAGCAGCAGAGATACCCACAGCATAGATCATGCACAGGGAGAGATTTGAATTTTATTATAAGCACAGAGGGACTCAGAGTGGGAAGCAGCGAAGGGATGTGATTCAATGGATATGTTTAAAAGCCAATTGTCAGGCACGGACAACAGGGGGGTGGGGGCATGCGTGGGGAGGGGTTTGGGATGGGAATGGGGGGATGAGGACAAATATGTGATACCTTAATCAATAAAGAAATTAATTTTTTTAAAAAAGCCAATTGTCAGGATTGACTGAGACTGTTTATAGAAAGCACTCAGCCTAGCCTGACATGCCAGGGCAGCTCAGATGTCCCAAGGGCATCTCAGTTAGTGCTCCTTGGGGTCCCCTGACCTGGCACTGGCTCTGAGGTATCTGGTGAGTGACAGGGGTTTGGTGGGTCAATGCTTGATCAGACCTGCAGAGGGGCCGGAGTACCCCCTCCCACGAGAGAGGTGCAGCCACTGGAGGCCCCCACTGAGGTTCTCCCACAGACCCACACAAGTCTCTCACTGTGGCTACTCTGACAGACCTTCTTCCCCTTCTGTGCTGTGCTGCTGCTTCCCACCCAGAAAGCCCCTTCCAGTGAACCCTCACATCCCTTTCCCTCATAATTACTGTGTGTTTTGAGAATTCAAGCTACCTGATGGAAAGCAAACATTTCTTAAAAAGAAAAAACAAAAACATACATGGAAATGAAATGAGTGACCTCTATTTCCCAAAAATATTATATTGCTATGTTGGTGACACCTCTGTCCAACTCCCCATCCTGTCATGATGACCAATGGTCCCTCTGTCCAAAGTACACTGTCCTGGGTCTGCCAAGGGCAAGTTCACATCAGACTCTGATGAGACCCAATGTATTAGGGGCTCCCTTCAGTGACTGCAGCCCCAACAGAGAACTCCCAACCTGTGCCCACAGAAGGAGTTAAGTGGCCATCTGGGGTGGGAGGAGCCAAGCCGCCCTGAACCTACTTGCTATGCATGCAGCCCTCCAAGATTTCTGATCAGGATGGGGCGGGAGGAAAAGTAGATACAGAAGGAAGGGCAAGACCTTATTGTGGACAGTGGGGTGGGAGACATCAGGACCAAGCAGTTGGGGTTTATCAGGACCTCTCCCACCCTATCTTCAGGGACTGCCAAACACAATTCCCACAGCTACTGGTTGTCAGGCGATTTAGCTTTGCATTTCTATCTCTAATTCTAAGGACAACCCCATGGCATGGGGATTTGCTTCACTTTATAGAGGAGGAAACTGGGATATAGAAAGGTACCTGTGGGGTCCCCAAACAGAGGGAACTATCCCTGATCTGTCAGTCTCCAGAACACTCACAGTAAACCCACAGTGCCTAAGACACCTCTCCCACATAGGACAGCCAGTCCCATCCATGCTCCCTCTTCAGCAAGCTCAGGGCTGGCTTCTCAATACCACCAGCTGTCCAGGTCTGATGAGTCATAAGACCTCTGTGTTTATCACCTCTTAAGTGGGGAACATGATTTTCCCAAACAATTGGATTTGAAAACAAATTTACTTTCATGTGACAGAGACCCTCACATTAAGCCTGGGCGATTCCATCTTAACCACCAACCAACATGGGCACTACACCTTCCATTCACACCACCTTTCCTGGGGGGCCCAGTACCCCATCATGACCCCCCTTGTCCCAAATTTTTATTGATTTGACAAACATATTGAGTTGCCTTTTCTTTTTTTTTTTTTTTAATATATTTTATTGATTTTTTACAGAGAGGAAGGGAGAGGAATAGAGAGTTAGAAACATCGATGAGAGAGAAACATCGATCAGCTGCCTCCTGCACACCCCCTACTGGGGACATGCCCGCAACCAAGGTACATGCCCTTGACCGGAATCGAACCTGGGACCTTTCAGTCTGCAGGCCGACGCTCTATCCACTGAGCCAAACCGGTTTCGGCTTTGAGTTGCCTTTTCTATGCCGGGTCCTGGGCAGGACACTGGGTACAAGAGAGTAAAAGATGGCTCTCCAGGAGAGTAATGATCACAGCCCAAGCAGGAAGTGCTGTGAGGCCAGGAAGTTCCCTGGAAGACCACCAAAGCAGGACACTGACTCCACGTGAGCACTGCAGAAGGAGCAATGATATCCCAAGCGTACCATAAAGATGGGTATTATACCATCCAATGCGAAGGTAGAGAATGGGTGCATGAGAGAGGGCACAGCAAGTTGGGGAGCCAAAGACAGGCGGTGGCTGGAGATGGGATAAGAGGGTAGCTGGTGGTCTTTTGTGCCAGTTGCACTAGAAGACTGGATGTCATCCTCCACATTAAGGAGCTGGAGGAGAGTCTAAGCAACAGGTGACATGCATTTTAGAAAAATCCCCCTGGTGGTTCAGGAGGAAGGAGGGCAGAGTCCAGAAGAGGAGGCATGAGGAAGGCTGAATCAAGCCTGGCCAGGGAAAATGGAGAAGATGGGATGGACCCAAGAGACTGCACAGGGTTTGGATTCTACTAGAGGTGACCAATGGTGGGGGGCAGCACCCAAGCACTGAACAGAGAATTTTGGCCTAGGGGTAGGGTTTTGTTGGGGCAAAGGTAGCACTCCATTTTGAAGTTGCAAGTACCTCTCAAGCAAATGCCAGAGCAGCTTAGTTTGGAGGCAGAACCCTGGGCTTCTGTGCCAAGGTCCTGCCCAGACACCCAGCCCTCAGCCCAGAGGCCCACACTGGCTCCTGAACTTCTCACCCAGTTGACCTCAAAGACAGCCCCCCCCCACACACACACACCAGGACTCTTCCAAAGTGCCAAATGTGGTGCCACTGGGCAAGAGGCACCCTTGTGCAGAGTGAGGTTGGCACTCCCAGGACTCCTACACACTCCTACTGCCCCCTACCCAGCCCAGGCCTAATCACCACCCCACCTTGGGTGCCAGAACAGCTCACAGTTGAATGACCAAGGGCTCGGCCTGTTTGGGCCTTAGTCACTGTACCACAGGACAGGGTGGACGCTCTGTGGGTGTCAGCTGCTGTGTCTCAGTTCTTCCTATCCAAGTCTGAGCAATCTTATATCCGTTTCCCAGGAGTGGAACCAGAAAACAAAGAACTAAGAGGAAGGAGGCTGCAGCTCCAGCCTGACAGATGACTGACTGGGCAAGGACAGAAAGGAGGGGCAATAAGGTGCTCTGTTCTGGCCTGAAGAGTTCCATGTGAAAAATGCACACTCCTCTCAGTTTCCCCAGAGCAGAATTCGGAATTCAGAACATTTGTTCTCTAGGTAGTCTCTCTCTCTCTCTCTCTCTCTCTCTCTCTCTCTCTCTCTATATATATATATATATATATACACACACTGCGCACGAATCCATGCGCCAGTAGCTTGCCAGTAGCTCGCTGCCGCCCTCCAGTAGCTCTCTGCCCGCTGCCCCGCCCTCCTGTAGCTCCCCCCCACCCCGCACCCCCCTCATAGCTTGCTGCCCTGCCCCCTCCTGTAGCTCTCCACCGCCAGCTTGTAGCTCACTGCCCCACCCTCCTGCTGATCCATGATCCGGTTGTTACACCGTCGGTTGTTACGCTTCACAGCGTAACGATCATTTGCATATTACATCTTTATTATATAGAATATATATATATATATATATATATATATATATATATATTATTTCAGAGAGGAAGAGAGAGATAGAAACATCAGTGATAAGAGAGAATCATCTATCGGCTGCCTCTTGCATGCCCCCCACTGGGGATCAAGCCCACAACCCGGGCATGTACCCTGACCGGGAATCGAACTGTGACCTCTTGGTTCATAGGTCGATGCTCAACCACTGAGCCATGCTGGTCAGAGGGTAGTTCCTCTATCTTAGAGACCATCAATCCCCAGTGAGGTGGAGCTTGTAGAGGCAGAGCAAGCCAGGACAGAGCAGAATGACTGAGTCCCTCGACACCAACTTGGCATCAGGGGACAGGTATGCAAAGGTGACAGCACCTCACTCCAGCCCTCAGGTGTGCAAGGTCTGAGGATAGGAAAGACACAGCAATTACAGGGCATGTTCACTGCCTGATAAGGAGATGCTCAGAGTGCCAGTGATGGGGCAGGTAGGGAATGTGGCAGCAAGACAGGGAAGGGAAAACAACCTGTGTGTAGGAGGGGAATGCACATCTGGATGGCTGAGTGTAACTTAGCTTGCAGGGCATTACAGTAGGGGGGCAGGGACCAGGGGACAGCTGGAAAGGTTTCTGTGCAGGAGAAGGTGGAGGGAGATAAGGAGTCAGGAAATATTCCTGAAGCCATCCACCTTGGACAACCAGAGGGGTGGGGACAGGCCTGGAGCAAAATACACTCCAGGTGATGTGGACCCTCTCCTATTATGTTATGCAGGAACCTTCCTCTCAAGCCTGAGTCAAGTTTGATTTCCTCACAAGAGGCCCAGGTCTCCCACCCAGTCATGGGGAGAGGCCAGGGAAATGCCTAATCCCAACCCAGGAATCTGCTGTAGCCCCCAGAGACACAGCTTCAGAACTTTATCTAGAACCCCAGGTGGGGGACACTCATCTCCCCACCTTAGGCCCCAGCTGTAGGATAACTCCCAATTCTATGGATGGCTGCTGGTGACATTGTCACTGACTGAGGTGACCACTGTCACTGATCCTCCACATTCCCTTGCCTTGGTGCCCTCTTTTTACCTACCTCACTCCCACCTCCCATCTTTCTCTGGAACTTGTCTGTGGGAAACAACCCATTATCTCATCCACTCCCAGAATGCACCCTTCCTCCTCCTGCTCAGACAGCAGCCAGCTCTCCCCAGTCCCTGCCCCCTCTCTCCAGGACCTCCCCAGGACCCTGCTGGACCCTCCCCTAATATTCCCCAGGACTCTGCCCCTCTCCAGAATGTCCCCAGGACCCAGTCTCCTCTCATTCCAGCTCATGGCTGCCATTCCTTGGCTGCCATCACAGGGCTTGAGGGTTGAGTAGGCAGCCCTGGTGTGAAGCTCCTCACCTTCAGAAGCCTTTATATTGCTAGCATTTTATCCACAACCTGGTCAGCCCCAGAAACTGCTCCACTCAGAGGTAGCATATCACAATCCCACTCTCTTCTAATCTTTTCCTAGAGCTCTTCATTGCCCTCTTCCCACCTGCGTGACTCCATCTCCCTCACCTACCAGCCCCCTGTGGCTTTATGTCTTTGCCTGCTCAGCCTACACCTGTTCCACCAAGCCCCTTCTGTGCTCCTGTCTCTGCTGTGGGCAAAACCCTCAGGAGAAGCCAGACTGATAGAGTGCTTCTCCATGCTCGAACACCAACTGTAGAGGGAAACATCACACTGCCCTGGTCATGACCTGACAGCCCTTCTTGGCATGCCTCAGAGACACCCTCTCCTATTCCCCCCACTAACTTACAGCTTCATATCCACCCGCAACCCTCACCCTCCCTCTCTCCTGAGAATGGGGTGCTAGGCAGGAGCTTCTTCTCCTCTCTGACCCTGTTCTTTTTTTTTTTTTAATATTTCTTTATTGATTTCAGAGAGGAAGGGAGAGGGATAGAGAGATAGAAACAACAATGATGAGAGAGAATCATTGATTGGCTGCCCCCTGCACTCCCCCCACTGGGGATCGAGCCCACAACCCGGGCATGCGCCCTTGGCCAGAATCGAACCCGGGACCCTTCAGTCTGCAGGCCGACACTCTATCCACTGAGCCAAACCAGCTAGGGCTCTGACCCTGTTCTTGATCTGAACCCCCCACCTTTGGTCCTGGATCTCACCTCCTGGGGACCCCAACTCTCCTGCATCTTTTTTTTAATTTAATATATTTTATTGATATTTTACAGAGAGGAAGGGAGAGGGATAGAGAGCTAGAAACATCGATGAGAGAGAAACATCGATCAGCCGCCTCCTGCACACCTCCCACTGGGGATGTGCCCGCAACCAAGGTACATGCCCTTGACCGGAATCGAACCTGGGACCCTTCAGTCCGCAGGCCGACACTCCATCCACTGAGCCAAACCGGTTTTGGCGTCTCCTGCATCTTTAATGCTCCCTCTTTGCTGCTATAGAGACCCCAAAACAGCCACTCACAGAACCTGACACTCCACTCCAGCTGTGCCTCTCCTCTTTTACTTCCCCGTCAAACTTCTGGTGAGAGAAGGCTACATCTGTCTTCCACCCTTTTCCCACCCCTCCCACCTTCACTGCCTAGCTGCCAGATCGTTTAACAGACACCGTTGGTCCCTTATCTTCCGGAAGCACACACAGCTGACCCCAGTGCTCTCAGGGCTCCACTCCCTGGGCCTCCTGAAACCCTTCCCTCATGTCTGTCTCTTCACCTCTCTGGCTGTAGCTGTTTCTGTTCCTCTGCCTGCCTCTTAAATGTCTCTTTTACAGGAGTCCTTCCTTTCCTCAACCTAGAATCCTCTTGTGAACTCAAGTCCTGTACTTCCAATTGCTTTCCTGATTATCTCCCATTCTTCACACACCCTACATGACTTCAAAATGTCCAGCTCTGGCCCTAGCCGGCTTGGCTCAGTGGATAGAGCGTCAGTCTGCGGACCGAAGGGTCCCAGGTTCGATTCCGGCCAAGGGCACATGCCTGGGTTGCGGGCTCCATCCCCAGTGGGGGGCGTGCAGGAGGCAGCCAATCAATGATTCTTTCATCATTGATGTTTCTATCTCTCTCTCCTTCTCCCTTCCTCTCTGAAATCAATAAAGAAATATATATTTTTTTAAAAAAATGTTCAGCTCTGACTCCCAATGTGCTCTGCCCCACTCTCTACCTGAAATCACGTTCTGGTTCCCTAACCATCCCTTCAGGATCTGGCCCTACCTGCCCTCCAACAGCAGGTTCAGGAGCTTTGCCACTGCAACTGCACCAACTGCAGCCCCCGGGACACATGAACAGGGCATGTCCACAGCCGGGAAGAAAGACAGGACACACCTGTTCTCCTTTAGGTCCAATCTACTTCAAGCCTCAGCCCAAATGCCCCCTCCTTCACCAGCCCTTCCCAACTTCCCAAGCAGGGCTGAGGGGACCCTGGCTGCACCCTCCCCCTCCTTATCCAAATCTGTTTTAACTCTTGGCACCCCATTGTGATGACCTGCTTATGAGTCCAGCTCTTCTACTATCCTGTGATTTTTGAGCCAGGTGTTTCACACTATATCTAGTGTACCCAGGAAAGAGGAAACAAGAGAAGGAAACAAATGGAGACTCAGAAAAATCCCAAACCACTTGGGCCCAAGAGAAAAATTTAATTCTAAACAACAACAACTGGGAACATTCACCAACTTGTTTAGGCATGTGACCCTCCGAGCAGGCATCTTCACATGATGGGAAGGCAGGACATGCTCTGCCTCAGCCCTGAAACAGAGCACAAGAATTTCTCAAATATTAATGGCAACTGGCATTCCACAGTGACTATCAGGCAGCCAGTTACCGGGGAACTTGATAGTGGGCCCTTTGCTAGTAGCACACAATGGAGGGCACGTGCCAGCTACAAAGGGTGTAACCATTAACCATTAGGTATTAGTCACAGCACCGCAGGCCAGTTGGCTGGCCCATGTGCCTGCCACCTGTCAGAAGTTCAAATGCAGGTCTTACCCGTGGCACTTGTGCCTATGATGTGGGGCACCAAGCAGGAAAGAGTCCCAACCTCATTAGCCACTCAAAATAGTTCCTTGCATCCCTTTCTCAAGCAGAAAACCTCTTTCCCAGCCTGCTCTGGCTCACCTACAGGCAGGGGCTGGGGTTGGAATGGGGCTCTGCTAATTTAGGATCTTTGTCTTCTGAGCTCAAAGGTCCTCCCACAAACATGTCTAGGAAAACACCCCCCAGGCACAAGATAAATCAGCTAGCTGCACAGAATGATAATCAGAGAAAGAGAACTCGGCTGTCAGCAGCATTAGAATTTTGACTGGTTAAAATTCCAAGCAGTGTGCCTTCGACAGGTGTGCCTCAGAAGGCCGGGCACATAGCAGGTTCTCTGCAAGTATTTTTAGATCTGACAATAAAGTCAGGCAGGAGGGAATCTTGCAGGTTTAATCATTTTAATAGGCACTCAAGACACTTCCTGAATGCCAGCGTACTGAGCACTGGAATACAAAGATGCAAGGCCCAGTTCCAGCTCTCAATGAGCTTGTGGCTGTGGGGACATGGGTGTACTGGCCACGCCAACTCAGGTACAGGTGCTATGACAGGAAAGCACAGGGTGTCTGGGACCCCAGTCCATGAGGAAAGATAGGTTGGGAGCCAGTGATATCTCGGCTGAATCCTGAAAGATGAGGTGGCCTTTGTCCAGGAAGCAGCAGAAATAGCATGGGCATAGGACAGGGCCTCAGTTACTTGGGCTGGCAAGCCCTTCAGCTCTTTAAGGGAGCAGGCCGGTGACTGACATTTGTGGCTCAGATTAAGACAATTCTATAGTCTAGCCCATGGGTCCTCAAACTTTTTAAACAGGGGGCCAGTTCACTGTCCCTCAGACCATTGGAGGGCCGGACTATAGTTTAAAAAAAAAACTATGAACAAATTCCTATGCACACTGCGGGCCCGGGACGAGTCGGCTAAGCAGGACAGGCAGCGGCACCCGGCAGGCCGGATAAATGTCCTCGGCGGGCCGCATGTGGTCCGCGGGCCGTAGTTTGAGGACCCCTGGTCATGGACTCCAAGATGCCAAAGGACCTGAGACAGAGGCCTTTGGGGTTCACAGTGCTGTCGAGGAAGCCAAGTGCTCCTGTGTCCAAGGAGGTAGGGAAGGTTCAGCCCAGGAAGACAGGAAACATGCCAGAGGCAGGAGGAGTTAATGTATACTCCCAGATCCTTCTAAGGCCCACAGGTTTACCAAGATATGAAGGCTAGAACAACCCTTGCCAGAAAAGGAATTAGAGGAGAATCAGGGAACAAGGGCAAAATGATTCAAAGAAAGGCTGAAGGGACAGAGGTGAGGGGAGCTTTTGGTGGGAAGCAGGTAATGACTTACATTTAGAACACTATACAGGGAGGGGCTTTTCCTGGTAACAGAATCACCCATTAGTAAACAACCCTCAATGTATGTGGTATACCCATTAAAAGTGTAACAATTAGCAGACACACAGTTTCAGATTATGAGACACAGGCTAAGCCATGTGTAGTGTGTTCTCAATCACCTGTAAAAGAAGAGAGCATGCCTGAGTGGGATGGAAGGAGAAACCATGATTGCTGACATGTGACCCCTGACAGCATATCTTTGTGCAGTACCCAACCAGACCCGCAGACATAACTATACAGAACAGAAAGAGATCTTATCTCACATCTTCTAAGTGAGCAGGTACCAGAGACAAAAATAACTGCTACTGGCCTGTGCAATTATCCAGGGGCTGGGCCAGTCCTGTGGGCAGACAGGGGCTCCTTTAGAAGTATCAGCCTTTGCCCTAGCTGGTGTGGCTCAGTGGATTGAACACTGGCCTGTGGACTGAAGGGTCCCGGGTTTGATTCTGGTCAAGGGCACATGCCCGGGTTGTGGGCTCAATCCCCAGTACGGAGTATGCAGGAGGCAGCTGATGGATGATTCTTTTTCATCACTGATGTTTCTATCTCTCTCTCCCTCTCCCTTCCTCTCTGAAATCAATAAAAATAAAATTTTTTAAAAAGTGTGGCAACCTTTTAAAGAAAAGAAATGTCAGCCTTTCCTTGCCCTCTCTCCTTGCCCCTCAGTGTGGGAGAAAGACTAGGGAGGAGCCACCACACACTTGGCTTCTTTATCCTTAATAGAGTCATTCCAAAGTCTCACCTGCTGTTGATGCTGAGGTACCACACAGAAACTGAGGTCTTGAAAGGAGAGCGAGGGGACCCCAAAAATTCTGCAACCTTGGATCTATCTCTGGGTCTGAGAATACCTTTTTTTCAGAGATCGAATTGTGAGAATGCTCTGAGAGGGCCAATCCTCAGTCTGGAGGGAAAAGTGGTCCTTTGAGATGAGTGACAACCTGGAAATGTCCCAAAAGGCAAATAAACATGTGAGACAGGAAAGTCCCTGGAATTGATTGTGTGATTTTTGTACCTTGAGCATTTTACATCTTGCTATTTACTCTAACCAACAAATTAGGCCTTTGTCACAGAAATAAAAAGTCCACTATCCTGCCCCCACAATCCAAAAAGGCAAGGGGTTATTAATGAAAACTCTGTTAGCTTATCTACTCTGTGTTTTATAGACATAAAACATTAGGTGCCTCCAGGGTTCGGTCTTTTTTTTCTCACTCCATACACTCTCCTGCAAAGCCCACTCCACTATTCCCTGGCTTTATTGTTACACAGAAAGGAGTACCCAAAATGCTCTCAAGCCCAGTACACTCTCCTTGGCTCCAGACCAACATAGATCCACCTACTGCTGGGAAGCCTTACTGACCCTCAGCTCAACATCTCCAAACTGAAAGTTAGCACCTGCTCCCAAGTCTGCCCCCTTCCTACACACTGTGCGTGGCATGGACCCAGCTGCTAGTCACTCCATCTTGGACTGTTCCCTGAGTCTTCCTTTCTCCCTGGCCCTTTCCCCATCCCTTCAGCCACTTGCCTCATGGTTTTGCTCTCCCTTAAAAAAATTATAATTTATTTTTATTGTTCAGAGTATTACAGATGTCCCCCATTTCCCCTCCTTTGTCCCATTTCCTTGCTCTCCTTTCTGTATCCTCCACAGCCCTTCATTGGTACTGGGCCTTATGTCTCTCTATATGTGCCATGGTGGTCCCCCCCTTTTTTAAAAAATATATTTTATTGATTTTTTACAGAGAGGAAGGGAGAGGGATAGAGAGTTAGAAACATTGATGAGAGAGAAACATCCATCAGCTGCCTCCTGCACACCTACTAGGGATGTGCCCGCAATCAAGGTACATGCCCTTGACCGGAATCGAACTTGGGACCTTTCAGTCCACAGGCCGACGCTCTATCCACTGAGCCAAACTGGTCAGGGCCATCGTGGTCCTTTAACCACCCTGGTCTCAGTGCAACCCTTCACCAATCCATCCCAGCAATCACTGCCAGGTTACCAGTGGAGAACACAATCTGATCGGTCACTCACAAGACCCAAGATCTTTGGGTGACTTTCTATAACTCTCAGGGTAAAGTTCAAACTCAAGCCTGGTACTCAAGGCCTCTCCCAATCTGCCGCCAGTCTAGCTCTTTAATTTCATCTCCCTCTCTTTACTCCAACCACCAGAGCTACTCCCTGCCCTTCTCCCCAACAGGTCATGCCCTTTACTTCACATACACAGTCTCTGCCCGGGAGGCTCTTTCCCTCCGATGGTCTTGCCATTCCTATTCAACCTTCAAAATTTAGCTCAAGCATTTCCCAGGAGCCCCCACCAAAGGCCAGCTGAATGCCACTCTATGCCCAAAGCAAACTCTGTCCTCCTCTATGGGAGCACCTCCCAGTGCCGCAGTTCACGGGCCCATCTCCTGACTCCACTGTAAGCTCCTTAAGGGCAGAGACTCACTCAACTTTGTAGCCACAGAACACAGGGTACAGGCCATCCTCATGTGAATGATGATTTTAATAAACTTGTTTGGAATTTTTAAAAATCATCAAATAATGAATTGAAGTTGATTCTTAGTAAAAAGCCTGAGGCTTTGTTTCCTGGACATTATCTCCATTTGGAAAGTGACACTTGAAACAGTCACTGAAATTGCTGTTTCAAGTTAAAAAGGGCTTCTTTCTTTTATGTACAGAGTTGTCATAACAGAAAAGGTATGCTCAAACAGGTAAAACATTGAACAGGGTAAATGTTAAGTGCTTTTTTATAACCTGCCTCATTGTCTTTATGTACTTTAAACCAGAAACCATCTAAAAGCAAACACTTAAATATGTCATCTGAGGTTGGCTTAGACTGTAATGAGAATTAGGAGCAACAATGCGTGCCCAAGGTCACTTGGCCTTCTGGATTGTCCTGGCAGGTGTGGTCAGCAAGAGCTGGTGAGACCCACCTGCCGGTGAACTTACAGATCCAGGAGGTGAATTTTATTATTGTTATGAAAAGCGTGCTTAGCCCAGCGGCATGGTTCAGTGGTTGAGTGTCGACCTGTGAACCAGAAGGTCACAGTTCGATTCCTGGTCAGAGCACATACCCAGGGTGCAAGCTTAATCCCCAGTGTGGGGCGTACAGGAGCCAGTCGAGTCAATGATTCTCTCTCACCATTGATGTTTCTATCTCTCTCTCTCCCTCTCCCTTCCTCTCTGAAATCAATAAAAGTATATATATATTTTTAATTAAAAAAAAGAAAGCCTGCTTAGATTACTAGATTACTTCTACATCCCCCAGAAGGTCACCCTTACTATAAAACCACCACAATAGTTTTATTTAGCATCTTGGTTCACTTCAAGAGATACCGGCCCCCATTCCATGCCAGGCAATAGGGGAACAAAGATGAATGCAATGTGTCTCCTGCCCTGTTGACAGAGAAAGACAAGCTTCTAAACAGGGCAGTCACTACCAGATAAGTACTTCACTTAAAGGCTTTATCTGAGAGCTGAGGAGATTAGCTGAGGACCCAACTTTCAGAATAAAAGGAAGTGCATATTGGGGGTCATTCCACTGGCTGTGACCTTTATATACTGAAACACCTTTGTGAGATTTCTGTATCTTTTCTTATCTGGTTTTGTTTCTCCTGGTCTATATCCCTTGAAAAGAACCTGCATCCTTGCCTTTAAGACAATTAAGCAAACATTTACAGATGCCTACTATGTGATGGGGATAGAATGTGAAGATGGAGTCCTTACCCTCAAGTGGAGGAAAAATCTGTCCAATAATGGGATGGTCCTTTTTAAATGTAATGAATGGCCTGGAAGTCCTTGCTGAATCCCAAGCAAACATACAATGAAATAAGGAAAACCACCTTTGAGAGCTCCTATTGGTCCCAGAAAGACAAACTAATGACTTGGAATAAGAAACTAGGAAAGACCACAACACCAGCATCCCAACCACAGCCACATCAGCCACGTGCCTGTGCCTCCCATCACACCACTAATCTAATAGTCAACCTCTGCCTCCGCACAGCCCAGCTGGTCCTTAAACAACCTTTGGCCTTTAATGTCAGCCCAGAGAGTGGTAATCCAGGAGGCCCACAGCACATCTGTTTCCATCATAAGGTCACAGATGTAAACCTGTGCCCAGGCCACCAGTGCCCCTGCGTGGAGAAAACCATGCCCGGATGTAGCCCATCCCCGACCTCCAGATGTGTTCCTCAAGGTTCCGATAGTACAGCGCCCAGGGACCCTGCGGAAATGCTTCTGTCGCTCGGCCCAGTGGCCATGCCAAGGGGGCACCCACCAGACAGGACTCAGACGCAAGGCGACAGGTGGGCGGGCATGTCATCCTGAGGCAAGTAGAGGGCAGGAAAGGAAGTAGTTGCAAGTCTTCGATGGCAGAACGTTATCAGAGATTCTGTTACAATTTCGAGTCCAGAGGAGGATTTCCTACCCCACAGACAGAAAGCAGCCCAAGGAAGGGGTGACACAGAGACAATTCCTTCTGACTGACGCCTCGCCCTGGGCCAGCCAGCACGCAGACAGCGGCTGGCAGGGGGCGCCGGTCCTGCCCCCGGGGTGAGTGTCCCGCGAAGCCGAGGTTCGCGGGGGCGATGGGCAGTGACAGGCGGACGGCCCGGGCCCCAGACCTCCGTGCCGCGGCCAGCCCCCGCGCCCCACCTCGGACCAAGGCCCCACAGTCGGACCCCCACGCCCCCTCCCTCTGCAAGCTCCCGCTGCGGTGACAGCCGGCGACCTGGCTCCGCAGCCCCCAAGGATCCGTGGCAGGCCGTCATGCCCCGTGCCAGGCCCGCCGCGTACCCACCTCTGCCGCCGTGCCGCTCCGTGCCGCGCAGCGTACCGCTTTCTTCTCAGCTCGCAGCGCAACTGAGCGCGGGCTTCTCTACGCATGCGCGCACGCCGCCCCGCCCCCGCCGAGCACGCGCCAAGGGCTGCCCACCCCGGGTGCCGCGGGTCTCAGCCCAGCCGGCTCTGGGCATGCGCACCGACGCCCCTCCGCGGTGCGGCGGGAGCCCGCGCCAGCCCTGGACAGGTCCCGGCGCGGAGCGTCAGGGGTTCGCGGACGGTGATTCCTGGCAGGAATTGAGTGAGCGGCCGGCTACCGGGCCCTGCGGAGAGCAGGGCTGGGGGCATCAGGAGACCAGAGGGCTGTTCGCGGGAGTTGCCGCTCCGTCGGGTTACGCGTAGACCCAGGAACACGGTGGGCACGACGTCCGGTTCCGAGTGGAAGAAGGATCGCAGGGGGTCCTAGGAGCTGGACTTTACAGGAGGGCTCCTAAAGCGGAATCCGAGAGAGACAGCGAGACAGAGACAGGGACAAGGCAGGCCAAGAAAGAGGCCGAACAGAGGCACAGACGCAGTGGAGACAGGGACACAGAGGCCCAATCGGTAGAGAAAGGTCAGGCATAGGGGACAGACGGGGACCAGAGGCCACCGTCCTCGCCGGGGGAGGAGTCACAGCACCCGCTGCGGGTTCTGGCAGGGGCGGGGAAACCAGTGTCGCTGAGCCCCAAGTGGGTCTGGTGGCCACAGTGCCTCTCGGTGAGCCATAGCGCTCTCTGGCGGATTATAGGAGTCCCTGGGGAGTGGAGTCACAGCGGCCCTTGGTGTGTTCTCAGACCGATAGTGGGTCCTGTATTCAACAAGGGGCTTCGTAACCGTTCGGGGGGATACACAGTGCCTTTTAGAAAGGTAAGAGCGCTCTCTGATGGGCTACGACATCACGAGGAGGCGACCCTTGGGGTGTTAGCAGAGGCCCAAAGTGTTGGGTCCCACCAGAAGGCTCACAGCCTTCTGTAGGTATTACGGTGCCCCTGGGAAGGGGCAGATAACGCGAGTGTGGGGGATCCAAGGTCCAAGGAATCATCTAGGACAACAGCTGCCAAAGGAAGGTTCCAAGCAACTCATTGGGGCTATCATATCCCTCTGAGTCGCTGCGTCGCCACACCCATTCTGGGCACAGGCGCGAGGCGCAGAGGGAGGCGCCCGGCAGGGTTGGGTGGGGACTCAGATGGCCACGCGCGCTATGTGAGCAAAGACTCCTCCACAGACAGATGCACTGGTCAAACGTGCGCCTTGATGTGGGAGTAGCGCCCCGCCCAGCCCCAGCCTGGCGCGTGGGCTCAGGCCGCCCCGCAACGCCCACGCCGCTCGCGGCGCTGCAGTCTCCGAAGGCGCCGCGTCCACGCGTCGCGCCAGGGCAGCACGAGGCTCCCGCGAGCGGCGCTGAGCCCGGGCCCTCGGCCCCCTGGGTCCCCGACCGCGGCCCCTGGCCCGCCACCCAGCAGCAGGTAGCGGCGACCAGGTAGCAGGTGTGGACAGCCACAGGCAGCATCGCGTGCGGGCACCCACAGTGCGCTGCTCCCGCGCCGTGCGCGCTCCTCGCCGCTCCGAAACACGGCAAGTACGGCCACCGGGAAGCGCGTCCACAAGCCACGCGCCTCGCCGCGCGCACCCACCGCCACCTGCACCGCTGCGGAGAGGACGAGAGGGGAGCGGGGTTAGGCTGGGAAGGCGCAGGCTGCTCAGAGGAGAACCGCTGGAGAGGGAGGGCACAGAGAGGACACCACAGAGGAGGGAGCCGAGAGATCACCAAGGGGCTGACGGAGCAGGGCCAGTGGCAGTGGGGCACCTGAGGGATGGGGCCCAGCAAGGTTCAGGGTATCCAAAGGGAACGTGGGTAGGGCAAGGTGAGAAGGTGGGGGCTGAAGGCCTGAGGGCTGCCTACCATAGTCTTTCCTGCAGAACTTTTTCAGGCTGATGCGGTAGCTGCCCCTGGTGGGTTTGCAGTGCAAATTGCAGTCTGGGCAGGGGAGACAAGGTCATGGGCAGGCTGGCACAGATTCCCACCTCCTTCCCCCAACCTCTCCTCCTACCCTCCTTGAACCCATAGCACCTCTCCTCTCATGGACATGCCAGTCTAGGACCTGATATGTGCCCACTCACCCTGAGACTCCACAGGGCTGCTCTCCTCAGTGGGTCCAGGGACAGGGGTCTCTGCAGAGAGGGTGGAAGAATGGCCTGTATTCAAGGGGGGCCTGGGGTTTCTGGAACTCTCAGGGGATATGTAGGCAGCAGCAGGGAGCTGGGGTGGCCCAAGCAGGGGAGGGTCACTCACTAACGCAGGGTGCCACTGGAGAACGACTCTGTTGGAAGCCAGGGGCACAGCGATTGCAGGTGAGGCCAGTGACACCATCCTTGCAGGGACACTGCCCTGTGGTCTGGTTGCAGGTTTTGCCAGCAGCACCAACAGGGTGACAGTCACAGGCTGAGGACAGAGGTGAAATGGTAAGAAACCCATCTGGGAATATATGAAACCAGAGGGTGAGGGTATGCAGGCTCACCCCTGCAAGCGCGGCGGTCATTCGGTGCACGGCCTGGGTCACGATAGAAGCCCTCCCGGCAGTAATGGCAGTGGCGGCCGGCAGTATTGTGCCGGCAGTTGAGGCAGACACCACCACTGCGGCGGCCGGACAATCGATACAGCTCCATGTTGAAGCGGCAGCGGCGGGCATGGCCATTGCAGGAGCAAGCTGCAGAGAGGGATGGGTCAGGGGCAGGCTGGATGGATCCAAGATCCCCAGGCCACCCTCCAAGGCCTCACCAAGGCAAGCGTGGGCTTCCCGGGCTGTGGCCCGCTGCCACGGCCTGTCGCAGTAGAAGGGCTTGCAGCGGCCACAGTCGGGGCCCTCGGTGCCATGCCGGCAGTCGCAGATCAGGTGTCCCTGGGTGTCCAGCAAGCACCTTGAAGCATGCCCATTGCACTTGCAGCGCCCTCCCACCTGGAGCTCCGTGGCTGAGTAAGAGTAAGGGACCACAGCCTCCGAGTCTCTGGTGTCCCCCAGTATGGCAGGCCTTGTGAGCACTATTTGAATGTCTGTGGCGGTCACCCAGTCTTGGAGCACCGGGCTGCTGTCCAGATCCAGACCTGGCGGGCTGCTGTCCTGCACGCTGAAGGCCAGAAGGCCACCACCATCAGGCTGGGTCTGGGGCTCAGGGAAGCACAAAGCTTCAGGCCCGGGACCAGCTGGACCATTGGCAGGGGCAGGCAGGCGGCCATAGTCCAGGCCACAGCAGGAGGAGAAGAAGGCCAGCGGGACCCAGCTCCGGCCGTGGTCCTGCGACTTGAGCAGGGCCACTGAGGTGGGGGGCGTGGAGCAGAAGCGCAAGCTCACAAACACCAGCTCAAAAGTTTTGCCCAGGGATACTGTGAGGCTCACGTTGAGGGGCGCCTGCGTCAGCCAGTCAGAACGCCAGCACACAGGGCTTGTGGTGCCCCCTGCCAAGGTCAGGAGGACGGCGGGGTGTGCCCGCCGCGGGTCAGAGGAATCGCAGGCCTGCGTGGGTGGTTGCCCGCACGTGCTGGACGCCAGCACCTCGCGGCCCAAGGCCGCATTCACCAAGCCAGGCACGCAGACTCGGGGGGCGCCCCCCTCCTCATGACAGGGGTCGGCGGGCGCTGGCGGCCCCGGGCTCAGCGCGGCCAAGAGCGTGCCCGCAGTCACCAGCAGCCCCCAGGGCCAGATGGGCATGGCCGGAGCCTCCGTGGGTCAGCCAACTGGCCGTGGCCCCACGCCGCTGTCCTCGTGGGGGTAGAACCCGGGTCTGAGGCTCTGCCGGCTGGCCCGCAAAGTCGAGCAACCGCAGGCCCCGGGCGGCCCCAGCCGGGGCCCAGATGAGGGTGCAGCCGTGGGCACGCCCCGGCCTAGCGCAGCAGCAAGGATGTTGGCGGGTCCTCCTGCAGGGCCTGGAGCGATGACAGCCTTCGCCCCAGCTCCCGGCTACTCCGTCCTCGGAGGCCCCTCCCGCTGCCCGCTGCTCACACTCACCCACGGAGGGCCGGGTGGGGCAGGTCTCCGGGCCTCCGGGAATGGCTGAGGACCTGCGGGCCCTGGGGCGCCAGGGCCGCCGCCTCCTGCCGGCTGCAGCGAGGGCCCCGGAGCTGTGCCAGGTGGGGGTAGGGGGCGCAGCAGGCTCAAGCTTGGGCCCAGCCAGGGGCGGGGCTGCTGGGGCCGAGAAGGAGGGAGGGGAGGAGAAGGGGCCTGGTCGGCATAGCGGGAATCAGAAGCAGATTCAGACACTGGCTGGGCCATCGGGGGAGGGGCCGAGGAGCCAGGAATTCGCAGTCGGGAGGGGTCTGGAGGGGAAAACTCAGCCACGCAGCCCGTGGGGGACCACCCAGCAGGGTCGTTGGTCCGCAGCCAGGTTTTGACTGCTCCTGGGGCTGTGTCACATGCTGGGCGGGGATCTGGCAGGCTCCTCCCTCAAGCCCATCAGGCAGGCTGGGCCCTGGGTCTGAAGTCTGGGTCTGGGATGCTCCCTGATGTCCATGCAGGACATACTCATGGCATGAGAAGCCAAGTCATATTGGTGAGTGTGGGGTGTCCCCAAGACAGCAGTTTGCTCTAGTAGAAAGAACCCAGAATTGGGACTAGGTCTTATTTTGAACCAAAGCTGCTCTAATTTCCAGTGTGTAGTTCAGATTCCTTAACTTGGTCCTGCCTCAGTTTCCTTTTTGGCCACATGCCTGTTATTTAACATTGCTAAGCTGGGGTGGGGATGGGGAATTTGATGAGAACAACGCTCAACAGACTTGAGTCCCTCCTGCCTTATGTTCAGGAGGGACTGTATCCCTGATCTCTGGGACTGGCCTGAGCTTATCTAAGGGACGCTTATCTAGTGTCCTCCACCCAGATCAGTCCAAACTCTTGTCCCTGGTTCTCCTGAGTGTCTAGTTGCAACATCATGATGGGCCCAGTCCTTGGAGCTGGCAGGGAGGAAGTGGAAGCTGTGAGGGGAAGAGGGAGGAAGTACAGCCAACTAGGTGGCAGGTCTCCTTGGGGTTCAGGGGCTTGGTCACCTATGGAGAGGTAGGGAGTGGAGTTTGATCCATGGGGAGGGCCTGGTCACAGATGGCAGTACCCCTGAGCCTGACCTATATACCAGCAGATTTGGGCAGGGAAACTGAGGCAGAAGCCCAGCTGGGTAGCCTGGACACCAGCTAGGGATGGGGCAGCTGCAGCTGAGAGTGGCCCCAGCCAAGATGAGCCAGGAATTGCTCTGAACAGAGAGACCCCTTCCCAACCACCTTGAGGTCCTTGTTGGAGGAGGACCAAGCATCCAAGGAGGGGCTGACCCCATGGGGAAAGGGAAGGCCACACAGGAACACATCCTATTTGGGACAGCTCTGAGGCCTGAAGTTTCAGATAAGAGGCTGAGTCCAGGCCAAGCCCTCCAGTCAGTGTAGGATGCCACATGTGTCTGTGTTAGTGAAACTGCCATCCTATGCTGTGCCTGAGATGCTGCAAGGACCTACAAGAAGAGGATGGAGAGAAGCAGAATCCTTGTGCTGTTTAGAAGAGAGCAGGAGGACACTGGAGCCTCATAGAGGAAACTGAAGGAGAAGAGGAGAGAGCAGGAGGGTTTGAAGAAGCAGAAGACAGGCCCTTTTCCAGGCCTGACTCGCACAAATGCAGGGATGTGTATGTGTAGGGACTAATGAGATGATGGGAGACTTCGGAAGGACTCACACAGAAGAGTCCCAGGGGCTGCTGGTCTCTCCCTTCACCTCTGGCAGCAGCAGGAAGGCCATGGGTACCCTCTGCCTCACAGAGCAGGTGCTAGGGAACCCTGCCCCGCAACTTCCCAATAAAGAGAGTGGGCCCCTTTCAACAAAGAGCTCTGCACGAATGAGGGAGTTGACAGGGTGCATGCACATTCTGTTTCAGTTCAGAAACAGCACCTTCCCAACCACCCTCTTCAAGGCCCTCTGGTTGCTCCCTGGGATGGGAAGAGCTTGGTGAGAGACTGGGTGCTTCAATAGATCCTTTGGGGACTGTTAGAAGAAAGGAGGTGATGCAATGGCCACGGTGGGGAGAAATGCCCAGGCCCATCGCAGGAGTTCCACAGGGCTTGAAACAAGCCTCCAGGGAAAACCTGGAGGTCTGGATTCAGGACTCCTGCCAGGAGGAGGAAGCAGAGATCAGGGGGAACAGCCTCTCCCCTATTTGTCAGCCTTGGAGGCTTTGTCTTCAGCCCAGCCTCCTCGATGGGATCTGCAGAACATCTGGTGGCTTCTGATGTGGGTGGAAGGAGGCCCCTGGGGCTCAGACTGCTGTATATTCATGGGGTTCAGCCCTGGACCTGTTGCACCACCAGCTCCCTAGGGAGGAGGCTGCAGTCAGCTGAGCCTCTTCCCTGCAATGGCTGCCTGCACACATTCTTTTCTGCTGCCCCCCATGGGGCAGCCCTGGTAGATGGTGTGATGGGAATTAGGGAGCCTTTCCCCCAGCCCCCAGCCCAGGCTCATTGCTCCTTGTGGACTCTGCCACTTGTCCCCAGTCCCTGATTGGGGCTTCTCACACCTATCTCCTCAATGGCCCTGTCCCCTTCTGGCACCTTAGAAGAGGCTCTGCCACCCCCCCACCTCCCCAGGGTGACAGCTGCTGGTTTGGGGGGATGTAGGGAATCTATCTGGGGAAGGGACAGATTGGGCCGGAGACTGAGGCCTCAGGGGGCTGGGGTCTTTCCTTTAAAAGGCAGACTGGCCCTATCTGGTTTTGCTCAGTGGATAGTGTCGGCCTGCGGACTTGGATTCCTGGGTTTGATTCTGGTCAAGGGCACATCCATCGTACCTCAGTTGTAGGCTCAATCCCCAGCCTCTGTTGGGGTGTTTGCGGGAGGCAACCAATCGATCACATCAATGTTACTCTCTCTGTGTCTCTACCCCTCCCTTCCACTCTCTCTCTAAAAAACAAACAAACAAACAAACAAACAAACAAACAAAAAACAATGGCTTGATGAGAACACCAAAAAGACCCCCAAAAAACAAAAACCACACACACACACTCACAACCAAAATAAAAGGCCAACTGACCCCCAGCCTAGCCCAGGACTTGCTATTTCTGCAAGATGCTTTCAAGCCACCTTTTGTTCACATATCACACAAACATGTATTTATTAAGCACCTATTATGTCTCAAGGAGCGAGGAGCTTCCAACCCAACCGGGAAAACAGACAGCTGGAAACAGGAGCAGAGCATGCTGTTCCTTGCACTGAAAAGGGTAGCCACGCAGAGTCTGCAGCCACTGCTGCCCTGCACCATGCACACCCGCCAGGCAGGGTCCCAGTGCCGCGCTCACCTGCTCTGTGCTCAAGTCAGGCCCACTCTGTTGTTGTGATCAGCTTTGCGAGCCCAGCAAAACTCTGTGTTGCGGAGGGTGGGGCGAGATAGGGAGAGCCCATGGGGGATGGGGAGGAAAATGGCTCAGTAATCCCCTGTCTGGCCATGCAAGGTTTGAGAAAGGAGGGGGCTTCTGCGACCCACATGTGGCACATCTACCGGCCTGGGCGAGTTCTGGAGAAGAGGCTCCTGGCTCATCCAGACCTCACTGGGGACCAAGCCTCTTGCGTGGGCTCAGGGCGTTCCCAGCTCCCACCCCTCAGCTGCTGTCACCAACCCAGCATGCCAGCATAGGAAGGCTGCAGCCAGGAGCCCAAGCACTGCTGGCCGCACCTAAGGTAGCCAGCAATTCGCCCTGGGTCAGGTCCAGACAGGGTCCTCGCTGAGAGGTGATGGCCACGGTCTCGTGGTGGAGCCTGTCAGCATGGCCACAGCACCAAACAGTAGGACGATAGGACCCAGCGAAGCGATGATTCCCCAGTCCATGATGCTAGTGCCCAAACGCAACACCTGCAGCGTTGGGCCTGGGGTGGTGGGTGGGAATCAGCAGGCTCCTTGGGCTGGGAATCTGGTGCATTCATGCTGCCCACACTCAGGTGGATGTGAACACCAGCGCAGTTCCCCATTCCAGCTGGCCAAGTCAGAGCAGATTGGCAGGGAATGCAGAGAATTCCCTACTGCCTCCTGACTTGGTGGGGCAGGCCCTAGAGGACAGGTCTCCTTCCCTCCTACTTCCCCAACTCTGGGTGCCTTGTGTTGGGGCCTACCCAGGCTTCCCCCCTCATACTATCCATGGCACCTCCTTGCCCAAGAATGCCCAGTTGTTGGCAGGACACCACCAGTGCCCAGGACTGGCTGGGACAGGTGGGTCTTGGGCACCCATTTGGGCCTGATAGGGATTAAGGTGGAAGCGCCTGCCCTCGTGGGGCAAAGGTCCAGTATAGAAGGTGCATAAGTAACCAGTGGATAAGACAATTCTGGTGGAAACCACCTGCTATAGAAACTGATTCTAAGCCAGCCTTGGGCAAACTACGGCCCGCGGGCCGGATCCGGCTGTTCTATCCGGTTCTCTTGCTCTCCCCTCCGCTCCTTTACTTTGAATTTATATTAGTTCACACAAACACTCCATCCATGCTTTTGTTCCGGCCCTCCGGTCCAGTTTAAGAACCCACTGTGGCCCTCGAGTCAAAAAGTTTGCCCACCCCTGTGAATCTAAGCCCTAGCCAGTTTGGCTCAGTGGATAGAGCATCGGCCTGCGGACCGAAGGGTCCTGATTCTGGTCAAGGGCACATACATCAGTTGCAGGCTCCTCCCCAGGGCTGTGCAGGAGGCAACCAATTGATATGTTACTCTCACATTTCTGTCTTTCCCTCTCTTCCACTCTCTCTAAAAATCAATAGAAAAAATATCCCCAGGTGAGGATTAAAAAAAAAAAAAAAGATGATTGTGGGGTGGCCAGTAATAGGGTGGTGGTGGAATCCACCCTGAGGATTAAGGGTTCCTCAAGATCCAAGCACATGGGCAGCTCTGGAAGCAGTAATGGAGTGGCCAGCTGTCCCTCAGGCTCCTGTCTCTGTTTCCCCTTCCCCACAGTTCCTGCCCTGGGCAGTGGATGGAGCTGTTCTATTCCCTGGAGGCCCCTCATTGCAATTAGGCCCCTGGTTTTTCCTTTCCTACTTTGTCATCAGGTCCCCAGCAGCCCTCAAGATTCATGACTCTATGTCCAAAGTACCTAGCCTGCTTGATGATAGGCCTTTTACAGGTAGGGCCTCCTGCGGTTTACCTGGAGCCACCCTGAGGCTGGTTCAACATCACCAAATTCATCCCTCATATCTGCCATACTTCACCTGGCTCTCAGTTACCTGCCTCCTGGGCATGGGTGCCCCAGGACAGAAGCTGGTATTACCCCTGTCTCAAAGTCCCTGTCCACACTAAGGGCCAGTGCCCCAGCTCTGAGCATTGTGCTTGGTCCTTGTCGGTGCTCAGTGAAAGTTCATTTAAAGAATGCCACAGCCTCCCACACCTCACCAGGGCCCAGCTCTGTGAAGCATCTCACATCTTCACCCTTGCCCCAGGGCTAATAACCACTACCCCCAGTATGATAGTGTGGACAACACTGGGAATTGAAGCTCAGAATCCTTAAGAATCTTGCTGGAAATCCTATAGTAGCAAACAAGTCACAGGGTAAATCCAAATCTGACTGATTTAAAAAACTAAAGGCCGTGACCTTGACCTCTACTTTCTTGCCTTCCAAAGCAATGATTCCTTCAATAGGGAAGGCAAGAGCCCCAGAAGAGGAACAGGTGAGGGGTGTTGGGTAAAGGGCTTGTTCCCTGGTGGTGGCTCAGTGTGGGGGGCCCACACCGACTACAGCAATGGCCCAAGAGGTGGTAGACATGGGTACCAGGATTGATGACTGTGGGCACATAGTGCCTGCCTACTGATAGAGGCCTGCGGCTTTTGTGTCTTCCAATGAGCCAGTACAGATCTAGGCACCTGTGCTAAGGCCAATGCATGAGGTGAGTCCCCAATGCAGCCCATCCTGAGTGGCCTTACCCCCTTCCTATAGTACAGAAGGGATATGAGTGTTCTTAGTAGGTATACTTGATATATTCTTGGCAAACAAAAACAAATACGCATCAAATCGCACCTTGTTATATAATTTCTAAAGTACTTTTAATGTCACACAAGCAGCTTTTTAAGTCTAAAGTGAGAGAAAACAGAGGTAGCTAAGAAAAATCCCCATTGGCCTCTGTTCCCTCCAAGCCTGTGGAGGGCCCAGCTGAGCCCTGACCAGGTTTAGCAGCTATGAGAAGGGACCTAGTTCCTTAGGAAGAGCCAGAGGTCCATTCCTTCCCCTTGGAAACCTGGTTTCCCAGGGGAGTACAGGCATCTCGAGCCAGGCCACTGCACCGATAAATCCCCTCAATTCCTGTTCATTTAACTGACCAGAGAAGGGGTGCTCTCCCCAATAGACCCAGAACCAGCTTGTCCGGTCACAGGAAGGGTTCAGTCAGCAGGTTCATCTCGCAGGATGGTGAGGAAGCGCTGGCCTCCCTCACAGAGAAGGCTTTGCACAGCCCGGCATAGTGCCAGCTGGGGCGGTCCCAGTGGCTCCTGCATGCTCACCAATGGGAGAAGTTCTGCCATCAGGACCTGGGGGGAGATGTAGGGTCAAGGTTGCAGGGAGGCCTTGTCCCAGACAACAGTCCAGGGCCCCCACAGGAGGGCCCAGGGGATAGAGTAATTCCAGGACAAGCTTTGAGGCACCATGCTCCAGCCCCTCCATCCTCCAAAAGCTCCATTCTCTCTCCTGCTGTCCCGGTGCTGGCAAATGCACAGGCGCAGAGGCTCTCATCAAGAGCACAGATAGGTTGCTGAGCCTCTCAAGGCTTCAGATCTGGAATCCTCCCCATGACTCAGGCTCCCCTGGCACCCAGTCAGCCACTCCCTAATCCTCACTCTGGAAGTACCTTTTCCAGGTGGATTTGCTGGTCCAGCATGTCCACCCGAAGCCTGAGGGCTGCCAGGGTCTGCAGCTCCTGGGTGCTGGAGTAGAGAAGCAGCTGGGGGCTCCAGATAGGATCTGCTCTTCCTCCACAAGGCAATGAGGCCATGGGGAGTCTCTCCTCAGGCCACGGCCCCAGCTGCTGTTCCACCACTTCTGTGAGGACAGGGAAATGTGGCCTCATGGGGTGACAGCCAGGCACCTCTTTGCCATTCTCCTCTAAGGGGGAGCAAAGTTGCAAAGTCTCCATTTGCCTCCGAGACGAAGCCCTATTGTTCATAATCATCTCTTACAAGGCCAGGCCAGTCATCTACCAGTACCTCTGATTCTCACATGCTACTTTTCCAATAATTGGACAAATAAGTAAACTACTTAAAGTGGTAGGGCTCTGTGTGTTGGGAGAAGGAATGGGGGTGGAGGAGCTGTCCTGACTGGTCCCACAGGACAAATGGGGAGAACTCAGAATGCAATGAACTGACTTAGGGAAGGGCCTGCCTGCCTCTACTCTTGGGTGGTCCTGCGGCTAGAGAACCTTGACCTCCCCTACCAGACTTCAGCACAGATGGGAGTGGGGTCTCACCTGCCTGCAGTTCCTGCAGCCTGTGGAGGCACTGCCCCACAATGGCCTGTAGCCCCTCCAAGGTGAGCAGGCAACGGTACTCCTGCATCCAGTCCGTGGGGTCTACGAAAGAGTCAGGGAGGGCAGGCTGGGTCCATGCTGGTCCTGCAGCACCCCCATCCCCAACCCCATCCAAAAACCTGTATCAGGGCCCACTGACCTCTTGTGAGCTCTTCCTCCATTCTCAGTCTTAGCAGCAAGCAAGCCTTCTGTAGGCGCCCCACCTCTGCCTCCACCTCTGCAGCACCGAGCCTGGAGCTAGGCCAGCCTGACTGGACACAGGTCAAGGAAACTCCCGTGTTCAGCGCCACTGCTCACCTCCCCTAAAGGTGGGGTCTGGGAGTGGCTCTGGGCCTTCCTGGAGTTGCTCCTCAAATTCACCAAGTGTAGAACCAGACACTCTTCCCCTACCCCCCAGCAGATCCAGCAAGGATACAGTCACCTGCATTTTCTGGAGGAACTGGGTTTTAGAAGATGTAGTGGCATCCATGGAGTCGCTGGTCTGTGTAGGGCTGAGCTGGGCCCACAGGCTGGATGCACACATGGGCACCCCAGAGAGAGATCATTATTCTGGCTAGCTGGACTGGATCTCAGGAAGTAGGCAAGGGCCAGAGTAGGGGCCTCAGCCTACTGTGTCTGGCTCTGCTGAGTGCTGGGAGAGGCCTTGGGATGTCTCAGGTGAACTAAGAGGACACTGTCCAGAGAGCTGACCCATTCTGAGAAATACTAGGAGAGAATTTGAGGAAGAAGGGGAGAGGGGCTGGCCGTGACTGGTAACTAGGATGACTGGTAAGAACTGTGGGTGTTGGCTATATACCAGGCACAGTGCATAACCTGAAAGGAACCACCTCGGATAACATCTCTACAAAGCTAGTACTACTATCATCACCTGCACATGAAAGACAAATTGGGATTAAAAGACACCAAGTGTTTTGCTCAAAGTTTTGCAGCTTATAACCACGCAGCTGAGCTGGGGGCCTCAAAGCCTACTGAGTCTAAGGTGACTATGGCAGTTGGAGCTGGGCAGACTCTTTTTTTTTTTTTTTTAAATATATTTTATTGATTTTTTACAGAGAGGAAGGGAGAGAGAGTTAGAAGGATCGATGAGAGAGAAACACCGATCAGCTGCAGGAGTGCCCGCAACCAAGGTACACGCCCCTGACCTGAATCGAACCCTGGACCCTTCAGTCCGCAGGCCGAGTCTCTATCCACTGAGCCAAGCCGGTCAGGGCCAGACTCTTAATATATAGTGTTCTCTCCTAGCAAAGAAAGCAAAGGGATCTGCTGGAAAAGTTTTGGCTTCCCTGCTCTCCCCTCCACTCCCACCCAGTTGCAAGACTCAGCCTCACCAGGAGTTCTGAGAAGCTGCCTTCCTGAAGGCCATGGGCAGCTGCAGCAGCGTCCTGTCAGGAAAGTCAGTGTTCAAAGGAGCCTCACCTCATTCTGGGACTGCAGACTCCATTCCCTGCTCAGAGCCCAGATAGGGATGAGGCTAATCACCGCCTCCCCGCCCCCCCCCCCCCCCCGCAACACACACACACACACACACCCCGAAACAGGGCTTCCAGAGTGACCATGGGAGCCAACCCAGTCCAGGTCTGCCCTGTCAGAGAGAGGAGAGGGTATCACAAGCAGAGACCATCTGAGCCCCTGGGCTGGGTAGATGAAAGGGCACTGAACAGCCAGGGAGGAGAGTGGGACAGGCCCTAGCAAATCAAACCCAGCCAATTCACAACCAGTTGTTCCATTCTGCCAGCTTCAGGGCATGGGCCTCATGGGTGGTACTCTAGAACCCACATGCACCTCAATGCCCTGCCCTCCCTGTCACCCCAAATTCCAGACTCCAGCTGCTGGCTAGGGTCTAGTCAGGTAGAAAGCAGTTCCTCCAGTGAGGTTCTGAGAAACCTACCCCTTCTCCTTGAGTGTGAAAGCTTCTGGGGCCTGAGGAGCAGCCGATGGAGCTATTTGTTGGTCCCTGAGGCCTGGTCCAGGCTTGGCAGGTAGGGGCCCTCTCCCTATACAGGTCTGATCCCCTGCTGACAGAAGCCTAGGCTTAGGGAGGCCCTTGGCAAGCCTGGTGGCTTGGCGGGTGCCCCTGGGGAGTTTTGTTTGAGAAGCCCGGTGTGGGGCAGCGGCTGTGGTAGCAGAAGTGGCAATGGACCCAGACTTCAGGCTGGAGGACTTGTCTCTTTCTCCAGCCTTAGATATGCCTTTTCGCACGTGTACAGCCTTCTCCAGTGCCTGGGTTAGAAGCTCCAGCTCCTTAAGGTCTTGGGGGCTTGGTGTGCATGCTGCGGAAGCCAATATAGTAGTCTGTCACCACTGTCCTTACCACTGCATGCCAGAAGACATGCCAGGGGCAGCACTTGGAGGGGGGTGGCTGAGGTTTACCTGGAGACGGGGCCTCTTCATTAGTTTCTGGACCTGGGGTTGGCTCCGGAGTCGGGGTCTCAGCTGGTTCCCTGTGAAGACACAGGAAGCAAAACCCCAGCGTCCTCAGAAGCCTTCAGGGAAAGGGGGGAGAGGGAAAGACACCGACAACCGGCACCTCGGAAGTGGGCGCTGGGCCCGGCCTCCTGGCCCGGTCTCTGAGAGGGGTTCTGAGGGCCCGGGGAAGGCCTAGTCGGGGGTCCCGGGACCCGCGTACCAGGTCCGCAGCAGCCTCCGGGAGACTCGCAGGCTCTGCTCCAGCTGCCGCTGCCGCTCGGCACAGGTATCCAGGGCGTCCCGCAGCTCGGCCACCAGCCTGGGGAGGATATGCCGGTAGCTCAGCACCCGGGCCAGACTCCATCTGCCCGTGCTCGCTCCCGCCCCCGCTCCCGCCCCCGCCCCCGCTCCCGCTCCCGCCTTTGCCCCAGCGCCAGCCTCACCGGCGTGAGCAACCTAGCGGTAGCATGGAGACGGTAGTCAGTCTTCAGGATTTGCCGCCGGCGGAAAGTCCCACCCCTTCCGGACTATAAGACCACCCGTTTCCGGCAGACTATCCAATCCGGAGACCAGAGCTCAGGACCTTCCTCCTCCCCCTACACCCAGCCCATCTCCCACCCGGCGCCTGGCCGCGGGGCCCCTACTCCCGGAGCCAGGCCCCAAGGCTTCGAGGAGCGGACCTCGGGTGCGCGCAGGCTTCTGGTGTGGATAACTGGGTAGATGGTAGCATCTGTGATCGCTTCACAGTTTGCTTCTCTTTGTTCTTTTTTTTTTTTTAAATATATTTTATTAATTTTCCACAGAGAGGAAGAGAGAGGAGAGGGATAGAGAGCTAGAAACATCGACGAGAGAGAAACATCGATCAGCTGCCTCCTGCACACCCCCCACTGGGGACGTGCCCGCAACCAAGGCACGTGCCCCCGACCGGAATCGAACCCGGGACTCCTCAGTCCGCAGGCCGACCCTCTATCCACTGGGCCAAACCGGTTTCGGCTCTCTTTGTTCTTATTGAAGGCACTCTGAAGTGGGGCCGACCTGTCTTGCTGACTCTGGGATGGGCCCAATCGCTATTGACTGGCAACAGTCGCTAGAGATGATGAACTGTGTGTTAGGAGCGGGGGTGAGGAAGAAGGGTGTTCACTTTTGGACATACAGGTGAGGTGATGACATTCAGGGGAGACATCAGTTAGGCACGTGGGTAGAGATGAAGCAAGATGGTTCAAGGTGAGGCAGGTGTGCATGGTCAGGGACAGGTGAGGAATAGATGTTGGAAGGAGAGCTGGAGCCCAGAGAGGTGGAGTGACAGCAGATCTCGGTGTCAAAGAAGCAGTGGGAGACTGTACTAGGACGCTGTCCAAGGGATGGGGGATGGGGTCTTCAGTGACTAAGGGAACACCCTTTGTGGGAGCAGTGATGCAGGTGGCAAGACCCAATGTAATTGGAGAAAAGAATAAACAAAAATCTTGGTTTAGACAGGGGTGGGCAAACTTTTTGACTCGAGGGCCACAATGGGTTCTTAAACTGGACGGGAGGGCCGGAACAAAAGCATGGATGGAGTGTTTGTGTGAACTAATATAAATTCAAAGTAAAGGAGCGGAGGGGAGAGCAAGAGAACCCTCCGCTCTTTCGGCTCCGCGGGCCGGATAGAACAGCCGAACGGGCTGGATCCGGCCCGCGGGCCGTAGTTTGCCCACGGCTGGTTTAGGACCACAAATCTTGGGGGAGGGGAGCATGTTTAAAGATGGAGAGCTGTCCATTTTATAGTCACTAATAGAAAGGTGGTGCAGCATAGGGGAGAGAGACATGAAAGAGGGGGCCAGGCACAAAGGGTTTGGGACCCAGGCAGCCCTGGGGCTGCTGTTAGCGTGGCCCCTCCATCTGCTGTGGTCTGTTTTCATGCCTAATGTGGTGAGGCTGATGCCATTCTACCAAAAATGAAATTCTCTGTGAGGTAGGAGAGGCGGGGAAAACGCTTCCTGTGGGAACCCCTTTCACGTCCCGCGTGGTTCAGGGTTCAGGTTCTGGAGGAGGCTGCACACAAATGAAAGAGACTAGAAAAGTATTCATTTGGGAATATGGGGGCCAGGCGGGAGCCCACCTCTAGGGGGAGGACCACCATCCGCTCTGGCCTTGCAATCCCTTTAATTAAGGTTTGGGATCCACCCATATCCAGTAATAGCCAATCAGCAAGGAATTACATAAGACTGACAGGTGTAAGTTGCTTCAGCTACCAATGTCTCAATCAGAGGACAATGGGCGGCTTCCGACAGCTTCCCATCAGCACTTAGGAGACCCCACACCAGTCATAGGGCACTGAGGTGATCATTAGAACTTTGAAAGATGCAGAGAGACTCCACACTGTGGCCATGGAGTGTTAGGCTCCACAGGAGTAGTTTTCCCCGTACAGGTGCAGGCTGGGAGAAGGCAAAGAACTGGGTCCACCCAGAGTTGGGATTTTGATAAGGGGACATGGACAAATGCCCCAATGTGACTTGGGTGACAGTAGGAAGTGACAAGGCAGTACAGATATGCACATCACTCAGCTTCCACTATTCTCTTCACATTTAATCCTCACAACAAGCCTGTGAGGTAGATATTATTGCCCCATCTTACAGGTGAGGAAACAGGCTCACACATGCCCAGTGGCACACAGTTGCAGAATTCTCTTACAGTAGAAGACATACACGCACGCACGCACACACACACATTGATTGTAATTCTGGTTCAAGAGCATTTGGGGGACACTCCTAGCCAAGTGGTTCTTTCTGACATTTTGAGAGGATACGAAAGTTATCACAGCAAGGCGAGTGTGTCAGTGGTCAACTCAACTGTGGAGAGGTCAGGGCCACTGCTCTTGGGCAGATCTCTCAGGTGTTTTGGCTGCTGCCCCAAGTCTCTCGGCTAGTTATTCTCAGAAACCCACAGCAGACCCATCCTCGCTCGGTAGGCAGAGACAGTTCTGAATCTTGCTCTTCTGCATCTGGGCCACACTTCAGATGTTACAAATGATGTTTTTTGTGTGTTTTTTTCCTGGCTAACCTCTTTAGGAAAATTCTTTTTGCATAAACAGTATCAGGATAGCTTTAAGGGGGTTTGAGTCAGATTATCTTTAGCTGCGTCTAAATAATGTTAAGAATTCCTTGTTTTTAAAAATTTAATACCTTCTATTTAAAAAGAAATGGCCCAGAAATTCAGTACAGCAAGAGATGTTCATATGGAGACTATCTGTTGGGGACACAGACAAATCACTCTGGGAGGAGGGACAGATTTCTAAAATGAGCTGGGAGGGAGGAAGCCTATGACCAAGACATCAAGGCCCTGTCCTGCAAAAAGTCATTGGCCTGCGGACTGAAGGGTCCCAAGTTCAATTCTGGTCAAGGACATGCACCTTGGTTGCGGGCACATCTCCAGTAGGGGGTATGCAGGAAGCAGCTGATCGATGTTTCTCTCTCAGTGATGTTTCTAACTCTCTATCCCTCTCTCTTCCTCTCTGTAAAAAATCAATTAAATATAGGAAAAAAAAAAAAGTCAGGGCCTTCATGTCTGGTCATCACATGTAGTCCGATAATGAAAAGGGCAGGGCTCCCTCACCACGGGACCCTCTGCTCTGTGAGGGAGAGGATGACCTGAGCAGGGTGAGGTGGGCACTGGGACAGACCTGTACTCAGAGCTCTCAGCTCCCCCTAGAACCTAAAACCAGATAGATGCAGGGAGTGGAGAAGCTGTGCCAGGCTACCTGGACCACGTGTTCTCAATTGTGAAAGCTGTCACTATTGTGATGGGGGTTCAGTGGGGCTGGGGTTATCAGGCCATGGGCTTAAGCTTCCCAAAGAGAAAGGAGGACACGGGATCACAGAGAAATAGGCTTCACACAGTGTTGCTTTGAGGTTAAACTTTTCAAAGAGAAGGATCTGAGTTTTGTTCTGATTTAGACATTCTGATCGCTGGAGTGGGACTCCCCTGGTGAAAGCCACTCAGTGTCTTTCCTAAGTTCTCTCTTCCCCATTTGAGGCCACTGGGGTCTACACATCATTCCTCTCCAGTGCTCCCACTTCTAGTGCAGCAGCAGCTCTCTCTGCAAACATTCACTGCAGCAAACACTAACACACTCACAGCTCCAGGAAGCCCAAGTTCGTGTCCTGGTCCTCCTTGCTGGGGGCAGATAGGTTTTTCCTTTTCACCTCTTGCCGGGGAACACTGCTCTCTGGGGAACTTGAGGGACGACACTGTAAACATGACTTCCTGGCATGATGGTGGCAATGCAGTGTGTTCGAGTCGCTGCCTGGGGAATGTGCTGAGGTAGATTGGGGAGGGCCGCCATTCACGGAGTTTGTGGGACTCACGCTGCTGACGGAGGAGTACCCTGAGGTTGTAATGTCCTTGCCCAGTTCCCTGCTGCCACAGAGAGAGGGCTTGGGCCCTAGGGCCAGAGGTGTCTGGGTGCTTGGCACCATGGCGTGCAGGTCCTGGCATCCCTCATCCTGCAGGCAGGCCTCCTCATCGCTAGATTCCTGGCCGCAGTGCTGTTCTGGATTGAGGTACACAACAGTGACATCAAGGACGCCGCTGGGAGCTGTCACTATGGGAGAAGGAGAAGTCAGAGGAGAAGTCAGGCCACAGACTAAGCATCAGGGTGACCCCCTACCAAGTTGGGACCCTGGTCGCCTAGGGTCCAACTCTCACCTAGTTCTCTCGGCTACATATGCTGGACCTCACTAGATAGTCCCCTCTACTATCTCCTTTGAGTTAAAGAATGGAGGATGAAATGCCTCCTTCAAGCTTGGGGCACTCAATAGGACTTTGGGGATAGTAGAAAGTAACAACGAACTGGTCATCTTATAATTTACTTAATTGCTTGGACACAAAAGCTTGCAAGCAATTGGAAGATTGACAGAAACTGCTTGAATTGGGTTTTCTATGCAGACAAGTGCCTGAAAACACAAGAACAGAGCCCCTGCAGCCTCCCCTGGACCCTGGAGGAAAGCGTGAGGCACAAAGCCACAGAGCCGCACAGGGCAGTGGGGGACACATCTCACACAATGTTCTAGAAAGATCTTATTGTAAACTCCAGACAGGACTTCTTCCTCTTCCCCTGCCCCGGTGAGTCCCTTCCATCAACACAGGCCTGCCTGAAGCTGGACACACATTTGGCTTAAATCCTTTCTCCCCAACCGCTGCTGTGGTGTCCTAGGGACTCTGCTCTCTCACATGTCTACCTGTGCCTGGACATGTTCTCTTGCAGGTAAAGCCAGGGGCCCTCGATGAGAGCTGCCCTTTTTCTCGCTGCCCCCCTTGGCATATCCCCTGGGTGGCTTCATGGGCACGGGACTTACCATCACCCTCCTTCTCGCCCTCGCTCTCCTGGTCGCCCTCGTAGCCAGAGCAGTAGTCCAGGTTCCAGTCCAGGAAGCTGCCGAGTAGCGTCTCTTCCTGGCTGGAAAGCTCTGCGGTAGGGGTGGTGACGAAGCTGCCCCTGTCCTCCTGGAGGCTGTTCTCTCGCTTCCTAAGATGTGGAGGCCAGGAACTCAGTCATAGGCAGCAGCATTAGGTCCTTGGACGTGCCTGCCCTACCCTGTGTGCTGTGACAGAGACAACACAGCCACCCAGTGCCTGCCCTTGGAGTCCCAGAGGCAAGGCCAGAGGTGCAGAGTACTGGCTCATCTGGACTTTGCAGGATCAATATGAGGTCTTTAGGTGAGTGAGGTGGGGAAGAGAAGTTATTGCAGGTGGTACAGCCAGGACTTTTGAGATAGGATAGACAGAAGTGGGATACACACAGAAGATTAGGATAGAGATGATGGTGCATGGGAGGCACTGAGGACACCAATTAGGTTATAGCTGGAGTTCAGGGAGTGCCAGTAACATCATGGAGTTGAGGGCCCAGGGAGGGTGACATGTGACAGGTGCATGGAGGGCCAAAGCCTGAGCTGGGCTCAACCTATGCTCAAGCCCATTTTCCCTCAAACGGTACCAGTCAAAGCAAGAGACAGAATGTTGGAGGAAGGAAGACAGCACTGCAGAGTGCAGCTCAGGCGCAGGGGCATGAGGCCTGAATTCAACCCAGCTTCAATTTCATAGAATCTGTTCCTTCTCCATTATGCCGTAGGAGCCCTCTGTGTATGAAGTCCCTCAGGCAGTTGCAGGGGTCATGAGGGAACACAGGCCCAAGCACACAGGAGCCAACACCGCATCACACCTTTAAGACACGGCTTACTAACCTCTTGGTTTTCCTTGCAGAAGGAGAGCTAAGGAAGGTGTGAATGTCCCCTGAGCTGAGGAAAGACGTGGGTTCTGGGCTCTCTTGTTTCACTCCTAGAGCTGCGCACACCTGGCTGTAGCTCAGCACCTGAGAGAAAGCCGGGGTCAGAGGGAGAGGAGGCCCCAAGGGGCAGGCAGTGGCTTGTTCCCACCCCGACCAGGAGACAGGGTAGGGGGGTGACACCTCTTCCTGGCTGATCTCTTGGTAACGCTTGTCCTCAAATCGCTGTTTCACGGCAGTCAGAGAGACTTGTCTATAGTCCTTAGGGACGTCATCATGGAAGCTGCAAACAGAGGGACACATGAGGGACAGTGGGGGGCACGTGGGGATCCGGGGCAGGCATTATCAGCACACCCAGCCCAAGAGACTCCCATTTTTAGCCTCCCTCACTGAAATGAGAGGGGACAACATACTTTCAAGAACAGCCCAGTGATGGGAGGTAAAACAGGGTGCCACTGTGGAAAAGTCTAGCTGTTCCTAAGAGTTAAACCTAGAGTCATCTATGATCCAGCAATTCCAATCCCAGGTGAATCCCCAACAGAAATGTGAACACGTTCACACAGAAACTTGTCCGTGGATGTTCATAGCAGCATGATTCATAACAGCCAAAAGGTGGAAACAATCCAAACATCCATCAGTGCACAAATTATAAACACAATATCCACACAGTAGAATATTACAGTGGAAAATATGAGGGTGGAAGAGGTCGGCCACAAAAGGTCACATATTGTATGATTCCGTTTCTATGAAATGTCCAGAACAGGTAAATCCATAGAGACTGACAGTAGATGAATGTTTGCCTAGGGCTGGAAGGGAGGGGAAATATGGGTAATATATGTAAGGAGTACAGGCACCCCCATTTTAAAACCATTTTTATTTTTCAATTATAGTTGACATACATTATTATACTAGTTTCAGGTGTACACTCTAGTGATTAGACATTACATTAACTAAGTGATCATCCTGGTAAATCTTGCACCCACCTGACACCATACATAGTTAATAGTTTACTGACTATGTTCCCTATGCTATACTTTATATCCCATGACTATTATGTATTAACAATTTATACTTCTTTTTTTAAATATATTTTATTGATATTTTACAGAGAGGAAGGGAGAGGGATAGAGAGCTAGAAACATCGATGAGAGAGAGACATCGATCAGCTGCCTCCTGCACATCTCCCACTGGGGATGTGCCCGCAACCAAGGTACATGCCCTTGACCGGAATCGAACCTGGGACCCTTCAGTCCTCAGGCCGACGCTCTATCCACTGAGCCAAACCGGTTTCGGCAACAATTTATACTTCTTAATCCCTTCACCTTTTTTACCCATCCCCTCAAACAACCTTCCATCTGGCAAATGGCAAAATGTTCTCTGTATCTGTGAGTCTATTTCTATTATTTTGTTTTTTAGATTCAATTGTTGATAGATACGTATTTATTGCCATTTTATTTTTCATATTTTTTATCTTTTTTTTCTTCTTCTTAAAGAAGACTCTTTAACATTTACTGGTTTGATGGTGATGAAATCCTTTAGCTTTTTTTCTTGTCTGCCCTTTGATTTTAAATGATGGCTTTGCTGGATAATCTTGGTTGTAGGTCCATACTTTTCATCACTTTGAATATTTCTTGCCAATCCCTTTTGGGCCTTCAGAGTTTCTATTGAGCTCCCTTGAAGGTAACTGCTTTTCCCTTCCTTTTAAGATTCTCTCTGCCTTTACCTTTTGCATTTTAATTATGATGTGCCTTGGTGTGGGCCTCTTTGGGTTCATCTTATTTAGGACTCTCTGCACTTCCTAGACTTATATTTCCTTCATCAGGTTAGGGAAGTATTCTGTCATTTTTTCAAATAGGTTTTCAATTTCTTGACCTCTGCAGCTGAGATAGCTCTCCCAATTTTTATCCACCACATGTGAGACCAGCCTGTTCTCCTGGCAACCCCATGATGCAAATGTTAGTGAGCTTGAAGTTGTCCCAGACACTCCTTACACTATCCTCGTGTTTTGGATTCCTTTTTCTTTTTGCTGTTCTGATTGGGTGTTTTTTTGCTTCCTTTTATTCCAAATTGCTGATTTGGTTCTTAGCTTCATCTACTGTACTGTTGATTCCCTATAAATTATTCATTTCAGTTAGTGTATTCTTCATATCTGACTGGTCCTCTTTTATGCTACTGAGGTTCTCACAGAGTTCACTGAGTATCCTTATAACCAGTGTTTTGAACTCTGCGTCTAGATTGCTTATCCCCATTTAGTTCTTTTTCTGGAGTTTTGTTCTGTTCTTCCATTTGGGGCATGTTTCTTTGTCTTCTCATTTTGGCAGCCTCCCTGTGTTTGTTTTTATGTATTAGGTAGAGCTGCTACATCTCCCAGCCTTAGTAGGGTGGACTAATTTAGTAGGTGTTCTATAGGGTCCAGTGGCATAGCCTACCCAATCACCCAAGCTGGGCACTTGAGGTGCGCCTCCTGTGTGGGCTGTGTACACCATCCTCTTGTAGTTGAGCCTTGACTGCTATTGGCACATCAATGGGAGGGATTTACCCCTAGGCCAATCAGCTGCAAGGACTGGCTATGACCACCAACCTCCATGGAGGATTAGCTGTACAGGGGTCCACCCCACAGAGCAGGACTGAGTTCTGGTGCCCATTAAGTCTGCCCCTTGAGTGTATTGCTTGTGGAGGTGGTTGGGTGATGATGCTTCAACTTGGTCTGAAGTTGTCCACTGGGTGTGCTGGCTCTGGGGCATTCCATGAGGTATAGGCCAAGGTTAGCCACTGCCTGTATTTTGCCTGGGGCCACTTGGCATGGGCTACAAAGTGATTTGCTCTTCTGTCTAGGCTATGTATGTGGGGCTTAGAAGTGCCCAGGGGAGGCCAAGCTGTGAACCAAGACTGGCTGCTGCTAGTGCTGGGCCTGGGGCTACTTAGCGAGAGGTACAGGGCATGGCTGAGGCCAGATGCTGCTTGTTTGAGAAATTTTAGGAAAATCTGAAGCATACAAAACAGGCCATTTGTATGGAAAAACCCTTGGAAACAGCTTGGGTGGGCCTGAAAGTTGGGTGGGATGGGGCCTCAGGAAATCACCAGGGTGGGGCAAACAGTGTGAGCCAGGTTCATGGAGTTTTAGATATGGCACTCACCTGCTAGCTCTGTTGGGGGAGGTTTCATCAAAGAACAATGGCTTCTGCCAGCACTTCTGTCTGGAAGAAAGCTGTCTGCCCCCCTCCTCCAGCTCTTGCCCTGATGTTGGACAATTTAGTTCCTCCCTGTAAGCCTGTAAGTCTCTGGTGCCTTTTAAGCTACTGCCCAGTGCTAGAGCTCAGATGGAAAATGTCTGAGTTAAGTCTCTGTGTGGGCCCTTTAAGAGGAATTGCCTGGGACTCCAGCAGCTCTCAACTCCCTCAGTCTCAATCCCTGCTGGTTTTTACAGTCAGAAGTTATGGGGACTTCTCTTCCCCACACTGGAATCCTGGGCTGGGGCGGGGGCGGGGGTGGGGAGGTGGTGCTGGTATGGGGCTGGTCCTCCTTGCTCCTCAGGGGTGACCTCTGCAGCTGAGATAGCCCTCCCAGTTTTTTTTAAAAATATATTTTATTAATTTTTTACAGAGAGGAAGAGAGAGGAGAGGGATAGAGAGCTAGAAACATCGATGAGAGAGAAACATCGATCAGCTGCCTCCTGCACACTCCCTACTGGGGATGTGCCCGCAACCAAGGTATGTGCCCCTGACCGGAATCGAACCCGGGACCCTTCAGTCCGCAGGCCGACGCTCTATCCACTGAGCCACACCGGTTTCTCCTCCCAATTTTTATCCACCACATGTGGGACCGGCCTGCTCTGCATCAGCACCCCACTACCAGTCTTGATGTGGCTTCTTCTTTAATTCCCTAGTTTTAGGACTTCCATTCAGCCAGATTTCAGACCATTCTCAATGATGGTTGTCCTGTAGTTTAGTTGTAATTTTGATGTGGTTGTGGGAGGAGGCATGTATTGCATTTACCTACACTGCCATCTTGATTGGAAGTCCAGAGTTTTTCTTTTGAGGGTGGTGAAATATTCTAAAATTGACTGTGGTGATGGTCGCACAATTCTGAATATACTAAAAGCCTGTTGAATTGTACACTTAGAAAAAGTTCAGTTTGTTAAATAAATGGTTCTGATTTACCTGGTTTGGAAGAAAAAAACCCTGGGGGACAGGGAGACAGCCTAACAATAACTTTTGGTAGCCAGGTAACAACTATTTGCACTCCTAGTGTGAGCAACTGTGGAGTCAGACACAAGCTGACTGTCACCTGCGCCCCCAGTCCATCAGCTTCAGGATCTGGGCACTGGCCCTAGCTGGTTTGGCTCAGTGGATAGAGCATCAGCCTGCAGACTGAAGGGTCCCGGGTTCGATTCCGGTCAAGGGCACATGCCTGGGTTGCAGGCTGATTCCCAGAAAGGGGCATGCAGAAGGCAGCCTAACAATGATTTTTTTCTCTCATCATTGCTGTTTCTATCTCTCTATTCCTCTCCCTTCCTCTCTGAAATCAATAAAAATATACTTAAAAAAAAAAAAAAAAGATCTGGGCACTACAGGAGAAAACAGAGTGGCTGAAGCCCATATCAACGCCCGGGAAACACTGACTGGTTCCACCCAAGGTGGAAGCACAGCAGGGAGTGAGGAGAAGCAGTGGATAGACCAGAGCAGAGGCTGGTTAGAGAGGTCTGGAGCCATGCTGTAATTTTCTTATTTCATCCCAGAAGATATAAGAGAAGCAACATGCTCAGAGGCCTCTACTGCAGTGATTCAGGAGGAGGCTAGGAGAGTGATCATGGACAGGCAGTGGAGACCGAGAGGATCAGATCCCAAAATGTACAAAGAACATGCATTGGCCTTCAGCACTCCTGGGATGCAGGAACAGAGAAACAGAAACAGGCTGGCTTGAGGTCTCTGCTAGGATGACGGGGGCCTTGTCTGCAGAGCATCAATTACAATCTATGAGGAGGAATGGCCAGTCACAGGAAGAGAGGGGTTCTGGCTTGGATAAGTGGCAGGGCTGGTCTGGGGCTCCAGGTTTAGATGTGTTCTGAATCCTGGAAGTGGATGTATCTTCCAGGGACATATGATAAGCAGAAAGCTGGAATTACCCAGACCCTGGTGTGTGGGGAAGAGAACCCTGAGGCAGCATGGCCTGGTGGAGGAAGGAGGTCACTGGGGTGCTTTAGTAGATATGCATGTGGTAGGGAGGGAGTGGGGACCAGAGTGAGTGGTCTGAGGAGTGGTCTGAGGGGCTGTAAGCTGAACTGGGATGGGCTGCAGCCGGGTATGTGCCTGGGAGCCATAGTTTGCCAGCACATGAGCTAGATCATGTGTCTTACACTGAAATTCCTACTAGTTAGGGAGAGTTTTATTTTTTCTATTAAGTTCTGCTGCCCATGGAATTTGGCTTGGATTGGGAGGAGCTACTATTGCACGCACATCAAGTGAAATATGCAATATGGCTTTGGAATGTTTAAATGTCAACTCTGATACTCACAACTTACTGTAGGAAAGGTCTGTGTGGATTGATGGTCCTCCCATGAGAGCCCCCTCCTTTTCTCTATACTTGAGGCCCCAGCCTCTATGGCAGAAGTAGGGTGGGAGAATCCATTTCCTTTTAAAGACTCACCACTTTTGGTGAAGACTCAAGACACAGGGTATGAGGTCTTCACAGGAGAACCCGGTGAGGTCCCACAGCTGAGTGCTCCAGGGCTGTGCTGGGGAGAAAAGCAGGAATGGTGGGGCTGTTCTGACACCCACTCACACATACAGCCCAGATGGTTCTGTTGTGGGATTTCCTGGAGCTCAGGGTTGCAAAGACTCCACATACAAAGCATGCCTGGTCACTGTCAACAGTGTGGGAAATACAGGGGTGGGCAAAAGTAGGCTTAAGTTGTTTATATGGAAAATCTATAATAATAAAAATGTAATATGCAAATCAACCTAAAGGCCAAACAGCGGAACGACCGTCTGGACGTCCTTCTGGACTAAGCTGGGGCTGCAAGGCCCGAGGCAGCCAGGGCTGCAAAGGCCTACTCTTGCACGAATTTCGTGCATAGGGCCTCTAGTAATATAATAATTAGTAAGTAATAATACAAGCCTGGCTAGTGTGGTCAACGTTCAATTCCTGGTCAGGGCACATGCCCAGGTTGCAGGCTCAATCCCCAGTAGCGGGGCGTGCAAGAGGCAGCCGATCAATGATTCTCTCTCATCACTGATGTGTCTAGCCCTCTCTCCCTCTCCCTTCCTCTCTCTGAAATCAATAACATATTTAAAAAATAAATAAATAATAATACAAGAATAAATGCTGGTTTGGTGTACTATAATTGTAAACCTACTTTTGTCCACCCCTGTACTTAAGCTAGAACCATCCCTAACCTCACTCCCAGAGAATGGCTTAGTCCATTCTGGTGTTTTCTTCTCCAGAAGAGGTGGGCCTGCTTCTTTTTCTCCCCTCTCCCCACTTATATCTGAACATCATCTTCTGACTCCAGGAACTGCCCAGGCCCCTAGTTCAGCCTGTGCTGAGTGGCTGGCCTGAAGAGCAGGATCCTTACTTTGCCCATGTGTCAACCTTGCTAGCAGCAGGGCGGCTGCGGCCAGGCGTGCTGGGGAGTAGGCGGCCAGGCTGGTGTGCAGTAGGGAGAGCTCGCAGAGGAAGCTGCACAGATGCTGGGTTCTTGGTGGCATAGGGATCAGCGTCAGCAAGATGTCCTTGTAATCGACCACAGTAGGGACCTAGACAGAACCGGAAGGCAGACGTGAGGAGGGGTCTCAGCACACAGAGAGCTCATCTACCCACTCAACAGGGAGGCTGGCCCAGCACAGAGTCTGGCTTGACTGATGTTCAAGATGGTTGCCAGGGCATGTGGTGATAAGATGACCTCTGGATCCAGGACTTCTCAGAGCAGGAAAGTTCAATGCTATGAGGTTGCCCTCAGATCCTGCGACTCCCTCATGTGACCTCCACTTGGATTTACAAAGAAAAAGAAAAAAGGCAACTTACTCGAATCTTCCCTTCCAGTGCAGAAATGATCTCTCCCATCATCCTCACCAGGTCCTCATACTTGTACGTATTGTCTGTGAGCCACACGGCTTCCCGGATTGTCAAGATCTCTTTGTTGATGAACCTGGAATATGAGATGTGGTCTGAGAGTTGAGCTCAATTCCCTCAGTGAGGCAATCACTTTAGGCTTCAGTAAAAGAGGCTGGGGGTGGGGGTGGGGGGGTCAAAGAATAGACCTGCATGCATGTGGCTACAGATGGGAACTGAAGAAGTCACATAACCCTGTCATAACGGGCTGGAAAGGAGGAGGGATTAGTGCCACAGACCACTGTGAGTGGCTGGACCACCAGGCACACAGATGTTTCTGCCAAAGACACTAATGAATGACGTGACTGGTCAATCCTCTTGGTGAGTTAGGGGGATTTGCCCTGCTTTGTGCCAGATTCCACAGTGAGTATAAATGGCTTAAATCTAGGAGGTAGGTGAGCCAACAGAACTGAGCTAGAGGTTGTTTGAAGGTTTGTACATAGCACAGAGTCTGGCCACTGGAAATTTGATGGTCTATTAGGCAGGTGGTTACCCTGTTCTCTCTTCTCCACGAAAGCCAACTATCAGTGAACACACTGGTCCAGTGGCCTGCTGAGGGTGCCTCCCCTGGTGAGGGTGGACTGGGGCCAGGCCTGTGATCATTTTGTTCTAAGACTCTGCAGCTCCCACACCTGCTGAGGCATGGGGACCACAGGTGCTGAAAGGCTGAGATGCAAGTGTAGCTGATGAGAGCCCTGTGCTTGGAGTCATGGCAAGTGCTGCTTTGAGAGCAGAGGTGGGGTTATCTCAGCCTCTAAAAATTTTAAAGAAATTTTAAAATTTTTAAAAATTTTAAAGAAATTAGCATCTCACCGCTTGTCAGTTTGTGATCCAATAACTTGGTTTCTGTGGGCAAGGATGTAAGTATGCCACCTAGATACAGGAGGCAGGGGCCCTGTCTATTCAGTGCTCTCTGGTGAGGAGACCTGAAATACTGAGGGGCCCAAACAGTGTGCAGCAGTCTGCTTGCTGACCCTGAGTCCATCATGCTCCCTCCACCTATGGTCATACGACCATGCTTTTAGGGGTCATGGAATGGTGGTGGCAGAGAATAAGACAGAAACTAGGGTTCCTCTGTGACCTCCATAAAACAGAAAATCCATCCCAATGACATGATGAGCCTGGATCTTATGCCTCTGGGTTATTGTGCAAAAGAAATCAATCTCCCTGTAATTCATACCACTGTGTGCAATGAACCTGGTTCCTTATTTCCCCCAAGCCTTGCAGACAAGGACTGTTGGTCTGGAAAGCACTGCCCAGGGGAAATGGCAGACCATCTGGTTTAGGAAAACTAGAAAATACAAAATGTATGGTGGGAATCACTATTTATATTACTTCCAAAGGCAAAACTGGGTGGACAGGTATTTGTTCAAGACAGCAGATTTAGGTAATAAATAAGATTGAGAAACACATTCTTGGGAACTTGATTGCCAACAAGCAATCTTTCATGATCTTGGGTGGAGGACTATAACTTTCCCTCCTTATTGAGTCACCCTCACCAAGTAAGGCCACACTCTGGGTCCTGAGACCATGTGCTGGGATGAGTGGCTGCCCACACACCCAGCTCAGCTGTCCCTGTGGGAAGGACTACGTGGCTTGGGCACTCCCTAAAATTCAAACCCCCATCTAACCAAATGGGGCAATGAAGCTTTATTTCACTGAAAAGCCAGCCTATGAACTAGGGCATAGCTGTGGGGAGCTTCTCACCGAGTGCAGATGACCATGCAGGCAATGCCCAGCAGCTGGAGCCTGTACCGGGGCACCAGCCTCCTCCGTAGGTATCGGTCCACACACTCCACAGTCAGGTGAAGGCATAGGCTTGTGAAGTCCTTCATGGTGGCAACTTCTACCAGCCAGTCGATTAGAATGTACCTTTGGGAAGAGCACCACCCCTGAACACTAGAGCGAGCATTTATGAGTGTCCTATCTCCCAATCCAGATGGTCCATCTGTCTCAAGTGAGAGAGCTGGTCATCTGCACTATTGGTTTACCCAGGAACCATCCCAGGCTGAGATGCTATATTCAAGGGGGTTAGGGAGGCCCCACATCTCCTGACATTGTTTCTGGGAGGTAGGTGGGCTCATATATCTGTGTCTCTGCCTCCCCCACAAGGTCCCCCAGGCACTGGAAAGACCTGATACTCACAGGTAAGGGGCAAGGTAGAGGTGAGACAGATCACAGACCCCAGGACCAGAGAAAAGACACTCAAAGGTGCGAGAGCTTTGGCCCTCCTGCAACTCACCTATGGGGTCATTTACCAAAACCTTCTGCATTGGAGCAAAGAGCCAAGAACACAACTAAAGCAGAATGCACTGAGCCCATGAACTGGACTTTCTTAGTCACCCACCAACCCTGATGGAGCACAGAGCCAACACACATGAGGTCCTTCCTCTAGAGGGCTACAGCCTGGGGTCAGGGACACAGGCATCACAAAGGAATGCTGCGTGCAATGGGAAGGATACCAGAGTACAGGAAATGCCTTTCTGAACAAAGGAGAGGGGGCGCAGAGAATAGAAGAGAGAGAAAAATCGTGATTCTGCACAGACAGGGTAGATGGGATCCTGGTGTCAGCCAGGACAGAAACATCTCTTAAATGCGGAGGGAAGGAGGGAAAGATGGGATCAAAGTGGTGGAATGGAAGGAGGAGGGAAGCAATGGAGGTGGAATGGAAGGAGGAAAGGATGAAGGAGGAAGACAAGCCTCTAGTTTCTCCCAGAAGGAGGAAGACAGCATGAGTATCAGGTGTTTGAGGTTTAAACCAGCCACTATTGGAACAGAAGAGGAAGTTCCCCTACACAAACAGATTAACAAGCTTAATCTGGCTTATAAAAACAGAATAACCAAAGTATATACTTTAAAATGGTTAAATCTGAAACTAATATAATGTTACATGTCAATTATACCTCAGTAAAAAAAGAGAAAAAGTTGGCAGTTGCTAGGCACAGAGGAAAATGGAAAGATGCTCAACTCAAGGGCTGAAATGTTATTATCTCAATAAAATTATTTTAGTTCTTAACAAGGAAAAAAAAAGTGAAATTTATTACACCCTGCTGCTCCCAAAATAGCAAGTCCAAAAAAAAAAAAAAGAAGGGCAGACTGAGAGGGGCACAAGGTGTTATCAGCATATTTCTTCCAACAGAAAAAGGGAAGAGCTGAGAGGAGCGGGGGGAGGGGTTGCCACCACCACCACAGGCACAAAGCACAAAAGCTTTGTGACATTTAATGTGGGATCTAAGGATGATGCATCCCTCACCATGTGTGTTAGACATTAAGCCTCTCTAGGAAAAGCTAGATCCTTCTAAAAGTAAATGTTTACTGAGAATTTACTATGTGCTGGGCATTGTCTACTAGAGTATACCCAGAGCCTGCCCATTATAAATCCAAATGTATTAGAAATCTCTTACATAAGCTTAGGAAATTATTCACATTTTCCATTTTACTAACATGTTCTGTAATTGAATGTAAGAAGTGCCTTATCTCTAAACCTTGGAGGAAAATGAACCTGCAGGAAGAGGTGGGTACTGCTGGGGATTCAGGACACTGGGCACATTGCAGCTGCTCCAGAGGGCATAGCTCCTGGTTCAGGCTGGCTGAGACAGCCATGGAGTTTCACACACCAAGTTGATGATCATAATGATAGCTTATAAAGAAAAGGTGGTTTGGGGGCTTCAGAAAGATGTTTAAAATGGTTTAACTTGTTCTGAGGCTTAAAAAGGAAAATTGGAGAGAGCAACACTTTTTAGGACAAATATTTTCTCTCTCTCTCTCTCTTTTTTTTTTTTATTAAATATATTTTATTGATTTTTCACAGAGAGGAAGAGAGAGGGATAGAAAGTTAGAAACATCGATGAGAGAGAGACATCGATCAGCTGCCTCCTGCACGCCCCCTACTGGGGATGTGCCCGCAACCCAGGTACATGCCCTTGACCAGAATCGAACCTGGGACCCTTCAGTCCGCAGGCCGACGCTCTATCCACTGAGCCAAACCGGTTAGGGCACAAATATTTTCTCTTAAAAGCCCTGGATAACTTAGAAAACACACACACACAAATGGGGTGATCTTAGTGGGGTTGACAACACAGAGTGCTCTGTGATAGGTGGCTCAGGTGAAACAGAATCGATAGCTCCCTTTGCACCAGAGACCAGTGGTCACTCTGCCTTCCAATCAGAAGCTCTGGCTTGAACCCCTCACCTCATCGTGTCGTTGAGTCCCTTCTGCACGGAAAAGACCTCCTGCTTATTAGCAGCGTGGGAAGCCTGAAAGAGCTGGCAGACTATCTCATTGGATGCTTTCACTTCTAGTCCAAGCTGGTTTCCATTTGCACAGGCTTTGGCTAAAGACAGCTGAGAAGTAAAGACATGCAGAATTAGCACAAAGCAGTGACTTTTCAGGTTTTCCATTTCCAAATGTGAAGAGCTTTTGAGAGAGAAGACATGTGTATACACATTTGCCCTCCTTATGCCTCAAGCCTTCTGGAACCAGTATGACTAAGATTTTATTTTATTTTTTATTTTTAAATATATTTTATTGATTTTTTACAGAGAGGAAGAGAGAGTTAGAAACATTGATGAGAGAGAGACATCGATCAGCTGCCTCCTGCACGCCCCCTACTGGGGATGTGCCCGCAACCCAGGTACATGCCCTTGACTGGAATCAACCAGGGACCCTTCAGTCCGCAGGCCGACGCTCTATCCACTGAGCCAAACCGGTTAGGGCATGACTAAGATTTTAATAATTCCTTTTGAAATAAGTAATATATCACATGATAAAGAATTTTAAAAAGGATAAAAGGTATGTAATGAAATGTTAGTCCCCTTTCTAACCTGGTATAGCAGTTCAACCAATAAGTGTTCAGCAACTTAAAAAAAAAAAAGTATATTTCTATTCAACTCCCAACTGTGAAACTAGATACTCCAGAAGGAAGCTGCATAGTAAAGTGGCAAAGAGCAGGCTGGGGGCTCAGATGACTTGACTTTAAAATCTGAGCCTGAATGTGACTGCTGGGAAATTGAGGGACTGTTCTATGCCTCAGTTTCGCTTTTCATGAAGTGGCATATAGCACTTGCTTTGGTAGATGGATGTGAGGATTAACTGAGCTTTGCACAAGACCCACCCAGCACCCACTAAGCTTAGAAATGGTTACTATCAACCATTTCTATGTATTTCCTTTCAGATTTTTCTATGCACGAATAACAGTGTGTATATGCATTTGTGTTTACAGTATATACACATCTAATCTATTCTTTGCTCACCTAACAATAATAACATGGTTCCTTAGGAAATGAAATATCTGTAAACATGTTTCACTTGTTCTTCTTTTTCAGGTATTTCTGATGTGTTTTACTATTATTTTGGAACATCTTTGTGCAGCCTTTTTAGTACCTGTACCTGTCTGCTCACATGATCAGTCCACAGGGATGGCTCAACTAAGCATTTTGCTACTTATGTGCAAGTGCTTTCTGAAAGGCAGGACTCGATGTTCACACCCATTAATTGGAACACTATTTTATTATATCTCTGCCAGCAAAAACAGCTATTGTTACAAATGGTGTATTTTCTGAAGTCATTAGCTATCTATTAAAAAACACACATAAATATACATAATCTGCTAATGTGACCAGCTGTGATCTGATTAAAATGCATTGCCCTTTCAGCCAGCAGTGATGGGAATGCTGCTGCTCTGTTTCCTCAGTTGTGCTTATTTCCTCTTTTCTCAGAGGGCACTGAGGCCCTGCGGACTTCATCAGGACCTTATTATTCTTTTTTTTTTTTTTAAATATATATATATATTTTTTATTGATATTTCACAGAGAGGAAGGGAGAGGGATAGAGAGCTAGAAACATCGATGAGAGAGAAACATCAATCAGCTGCCTCCTGCACACCCCCCACTGGGGATGTGCCCGCAACCAAGATACATGCCCTTGACCTAAATCGAACCTGGGACCCTTGAGTCCCCAGGTCGACGCTCTATCCACGGAGCCAAACCGGTTTCGGCAGGACCTTATTATTCTAATTGAGGAGTTTGAGCTTCAAGTAGAACCACATTGTGATTGTCATGTCTTATAAATTTGCTGACTGCCTTTCTGGACATAAACATTACAGTACTCTGTGACATGCCAGGCTGAGCCACCTACCGCTTTGTGATTTCTTTCCTAGCTTTTGAGGGTAGGTGACTCTCAACCATCCACTTGATTGGTTGAGCTTCTACCTGCTTGGCTTTCTTTGTCTTAAAATCACAACTTTACAGCTACAAGGGGAGAGTGCTTAAAGAACACCAACTACAAATCCCTAAGGGTTCTGGTTCTGACACTGGACAACCTGGTGAGCAGGTCAAATAATGAGAATAAGACAGCGCTCCACATGCCCACCTGCTCTAAAGAGCTTCAAGATCTGTTGCTGAGGTAAGCTTTACCTGCAAGACAACTTTAGACCAGTATGAATTTTGACAGCAAATGCAGTCCCAAGGCACTTAGAAATTAAGAGACTGGCTTAGAGGCAATGGGCTTGGAGACAATAGGGTGGTAATGGACAGAGAAGAAGGCAGCAGTTCCAGGCTCTCCTCCCACACACCCCAGAGCTAAACTCCTTTAAGACAAAGACACAACTCCAGTTTTATTGCCTCCTGAGTGAGAGTCCAGGAGGTAAAGGCCAGCTCCCTCCTCACCTGAGCTTCCCAGCAGCCTTTGGCAGCATAGTCCCTGAGTTTCCGGAAGTTGTGTAGGCATCGTCCGGGATCAGACATCTGTCAATGGAAGAAAGTCACCATGACTTTACATGGTTGTGTCTCTGGAAAAATTCAGAACTGACCTACGGGATCTTTAAATGTTCCCCCAACATCCCCAGAGGGTCTCTGGCTGCACTTTCTTCCAAGCCTTCTCCAAATGACGGTGGTCATTTTGGGGCAGTGCTGAAAGTGGCCCACTAAGCAGCGGTTCCCAGCCTACTAGATGAGGATCCTTCCTGTGCTGACAACCTCGTCCAAGGGCCAATTTGGAGACTGTGCCTTTGGCCAACATAATTCCTCCTCTCCCCAGACCCTGTTCCACTCACATCCGTCATTCTGTCACTTTCCCAGAGGAGGTACGAGCTGGTCAAACATCCCTGATTGGCAGACTCTTCAAACAGATCACGAGCCTGCTTCTTTTTCTCTTCATCCTGGAATAAGTCCAAGCAGTTTATTCTTTTCTTATTCTCTTTCTGCTAACCATTCTAGTAAGCATCTTCATCTTTCTCCATATCTCTAAGTGTCCCCATGCATTGCTTTTTAATAAGAATCAGAGTAGAAATTATTTCTCTAAAGACATACATTTGACAATCAATGGGGAAACTGAATTCACAAGTTCTGCCCTCACAGGTTCTGTTTTCTCCTTGACCAGGTTTGTGTTTGGTTTGGCCCTAGGCTCACTGGAGGGCAAGCCCTCCACACTGAACCCCCCAAATGGTGATGTTGGAGGCTATCTTGGGGCTCCTCCACCTTCTCCCTCATGCTCAGTGTACCTTCCTGTTACTGTCAATGCACACCTGTCACCAGAAGCCACCACCTTCCCTGACTTTGCTGCAGAGGGAGTTCCTTAATAACAAAGCTTGTTAAAGCTTTCTCAAATGTGGAGAGGTCTGGGTGAGGAGTGGGAGAGGCTCACCAATAGTAGAACCATGAAACAAATAAGCACACTCAGACACTCTGCCTAGCTCCATGCAGCCTCTCACAGTCAGGACTCTGGCTTTGAACCCTGGACAGCCCCTTTTGTTGCCTTTCACTTACTTCCTCATCCTTCCTCATGCTGCTCACCTTTCTGTCTGTGGCTGACAGAAAGGTGAGCAGCATGGAAATGTGAAGCTGCTGTATTCTGTATGCTCACCCAGGCCAGGCACACATAAAACTCAGAACCCAAGTGGGATGGATAACTCAACTCACCTCAAAAAGATTCAGTACTCTCCCCAAGCAGTGCAGTATGGACGCTCTGTGAGTCTAAGAAAAGGAGGAGAAAGAAGTATGACCACCAGAGGAGAGAACATCCGGGGCTGCCCCTCCCAGTCTGTGGGGTTTGCAGAGGACTGCCTGCTTCATGGAACCTCTGTCTTGCCTTTCAAGCTGTCAGTCCAGCTCATCAGATTCCCCTGAACCCCGGCTCTGAGGCCTCCTCTCCTGCTTGGGCATTTCCAGATGCTCCTACATCCATACTATTGATTTTCTGTGCCTCCACTGCCCTCAGGTCTCTGACTTTGTATGGTCCACAGCATCTCTCCTCAAGGTTTCTCACCTCCCAGGATTCTATGGGGCTTGAACTGCCCAGCACTGCCCACCCTACATGCGCCCCTGGTCAGGACTCACTCTTTGTAGCTGGCACTCTGCTCTGAGGCTCTCATGAACCACAGCCTTGCAGCAGCTTCCAGACACTGACCACGGAGGGCGAATGAAGAGCCAAATGAAAGGCGCAGCACTGACATTCAGTCGCTCAGCGAGACTAAAGTAGTGAGAGGCTTTCAGGCCATTCACTTCTGCACGGGCCTCATCAGACACAGACACTGTAGAGGTGGATAGAACATAACCCAGGGATGTCTCAAGGACAAATGTGAACGTTCTCCATGATCTTTTGTGAAAGTCTAAAACCCCAAGTCCACTGTAGTGCAGAGCTGCTGGTGTTTTAAGAGATAAAAGCCCTCCAGAATTTGGGGTTCCTTCCCTTTCTCCCCCTACTTTGTGAATCATGTACCTCTGCCACGATCTTCCCAACAGCCTGGATTTTGAAGGTTGGGAAGGTGGTCTCTGTGAAGGTGTTATATACCCACCCTCCCTCCTGTTGGGTACTGCTGGCAAGCCCCTGCTAACAAGTTTATTTTGGGGGTAATGAGAATTTCCAAAACTAGACAGTAGTGATGGCTGCACAACTCTGTGAATATACTAAAAATCACTAGGTTGTATACTTTGGATGGGTGAGTTGTATGGTATGCTTATTATGTCTGGGAACTGCTATCGGATGGGAGGTTTGGGGCAGGACTGCAGCTTTTCTCAGCCTGGAGGAATGCTCATTGTTTCTATTAGTCACAACAGTCTTGTCAACTGACCACATGCAGGGGCTATTTCTCAATAAGATGCCAGATCTTTTAGAAGCAGAAAAACAGCTGTTATACTCAAATCTTTGTGTGTTTTGGGAACTAGACAGGATGGACCTTAGGCTAGTCCTTAGTGTGCTAAGCAAGCAGGCAGGAATTGGTAGGACACATAAGATTCTTTCAAAGAGCACCTGACCTTTGGGGGTAAAGAAATTCAGTCACCATGCTGGCTTTGACCTGCTTGTACTTGCCTCCAGACTAGAGCCTTGGCTACCTGTGTTCTTGATATCCTACGGAATTAGGCACACTTTGACCACTGCCCCAGAGTTCCACAGAGGAACTGTGGCTGAGGCAAGGAGACAGAGTCTACACACAGGTTTTGGTATTAACTGGACAGAGGGCAGGCAGCCAGGGAAAGGCTGCTGCCTGAGTGGCCCTTATTCTAAGGCTCTGCTCAGTCATTCTTTGCTGACTGAAATGAAAAGATTTATTAAAATGAGAGGTGAATCTTCCAACGTTCAAAAATCAAACTTCATCAATGGGCCCCTCAGTAGGGCACCTCTGGGCACAAGCTCCTTGGAGAAGACAGTAAGGCAGACCTCCAGATATAGTAAGAAGAGCAACTAAATTACAAACACTGAGAAGAGCTTATGCTTGTTCAATCTAAAACATCAATACCAAGAGGGGCAACGCCAGCTCCAGCCCTGCAAGGACTTACAGCCTTCGTTGTAGAGGTAGGCAATGCCTAGCTTCACAGCAGCTTCAAAATTTCCCTTTTCAGCAGCCCTACAACATTAAGAACATAAAATACAACAGAATTATATTCCATCAAGGTTATGTTCCATCACAGCAATTGAAACTAGAGTACTTATTTTCTGAATAGCAACTTTTTTTAGGTAATGCAGTTATATATTATCTATCCATGACATGCTACAACACATATGAACCTTAAAAACATGTTAAGTGAAAGAAACCACATGTTGTATGATTCCTTATATGAAATGTTCATAATGGGCATATCCAGAGAGAGGAAACAGATTAGCAGTTTTCTAGGGTTTGGGGGATTGCAGGTAAAATAGGAAATGACTGCTAATGGGTACAGGGTCTCATTTTGGGGTAATGAGAATGTTATAAAGTTAGGTAGTGTTGATGGTTGCATAACTGTGACTATATTAAAAAATCATCAAGTTGCACCTTTAAAAAGGGTAAATTGTATATATAGTTTGTGGGTTACATCTCAGGTGGCCTGCCTGAAACTATTGGCACACTTGGACGGTGTGTTTAGTCATTGCCACACTAGGATTCACAGGCCTTAGGGCTCACACCCACTTTGGTCCTGCCTCTGGGTCCCATCTCTAGCAGGGGGATGGGATCAGCCAGTGAATGAAATGCATTAAGATTTAAATCATATGGTTTTGACCAAAAGAAAAGAGAGCTGAATGAAGTTTCCACACACCGGCGACCTGAGTTTGAGTCACAAGGGATGGGTCACAGCCCAAGTGGGACTCTTCAGAAGCACCACTGTGACTAATGAGAGTTAGGTCTGTGCTGGTGGTATATACAGATGACTGATGACTGTGCTGGAAGTCATGTGACTCAGTGGGTGAGGTTGACTGCCCTTAGTTGCTTCCTTGAGGGGATAAAGAATTGGCAGAGGCTACAGGAAGAAAATCATTCCCAGGTCAGGCCTTGAGACACACACTGAAATATCAGGGACACCCCAAGATGGGAGAAAACCAAGCTATTCCCAGGGTGCAGAGATACCTTTCAAAGAGCTTCAGGTTCCTTGGAGAAGGCCATAGCTCTTGAAAGCTGGCACATGCCCACACGCTGGCATGGTTGTCCACCAGGTACTTCAGGTGGGAGTGCACCTGCAGAGCAACGGAAGCAGGGTAGGTGGGAATTAAGGGACCTTCCCAGAAGCCATGCCTCTGGAGCTCTTGAAGACAGAATGTAGGGCCTCCTGTCCCCTTCCCTACCCCAGTAGTAAAGGCCCCACTCTGTCTTAAAGTAACAGTGACTTTGAATAGAAAAAAGAGCCCAGAAATAAATTTATCTGTGGCTCTAAAGGTGGAGACAGTGGTCCTGGAAGGGGGAATAAACATCTAGACCAGGGGTGGGCAAACTTTTTGACTCGAGGGCCACAATGGGTTCTTAAACTGGACCGGAGGGCCGGAACAAAAGCATGGATGGAGTGTTTGTGTGAACTAATATAAATTCAAAGTAAAGGAGCAGAGGGGAGAGCAAGAGAACCGGATAGAACAGCCGGATCCGGCCCGCAGGCCGTAGTTTGCCCAAGGCTGATCTAGACTGAGAAAGAGGGGATGACACCTCTGTACGATATATAGCTACAAAGGACAGAGGAACCAAGTCTAACAGGAGCAGCTAGGACAAAATCTGTTTTTTGTTGTTTTAAAAATTTTATTAATATCAGAGAGGAAGGGAAGAAAGAAACATCAATGATGAGAATCATTGATCAGCTGCCTCTTGCACGCCCCCTACCGGGGATCGAGCTCATAACCTAGGCATGTGCCCTTCCCCAGAATCAAACCCTGGGGGTCCCTTCAGTCCGCAGGCCAAGGCTCCACTGAGCCAAACCAGGAAGGGCCAAAAATCTGTTTTGTATTGTTCTGCCTGGAGTCTTGCAGTGGGAGCATGAATGGAGTCTAGAGGTCAACAAGGACTCTTGGAAAAGACTGACAACAGCCTCAGTTAGGATCTGGAGCCTCTGCTCTGGGCGGGAGCCCTGATCACTGGTTAGCAATTTAAGCGCTAATGTTCCCACCACCATTGGAAACTCAGCACCCATGGATATTATAACCCAAATGGAGGCGGCTTTGGGAGTTGGAGAAGTGGGTTCTTGTTTTCCCATGAATTTACTGTATGCCTTGGGTTAAGTCATTCAAAATGAGGCTGCAGTTCCAATGTCCCTTTCAGTACTGAATATTACATGGGATTTGTTCTCAAGGATATACTTTTATTCTTTTTAATGATATCTTAATTTTTCTCAAAAAAATTTTAAAAATGTATTTTTCAAGTAAAATCGAGATACAGTGTTAATTTCAGATATAATGTCTTATGTCTTAAGAGATACAAATTTTACTGCCATAAAAAAGTGGCTTCTCTGTTAAAGATTATAGTGAATGTACTACTTTTAGCTTTTCTATGATCAGAACAAACTCAAGCATCTATTAACAATTATCATCCTTGTTTCTCTGTTCTCTTTTGAAGCCAAAGTTCTGTTCTGACATTTAAGAATATGAAACCTTGATGGAATGACCAACAATGCTAGGGCTGACGCTATTTTCATCTGGCAACTTACAGATCGAACGGCAAGGATGTCCCCAACAGAAAGCCATTTCAGGATATGAAAGAGCACATCCTCTGGGAGACTCAAGATGGTTAAGTTTCTGGGTCTTCTTCTTATTCTTCGCTTTGTAGGATAACAGAAACACTTGGCACACCTACAGTGGATCACTTAAAAAGAATCAGAATGGTCTCAGTGATGTGTTGGAAAGGAGCTATACTGATATGAAGTTATATCTGAAGATGATTTAACAGTTTGTCCCCTTTCCCACGAAAGGAATCAGCCATATTTCTAGTCCCCAACAAAGAATAAAGGAGTAGTATTACAAGGATAACAGAAGACATCATCATTTATTTAAATATTCAGTAAGTATCGATGGTGAATAGCAGAAAATCATGTAACTTGGCTATTGGGAAACTTTCTGATCCAGAGCTCCGATGATAACCAGGAAGGGGAAACAAGCAGCCAATGGGATGAGGTCTCTCAATGAAGCCCCCTGGAACCCTTGCTGATCTCTTTGCTCCATTTGCATACATGACTAAAATGCATAATGTTCAATAAGGATCCGTGGACTTGGGAACAACCTGGTTTTCGAGTCCAAACTAAGAGGGTCAGTTTCACAGGGAATCAAAGGCTGAAATTGCAGGACAGCTTGGTCCCCCCTCTGCCCAGTGTCCTCCTCTCTCCCCATGGTGGGGCTGGGGAAAGGGTCATTCCAACTACAGCAGCTCCTTCCTCATTCTAAGTAGAGGACTTAGAAACCCCCGGGCAGGAACCCCTCACCTACAATTTACCTGGTTTCCCATACAGCACTCCGGCCCCCGCCCCGCTCTTAACCTGGGTCTTCCCATCAGCAGTTAACGTGCCACGAAAGCCCGACCTACACTCAGGGTGACCAGTTCCCACAGATTACATGGATTTTTACCACACTGTCCTCATTCCCTTGATGTAGGACAGACACGGAAACGCTTAACCGCCACGGCGATAACTACCGAAACCGCGGCAGTGCTCACAGTCCTCTACAAGTGCTGGGACCCGCGCGGGGCTTTCACGCGGACCTGGGCGCCGTCTGGCATTTAAACTGCGCGCCGGGCAAGTGCCGCCGGGACCCTAGGCCAAAGGGCTCGAGCCGACCTGCGCAGTCTCGGGCCGCCCGCCCGCCGCCGCCCGCACCCTGCGCCCCGCGCTCACCACCGCCGCTCCCCATCGCCACCTGCGCCCGCAACCTCCGTCGCCTCCGTCGCCTCAGTCTAAGCAGCACCAGCCGCCGGCCAGCCCAGCGCGCACCGCCCCACGCACGCGCAGACCCGCCCCGCCGCCCGCTCTAGTTTTCAAACGCACCCAGCGTTTCCATTGGCCCGTCTAGGGGGGCGCGCGCCTCAGGTCTACAGGGGCTCCGCCCTTGGCCCCGCCCCTCTCGCCGGCTCCGGGCGCCCTCGATTGGCCGCGACAGGACGCGAATTCGAACGCCGGCCGTTGATTGGCGGAGCCCGTGAAGCCTCCCGGCTCCCTCGTCCTGGCGGGGGTCTGGGAGGAGCGCGGTTCAGACTCGGCGGGCAGGGTCTTCTTCAGTCCGACTTGGCCCGCGTGGCTCCGGGCTGATCGGTGCTTGGCCCTCGCTGCTGACTCGGCATCAGAGTTCCCGGCCACCGGAACCCACAGTGCGCAGTAGGTTGTCAGTGAAGGTCTGTGGACCCTGCGGGCGCGGGGTCTTGCGTAGGCCGCGGCGCAGCTGGGCCCCAGACGGGGTTGTCTACCTGTGTGGACGCAGAAGAGCCAGCACCCGGGCATTGCGTCCAGGTGGCCCCTGACCTCCGACCCTCACCTACCCCTAGGCCGTACGCCTATTTCCCGTTCGTGCGTCAGGCGAGGAGACCTCAGGTTGGGGGCCAAGGCACTGATTGCATAGATTGTAATGGCAGAAAGTGGAACTGGAGTTCTGGGCTCGAAATCATCCACTCAGCAAGCACGTTTGGCCCCTTCTTCCCCAGTAACAAGGCTCACCCTGGACCCTTAGTCCGTACCTGTCCCAGGACAAGCACTAACCCTCTCACTTTGACCAGATATCTCCCCAACTCTGTCTCCAGTATCTCCTCACTGCCACCCTGGGAGCCCTTCCTAAAAGGGAAGTGCACACTTGCTTACTTCACTTGCTATTGCCAGCCACAGCTGGGTATTCTGTTCATTCAGAGGTTATCAGGCAGTGCCTACGTGGCCTGTCTTTCAGGAATCAACTCACGTTCCACCTCTTCCATGAAACATTCTAACAAGGAAAGAAATGCCATCTCCTGGCCTGGAGAAGCCAAGGAATCTGAGTCATGGTTCAGACCCCTCCTCCCACAGCCTCAGTTAGCTGTCATGTCCCCTGTTTCCCCATTCCTCATGCTCCCTGAACCTTATGGTCTCCCGGCTCCATGCCAGTCTGGAGCAGTAGATGGAGAAGTGAGGAGATGGATGATCACAACAAAGGATATGAAAGTCTCAGTGGTCCCAAAATGGCAAGGGGCTGAGGCCCTGGAATTTGGTGGTAGCGGAGAGGGTGGGTGATGTGCACGGGAAATAGAGTGGATAGAGCTGAACATGCTTAGGGTCTGCTCCCCAGATGCCCCAGATTTCTCATCCTTCCTTATACCTTTTTTTCCATTGGTTACCCTTTCCCAGTTTGTTACTTTGTTGCCCTCCTCCCCTGCATTGTTACTTTGTTACCGGTTTTCCCCAGGCAGAGGTAGTTCTTTCAGTGTTAGATTTTGGAAGCACCAACAAGACACTAATAAACTGGAACCACCGATGATGGAGTCAGTTGTCATTCACAGCTCTAACTCCCCTGTAATACTAAGCCACTGATTCCAAAACATCATCCCTGGTCACTCAAAGTTCCTCAGATGTCCTCTGTCTTGTTCTTTATGACCTTATCGCTCTCCTTCATTCAGAAGTAAAGTTTTCTTATTTTTCAGGAAACAGGTGTCCTCTTCTTGGCTATGCTGTAGCCATACCTTCCCTAGCCCCCACCCACTGCCCTAGCAGTAAGAGCCCCTAGCACCTGGTGGGGTGAGAGACAGTTCCAGAAAGGTGTGAGAAGAGCCCATTTCCCATTGGGCTTCAGGAGGGTGAGAGAACTCATTGGGAATGTCAAACTGTGAGGAGCTCAGGGAAGTTCCTGCTTGGAATAAGATGGCAATTGAATTGACTGGGGATGAATGAGAAAGGAATTCAAGGGTGGCAGGGTGTAGAGGGCAGTGTAAGGAAACTGAAGTAGACTGGGAACTCAAAGATCCCACGATACAGAGAGAAAGAAAGAGGAGTCTTCAGAGGACGCAGAGAACCAGAGAAAGTGGAGAGAGGCCACAGGAGAAGAGGCCACAGGAGCCTTTCATCAGAAGGCTGCAGGGGACATTGTGAAATGCCCTAGAGAAGTTACATGGAAAAATAAGGCAGAAACCAGTGGGTGTGATAGCAAGGAGTGTGATCATGCTGTAATTTTGGGTAAGTAGTGATGGGAGGTAGGATGTGTGGGCAGGACAGTAGATACTACTTTCCCAGAGAAGGCTGAGAAGGGAGGGAGCGAACAACCTGCTGAGGGGGCTTTTTAGAGGGGGCCAGAGTGACCCTACTGGAGAGAGAAAGGTTGCTTGATGGAGCATCCTCATGACAGAGGTGCAAAGACACATCCGTCCACACTCAGGCTAGACAGGGCAATGGGCTGGAGCACACAGGTCTTGCGTTCAGTGGTTCTCACACCTGAGCTGCATCAGAAACACTTGTTAACATGGGGCTCATTTTAATGCACATTGCTGGGCCTCATCCCAAAATTTCTGACCCAACAGGTCTGGGATGGGGCCCTTGAACCTGCATTTCTAACAAGTTTCTGGATGCTGCTAATGCTGTGGTCAGGAATGCCACTTTGAGAACCTCTCTCTGCCTGAGTCAAATGTTGGCTCTATACCTGCTGACCATGGAAAGTTACTGAAGTCTAAATCTCAGCTCACTCATCGGGACAATGGTATAATGATCACGACCACTTCAGGGGTTGGTGTGGGGTCACAGGTAGGCTTACCCTAACATTTGCAGCGGCTGGGGCAGAAAGCAAATCCAGATATGTACATGCTGAAAATTGGTGACTTAGGCTGCAAACTCATCAATCTGTCTCTTCTACCTTCAGAACTATGACGTCTTTACAGCCATGGTCACCCTCAGCTGCTGCCCCTTGAGAGGACACGGCAGGTGTTTCTCTGAGGCTGCTTCCACAGACAGGTCTCAGTGACGCTGCAGGCCACCGGCTGGGACTCAGGGGATGGTTTTCCATTGACATACACCTGGATTCTCCACTAGGCCTTCAAGACAAATGGCCTCAGTCTGGCAGAGAGCCACCCTAGCCTTCCGCTCCTGAGCTGAGCTCACTGGGACCACCAGCTGACTGTGTAACCCTTGCAACCTAGGCAGGCTATGCACACCTGGGCTAACATGGCACTGGGAAGTTTTTTTTAAAAAAAATATGTTTTTATTGATTTTTTTTTTTTTTGAGAGAAAGGGAAAGGGGAGAGAGAGAAAAAACAAACAAACACACACACACACACACACACACACACACACCACAAAACATTGATGTGAGCTAGAAACATCATTTGGTTGCCTCTTGTCTGCACCCTGACCAGGGATCAAACCCGCAACCTGGGTATGTACCCTGACCTGGAATAGAAGAGACGACCTTTCGGTGCATGGGACGACAACCAACTGAGCCACACCTACCAGGGCGGGAATTTTTATTACAACAGGACAGACTGTGAGGGAAGTGGGGAGGGAGGTGGTGGTGATGAGAAGCCTGCTGGCTCTGCTTGCCCTGGTTTTCCCCTTGGGTGGGGGGCCCAGGGCAGATGAAGCACAGGAAGATGCCCTCCAGGGAGACCTGGCTGACTGAGTAGTCATCTAGCTTGCTCCAGAGTGCCAAATACTTACTGTGGATGGTAGGCACAGGAGAGGGGAGAGGAGACAGCAGAGGGTGGAAAGAGGGAGGGTCCTTGGAGTTGTGATAAGGCCCCCAAAAGGCCCATCCCTCTTTCAGCTGCCCCTAGAGCACTCCCAGCAAGTCAGTCCTACAGAATTCAGCTGTCTGCAATCTCAGGGAAGGGGTCCCTGGTTGGGAATGGTGCCAGGGAGCAGAGGTCCCGGCTAGCCCTGGCTTGCTGTGTGATGCTGGGTATGTGGCATTTTCTGGGCCTGCTAACCTCTCTGTGAAATGAGGAGGAGTTGATCTCCAAGGTCTCTTCCAGCGCAGACATCTAATGTTCTATGAAATCCATAGGAACGTTGCCATGGAGACATCAGAGAGGAACTGCAGCAGCACTGAATGTGATTTCCACCCGAAAGAGAAAACACCAGAAGGCGGGTGACATCAGAGCTGCGCTCCCTCCAATGCCCAGGTATATGCTCACCTTCACCCAGCTGAGATCATTGCCAGGCAGGTGGTAACAGGCCATCCCTTGGTGCTCATCTTCCAGGACACTGCCTGCACAAAGGAGAGACCGTGTCCCCATAAGGGCTGGGCTGGAGGGCCACAGCAGGGTGGCCTGGGCCCGCAGAATTTCAGTCTTCATCCTAGGGGCCAGGAATGCGGGACTTGGCAGGGGTGAGGCACAGATGCCGTCTGTGTAGTGTCACACACCTGCAAAGGTCAGGTCCCCAAATGCCTTGAACTCCTGCAGCACCTCCTGCTGCCTGTTGCTCCTGACTTTGGCCCGCAGGGAGTAGCCACTGCCAAACTTGCTCTTGAGGTGCTGCGGGCTGCCCAGGCACTTGATGCCAGCTGGGTGCACAAGGCCTCACAGTCCTCCATGCTGGGGAGAGGGGGTGGGGGCCTGACATTCTTCTTTCAGCTGCCCCTAGAGCACTCTCACCTGTATGAGCACTCCGTGGGGGAGGGATGGGTATGCTGACATCTACCCTCTGTGTCAAATGCTGGATGTCAACACCCAGATCAGGCTGTTCCTGATTCCCATGCTCAGAGTGTGGCCCACATGCTAGAGCCTGGGGATTCTCCTCACAGATTCTGTTCCAACTGATGTCAGTCTTTCCCTACCCAGTCCCTCCCAGCCTATTCCTCCCATAACCCCCATCCCAGCTCATCCATCGACCCACAGAGTCCTGAGCTCTACCTATGGGAGGTGATGACGATGGCCTTGTGGGCCTTATGCACCCTCGCCACAGTGTGCCAGAGCAGGCACCGGGCCACAGGGTCCATGCCAATGGATGGCTCATCCAGAAAGATGATCATGGGCTCTCCCAGCAGGGCAATGCCAGTGCTCAGCTTCTGCTTGCTGCCACTGCTAGGAGCAGAGAGGAGAAAGGTTTGGGTGAATGGCAGTTGTCAACCTCCAGTAGTCCAACCCTCCCCCCTTTTTCTTCTCTGTCCAGAAAGTGCTCACAACCCCTGGTGGGGCTTTTAGTAATATGGCCCACCACCCTCTCCCAGGAGGCATTGTAACTTGGCTGTCCACACTGAATATAAACCATTCCCCTGACACAGGGGTCAGTCCAGGTAAGTACATGGTCAATGAGCCTTCTTTGATGATCTCAATGGGTGCCAGGGATAAGGGCAAAGGGCCAGTTTATTTATTTATCTTAAATGTATAATTATTTTTATGTAAAAGGCAATAAAATATACAAAACAAAACTTTCCCTTTTTAAAACTAATGTTGCAAACCCATATTATGGCTTATATATAAATACTATACTCTATAGCTGATCATTAATTTGGTGCGTAAGTCCAACAATGTAGCCCTCTAACTGTTAAAAAAAAACAACAACACTCAAGAAAAGTTTATCCAAGAGTGCATTGTCCTTCTGTGTATTTATCCTGAATGATCACAGGATTTTGTCAACTATGGGAGGAATCACTGTGTGCACAAGTCTGTGTAAAAGAGTGCTTTAGATACAGTTTTCAAAATAATTTTCACCCCTCAACACAAATACACAAAGATGCATCTTCATAGAAATCAAGTATAAATCAATCAATTTGAGCTATTTTCAAATACAGAAAAAAAAGTATGGCACATAACAGAAGCCACAATGTGGTTTTCTCTAATTATATTGAACTAGAGGCCCGGTGCATGAAAATTCATGTACTGGAGGTCCCTCAGCCTGGCCTGACCCCTCTCACAGTCTGGGAGCCCTCAGGGGTGGGAGGCGACCCGGCGATCAGGGGAAGGCGACGCCCCATCACACCTCTGCTGCTGCCACTGCTGGTAGCGCAAGTCTCAGCCGGCCCTGGTTACCTGAGCCTCGGGTGGCCCTGGGCGGCTGGGCAGCCACCATCAGAGGCTTGCTTGCGCCTTGGGCTGGCCCTGGTGGGCTCAGGGGACTGGGGGACTCTGGAGGCAGGTGTGCGGAGCGGCCAGACCTGCCTAGGGGCAGGCCTGGCCTTGCCACGCATCTGCTGCCCCGGCGGGGCTGAAGGGACTGGGTGCTGCCATCTTGTGGCTGTGGGTGCTGCCATCTTTGAGAGCGGGGCAGTCAATTAGTATATTCCCTCCTTATTGGCTGTGGGCGCCAACATCTTTGCAATGGCATGAGGATCAATCAGCATATTCCCTCTTCATTAGGTAGGATGTCATTAACACACATTCCAGCATGGAGTTTGTTATTTGAACTTACAGGTATCTTTCCTTAGTTCAATCAGCCCTGTTCCAAGCATAAGAGAGAAAGCAATTCAGTCATCATCATCATCATCACCATCATCAGGTCTGTTTGGCATTATGATACAAATGGGAAAAATAAACTAGGGACACTTCCACTGGTCCCAGACCAGAATATTCCCACTGACATAACTATTCTCTTTTTAAAGGAACTGGATGCCCTGACCAGTTTGGTTCAGTGGATAGAGCATCGGCCTGCAGACTCAAGGGTCCCGGGTTTGATTCCGATCAAGGGCATGTACCTTGGTTGCAGGCACATACCCAGTGGGGAGTGTGCAGGAGGCAGCTGATTGATGTTTCTCTCTCATCGTTGTTTCTAACTCTCTCTCCCTCTCCCTTCCTCTCTGTAAAAAAAAAAAAAAAAAAGAAAAAAAAATCAATAAAATACATAAAAAAAAAAAGAACTGGAGTATGAGGAGGGGGTCTATTTTTAGAGAAATACAAACTTTAGAATTTGCCTGTGACTGTCCAAGAACCCAAGCGAGAGGCTCCGCCCTGCCCAGTCCTGGCCTTCACATGGCCTTGATCTCATAATTCACTGTTCAGTGTTTACTTGTCCCAGCCTTGCCTCATGTTCTCATTGTGGATGATGCTGTGGATCCTCTTGTTCTTGTCTCTGTCCCAGGACAGTTCACTGGCCATGGTCATAAGCTGCTGCTGCATGCACTCCTCCTCCTTGGCCTCGTGATCTGCTTCTCCTTGCAGTCATCCAGGATGCCCTCACCGGAGAGCTCAGCACTGTAGCCCACGCACTTCGTGCCCTCCTTCTACAGATTCTCTTGGACCTGACAGCCCACCAACTCCTACACTGAAGTGTGTGTGTGTGGGGGGAGGGTCATCAACCAGGTGCAACTCCTCCTTGATCTTCACCAGGTCATCCGGGGCTTCTTTGGCCCTGCGCTGCCACTCCTCCACCTCCTCCTACTTAGTCTAAGTGTCTCTTCCCGGAGGGGGGTCTTGGTGGTGGTCTACGCAGCCAGCTGCTCCTGGCTCCTATCTGACCCACCACCTGCCTCTTCAGCTCCTCCTTGGCCACAGTGCAGACAAGGGGTCCGCCTCCAGGTACTCGGCCTCCTCCTGTGTGCTTCCTCTCCTCCTCCAGCTCCAGGGCCAGAGGGCCATTTTATTGAACTTTTAAAAATGAACACATAGCATTTACAACAAGCAAGGCGCTGTTCTAGATTTTGCAAAGTTAACGAATTTAATCTTTAAAAGACACCAGGAAACATAAAAACCTGCTTGAAACTGAAGCCAAGAGAGAGAGGGAAGAACCAATGACAACATCCCTGACCCGTGTGCGTCTATGACTTCCCAATCCAGAGAGTGGGGTGCTGCTGCAAATGCTCAGGAGTTGCTGTGCAGAGCTCTAGTGGAGTTCTGGGACTCCGGAGATGTGTGGCCTGACTTTGTTTAAGCTAATTGGAGTTGAGTTAATGTCACTGGCAACAGAAAATTGAGGAATACCTCTACACTAGGCTTTTCACCAGAATAGCAACAGCTCAGATGCCTCAGACACAGGGGGATAAGGTAATGTGTGCTTGAAATGCAAGCCTACCAGAACTGCAAGCAAAATCAGAACTTTGTTTAGTGGCAGGAAGAAAGGACTGTCCTCATCCTGTCTGGACGATAACATCTGTAGTGCTGCTACCTGACCTCAGTCACATTACTGCCCAGGTCAAGAGGAAGCAGTGCCTCAGGGCAGTGAAGGTCACTGATCCATTCTTACAGGAAGGCCACCTCCCTGCAAATCCACAAAGTGATATAGACTGCACAGCTACCCCAAGCTGAGGGCTCACGGCCTTGCCCTACACCCCAGCAGTGAGAAGAGCCAGAACAAATCTTATTATTGGAGGTGGTAGGGCTGAGGGAGCTCCAAATCTTACCTGTAGGTCCTCACCAGCTGGTCTGAGTTTGTGTTCGTAAGTCGTCAATAATTTGGTCTACACAGGCACTGGTGTGTGCTCGGGGATGCCCCGGAGCCCGCAGTACATGACCAGCGTCTCCCGGCCTGTCATGTGGTCCAGCAGGACATCAAACTGGGGACAGTAGCCAACCCACCTCCATACCTGAGGTTGGAACACACCCAAGGGGAAGGCACATCAGATGGAAAGCTGCCAACTGGACACCTGCCCTGGCCTTGCCCCAGCCCAGGCTCCTGCCTCTGCCCTCTGCATACCCACATTTACCACATGAGCAGACATGTGCCTCGGGGGTTAGTGGGACAACAGTGATGTCAGGGAGCCTGGGATGCAGTGCTCATTGTTGGTGTCTGCACACAGGTGCACATGGGGCTGGAGCACTTACTCGGCACCCTTCCTCCTGCCCACCTGGCGTGAAACCTCAGCGCCTACTTCTTGTCACTTTTCAAGTGTCCAGTCAATATAAGACACTTTTAAAATATTTTCTGTTAGACATGTATAGACATGAATAGATTTTTTTGTGTCAAATATTTATACAAAGGCTACTGGACTCCCTTGTTGGCCCCTACCCCAGGCCCAGTGTGCTCCTCCAGACTTTCGCATGGATGTGTGCTCCCTGCAGAGGACTATTTTGCATTATTGTTGCCAGACAGTATCATCCCATATCTATCAGTCTGTGACTTGCTTTTCTAGCTCAACATTATGTCTTTTTTTAAAAAATATATTTTATTGATTTTTTACAGAGAGGAAGGGAGAGGGATAGAGAGTTAGAAACATCGATGAGAGAGAAACATCGATCAGCTGCCTCCTGCACACCTCCCACTGGGGATGTGCCTGCAACCAAGGTACGTGCCCTTGACCGGAATCGAACCTGGGACCTTTCAGTCCGCAGGCTGACACTCTATCCACTGAGCCAAACCAGTTTCGGCATCAACATTATGTCTTAAAGATCTTCCTCAGTCAATAAACACAGACCTACTCTGACTCCGTTTAACTGCTACTTAGACATTCAGGGAAGGCTTCTAGACTTTACTTAGCTGTTTATAAACAATTCAGGCACATTTGAGTTATTTCCAGTTTTTTGCCATTATGAACTTGCAGCGAACCGCCCTGGTTTGTGCCTATGTTCAAACATTCCTCTGGAGTAGATGATGAAAATAGAATGCCATTCTTGAAAGATAACTACATTTTCTTTCTCCATCTTCTCCTCACTTTAACCAGCTGGATAGTTCTGAGTTCTGGGTGGGATGGGGAGACTGCTGAGAAGAAAGATGACTTGAATGAAAATGCTTCAAATATTTCACTATTAAATACAAAGATTTCTGTTAGATTGCCTTTATCAAGTGATTTTAACCCAATATTTCTTCTTTTTCTAGTTTGCTAATTTTTTAAAAAAAAATCATGAGTGGGTACTGTGTTTTCTTAAAATGTCTTTTCAGCATCTATTGAGAGCTATTTTTCTCCTTTCATCTATTAAAGTCATGATTGATATTGTTGGGTTTTTCTACTATTTTAAAAAATACGTTGCTATTGATTTTTAGAGAGAGAGGAAGGGAGAGGGATAGAGAGATAGAAACATCCATTGATCTCTTAGTTCATGAGTCGATGCTCAACCATTGAGACACACAGGCCAGGTAGGATTTTTCTACTATTGAACCTTATTTACATTTCCGAGATAAGCCTGACTTGATCATAATTTGTATTCTTTCAATATATTACTAAATTTGTATTGTTAATATTTATTTAGGATATTTATGTTCCTATATGAAACTGGCCAATGGTTCATTTATTTTGTTTGTTTTTTGTTTTGTTAATCCTCACCCAAGGATATTTTTCCATTGATTTTTAGAGAGAGTGGAAGGGAGGGGGAGAGACAGAGAGAAAAACATTGATATGAGAGAGATACATCGATTGGTTGCCTCCAGCACGTGCCCCAACCAGAGCCGTGGATCAAGCCTGCAACTGAGGGATGTGCCCTTGACCAGAATTGAACCCGGGACCCTTCAGTCTGCAGGCCGACGCTCTATCCATGGAGCCAAAACAGCTAGGGCTCAGCCTAGACTTTTTAAAAAAGGGGTAGGTCTTTTACCATTATTTTATTTTTAATTATTATTATTTTTTAAATCCTCACTGTTTTTTTTATAAAAAACTAGAGGCCCAGTGCACAAAATCCATGCGGGGGGAGGGCGGTATCCCTCAGCTCAGCCTGCACCCTCTCCAATCTGGGAACCCTCAAGGAATGTCCAACTGCCACCATGATCGGGCCTAAACAAGCAGTCGGACATCCCTCTCACAATCCAGGACTGCTGGCTCCCAACCACTCACCTGCCTGCCTGCCTGATTGCCCCTAACCACTTCCCTGCCAGCCTGATCAATGCCTAACTGCTCCCCTGCTGGCCCGATTGCCCCTAATTGCCCTTCCCTGCCGGCCTGATCACCCCCAACTGCCCTCCCCTGCAGGCCTGGTTCCCCCCAACAGCCCTCCCCTGTAGGCCTGGTCACCCCCAACTGCCTTCCCCTGCAGGCCTGGTTGCCCCCAACGGCCTTCCCCTGCAGGCCTGGTTGCCTCCAACTGCCCTCCCCTGCAGGCCTGTTCGCCCCCAACTGCCCTCCCCTGCTGGCCATCTTGTGGTGGCCATCTTGTATCCACATGGGGGCAGCCATCTTGTGTGTTGGAGTGATGGTCAATTTGCATATCATCTCTGTATTATATAGGATTAGTTTTAGAAAGAGAGGAAAGAAAAGGTGGGCGAGGGGGGCATGAAAGAGAGAGAGAAACATTGATTGATTGCCTCCCCCAACTAGGAATTGAACCTGCAACCTTTTTGGTGTATAGGACATTACTACAACCTACTGAGCCATCTGGTCAGGGCCTTTGACCATTATTTTAATTTTATCTCTGGTTTTGGTCTATACAGGCAGGTTTTCTATTTCTTGAACCAATTTTGGGATAGAAGTCTTGAAAATATAATTTAAAGAAAATAAAAAATGTGGCTTTTCTTACACAGCTGAGTTTGGCATAAACCCGTTGCCATGGTGGCTCATCTGGGATGGCCAAGGAGCCCTGTTCAGCACACAGTGGCACCATGGATCAATGACAGCTTCGCAGACGAGCTAAATAATTCTGAGTCAGTGAGTGACTCAGACGGAAATGCATGAGGACTCTCAGAAGTCACTGCTGATTTTTAGAATAACCACAGATACTGATAAGACTGTATTTTAGAAGATGTGAAAGAATGCTTAAAAATACTTGTACAGATAAAGGGTGGTGAGCAGAAGGCTCACAAAGGGAGAGAGCAAGGACACAGGTTTGTTAGGGTTTTCTAATGACATTAATTCAAGTGCGACTTCTGGGAGGAAATAGAGAAACAGAGAAGCAGGTTTAACATGATTTAAATTCTGTATTTCCAACTATGAACCTTTACAAAATGCCAAGAGATAATGTGCAGGTAAGTTCCAGGAAAACTTCAATCTGATTTCTTGCCAGCTGGGCAGGATGAGGGCCTTGCAGCAGATGTCATTTGATTTTAAATAATACAAAGAAATGTCACATTGCCTTTCACCCAAGTTTATGGAATAAGTTCATACTTTCTTCTATGTGAGCTTCAGTAAATGTATGTTGATGGATGGCTGATGACAATTAGGCTAGATTGAGGATCTGCCCAGGACCATGTGGCCTTGACCCATATTTTCTTTTGTTTCATTCCGTTATTTGTTCCTTTCTATTTGTAACAGCTTTATTGATCCATAATTCACATAACATACAGTTCACCCATTCACCACATTCACCCACTGATGAATGTTTTTAGCATATTCAGAGGACCTTTCATCACCCCCCAAAAAAAACCCTGTAGCCATTAGCAACCACTCCTTATTTCCTCCAATGCCCCAGACCCTGGCAACCACTAATCTACTAACTGTCTATATAGATTGCCTATTCTGGACATTTCACATAAACAGAATCACATAATATGTGGCCTTTTTGACTCGCTTCTTTCACTTAATGTTTTTGAGGTCCATGTTGTATGTAGCATTATCTGTACTTCATTCTTTTAAAAAACATTCCATTAGCCCTGCTATCGTGGCTCAGTGGTTGAGTGTTGACCTATGAACCAGGAGGTCCCAGTTCGATTCCTGGCCAGGGCACATGCCTGGGTTGGGGGCTTGATCTTCAGTGTGGGGCATGCAGGAGGCAGCCAATCAATGATTCTCTCTCATCAATGATATTTCTAACTCTCTGTCCTCCCTTCCTCTCTGAAATCAATAAAAATATATTTAAAAAATAAAAATATTAAAATTAAAAAAATAACTAGAAGATGTCTGAGTGAGGCTGCCTAATAGGCATGTATATATGCACTCCTGAAGCACAGGACTGGGGATGTGGCTACTTAGGAGACATCAATAAACAGAAGATAATGGGATTCAGAGAAATAAATGAGATCAGGTGGGGACAGTGTGTATAGAATGAGAAGGACAGAGGGATGGTGTTTCAATCCTGAGGAGCAACAAAATTTAATGGGCTAGATGAAGATCCACCACAGGAGCCTGAAAAGAAGTGTTAGTGACAGAGACGAGACAGAGGACAGGGGACACCATAGAATAAATCAAGGAAGGCTGGAGTTTGACAGAGGGAAGGGCCCACATTATGAAATGCTGCAGAAAAGCAAAGAAGGCAGGACTAAAAATCAGGAGTAGCCTCAACCAAGGTGAGTGCAGTGGGAAGGGGCTCAGGAGAGCAGACTCCAGGCTACAGGGAGGGAGCACCCATGAACTGCAGCTGCCCGTTTGATATCCTGCGTAGCCATAGAAGTTTGCCACTCACTCCCCGAGGAAGTATGGGGGGAGGAGAGAGGAGGGGTTGGGTGTATGAACAGCCGATGGCTTTGGGGGTCCATTGAGTTTCAAGTGCCTGTGAGACATTCAAGAGGCAAAGTTGAGTAAGCAGGTCAAATACATGATCTGGACTCCGAGATGAGGTCTAGGATGGGAGTCACAGATAAACTTGACACGTGGAATTTCCCCCAGCCCTGTGCATTTCAGTGCTCCCCTCTTCTCAACACAGCCACCCCATCCTCAGAGTGGTGCCTCCCTCGTCCCAGCTCAACAACCTAGCTTCCCCAAGTGAGAGCTGATGCTGAGGCCCTTGGCAAAGTCATCCCCAGAGGTGACAGGCTCTTCCCCGGTCACTAATTAAAAAATGGAACTTTTCCCAGCTCCATTTGAAGCCAAGAAGGGCAAAGCATTCCTCTTCCTGACAGTGAAGGAGGTCTTGTTCACAGCCAGTGGGGCCACCTTCTTGGCATAGACCTGAGATACCCAAGACAAAAGATCACACCGAGGAGGCCTGAGGTCAGCAGTCCAAAGCCACCTGTGCTCATCACACATGGTTCTGGGACAGGCCTCTTTCCTTCTGTCCTTGAAACAAACAAAACTCCTTTGATGTTGCCTAAAGTTTTTTGTTTTGTTTTGTTGTTTTTTTAGCCACTGGTAATTATAGAGAAACAAAGACTAAGACTAACAGACTTAAGGAAAATGTCACAAAGTTCCTGGATGCTTGAAGGTCTCTCAACAAGATTCTGGCCGGGGCTTTCAGGGAGACAAACCAGGCTGCTTTGAGCTTTCTGAGCCTTTCCCCCACCTTTACTCCTTCACAAGCTATCTTCAAGATCCAGGAGTGATTGATTCAGTCGTGCCCAACTTTCAAGGCTCCCTTGCTCCTTGGGGTTCATGGCTCTGGTGCCGCTCGCATCCCAGGCCCTCCTGGCTTACAGGGGACCCCAAAAGAGATAAGAGAGCTGAGGCACTAACCTCTGTCTTTGGGTGCACAGATGAATCTCCCTCTGAGTCTGTCTCCACTGAAACCCACTTGAGTCTTTTGCCAAATTTCCCAGCCAGCAGGCCTAGCCTGCAGCCCTCTGAGGCTGCTTCCTTAAGCAAAAGGCCCACATGAGTACTGCTCTTTGCTTTTTTTTTTTTTTTAATATATTTTATTGATATTTTACAGAGAGGAAGGGAGAGGGATAGAGAGCTAGAAACATTGATGAGAGAGAAACATCAATCAGCTGCCTCCTGCACACCTCCCACTTGGGATGTGCCCTCAACCAAGGTACATGCCCTTGACCGGAATCGAACCTGGGACCCTTCAGTCCACAGGCCGACGCTCTATCCACTGAGCCAAACTGGTTTCGGCTGCTCTTTGCTTTTTAAGCTGCATCTGACTTTACCTTCGTTACTTCTTTAAGAACCAGTGATTTTCCTCATACAACTTTTCCAAATTAGTCTCGATTCTTTTCGCCTCCTCTTCCAGGCACTAACGCTATGCTTTGTGACACTACCTGCTTTCCTGAGACAAGGATGGAGGGTATAACTGCTTTTGCAAGGTTAGGAGGTAGGATCGAGAGAGCCAGAGGCACTGGGTTTTCCCTGGGAAGGCCCTGAAGGTGCCCTGGCTGATCTTGGTTCTCATAAATACACTTTCTCAACGGCAACTACAATATTCAAGATTGAACACATATTGACATGACCACGGTGTGGTGGACATGGAAATGTAACGTAGCACTGGCTTCTGAGGAAAATCTTAAGACTTGAGGTTCAGGGATGTCAAGGTATCACAAATCCCATTTTCTGCAGTTTCCTTGGGGGAGGGGAGGCTTTGCCTCTGGAAGAGATGCAGACCAAGAGCTGACAGAACAGACTTTTTTCCTACCTGGCTCCTGGGGAACAGGTATTCCAGAAAGGTGACTGGTTTCAGGAAGCACAGGGTCTTGTTTCTACTCAGCTGACCAGGGTCACAGGGGCCAAGCCAGCCCTCTTCCTCCTTCTTCTGCCAGGTTCCCAGTGGTCACAGATACAGGCTATCACCTCGCTGCCCTGAGGGTGGATTAAATGGTCTCTAGTCAAGGCCATTACAGACCACAGGAAGGACGCTATGAAGCCATGTCTTTAATGAATTACACTCTGACCCACTCACCAATCTCGCTTCCAGTAGAAGCCAGAAAATCTGGTTTTCAGTTGCCAGGAGACACTGGTGTCAGTGAGGAAAAGCAGGATGATGTACACCGGTCCTGAGATGGCAAGTGCTGTCAGATACTTCCCCATCCCTAGAGACTCCCTTCCTTTTGAATTGTATACCCCTCACTAAAATAGCATAAACAGATCTTATCCAATTTGGGTGATTTTTCCAAGCTTTTCCTCACCTTTTACATACAGTAGGTACATTTTTACATAGTAGGTGCCTATCATTTAAAGAAGCATACTTGCCAAAACCGGTTTGGCTCAGTGGATAGAGCGTCGGCCTGCAGACTGAAGGGTCCCGGGTTCGATTCTGGTCAAGGGCATGTACATTGGTTGCGGGCACATCCCTGGTGGGAGGTGTGTGGGAGGCAGCTGATCGATGTTTCTCTCTCATTGATGTTTCTAGCTCTCTATCCCTCTCTCTTCCTCTCTGTAAAATATCAATAAAATATTAAAAAAAAAGAAGCACACTTGTTATCAGTGCTATTACATCATCCTAGCAGATGGTAAACATGAATAATATTTTGTTTTCCTGGCTGTATTTTGTTTTCCTGGCTGTAACTAATGTCCTATAAAATCATGCAGTAAAGTAAAAGACTTCTCCCTGTCTATGACAGTTCTTTGAAATGAAAAAAATTATGTTTGGTTCTTCTATCAGTCATTAATCATCCTGCAACTTCAACTGGCCACACATGTAAAAATACTCAGGAGCTTCTATTTTCCTTTTTTAAATCATCGATTGGCTGCCTCCTGTAAGCCCCCCTCTGGGGACCGAGCCCACAACCAGGGCATGTGCCCTTGACTAGAATCGAACCTGGGACCCTTCAGTCTTCAGGACAATGCTCTATCCATTGAGCCAAACTGGCTAGGGCTTAAATATATGTATTTTAAAATTATACAATAAATAGATACTCAATGGAAAAAAAGAGACATGTATGAGGTAGAAAGTAAAGAAACTTGCTTATGCCCCAAAACTATCCTATCTAATAAAAGAGTAATATGCAAATTAACCATCACTCCACTACACCCACAAACCATGCCCACAAGCCACGCCCACAAGCCAATCAGGAGCAAATATGCAAATAAACCCAACCAAGATGGCTACGGCCACAGAGAGCAGGAGGGAGGCTTGGGTTTCCCCGGCAATGGAGGAAGCCAAGCTTTCCGCCTGCCCTTGCCGGCATAGGCCTCCACTCAAGGCTACAAAGTTTCAATGATAGAAGATACATAAACCCAAACAGAAATGGCAGCAGCCACGGAGCTGGAAAGAGCAGGAGGCTAGGATTGCCCCTGGCAATGGAGGAAGCCAAGCTTTCCACACACCCTGGCTGGCCCAGGCCTCTGCTTAAAGTTTCAATTATAGAAGATACATACATCCCAACAGAAATGGCTGCCGCCACGGAGCAAGCAGAAGGCTTGGCTCTGCTCCAGGCTACAAAGTTTCAATTATAGAAGATAAATAAACCCCAGATACCAGGGCCTCCTCTTGGGTCACCAGGGGGCATGGCCTGCCTGCAAACCACTACAGGCCCCTCGCCCAGGCCGCCTCACGCCCCAAGGGAACCCCCACCCTGATCCGGGACACCCTTCAGGGCAAACCAGCTGGCCCCCACCTGTGCACCAGGCCTCTATCCTATCTAATAAAAGAGTAATATGCAGATTGACCATCACTCCAACACACAAGATGGCTGTCCCCATGTGGTCAAAGATCCTGCCCCCATGTGGACACAAGATGGCCACCACAAGATGGCCAGCAAGGGAGGGCAGTTGGGAGGGACCAGGCCTGCAAGGGAGGGCGGTTGTGGGTGAGGCCAGCAGGGGAGGGCAGTTGGGAGGGACCAGGCCTGCAAGGAGGGCAGTTGGGGGCGATCAAGCCTGTAGGGGAGGGCAGTTAGGGGTGACCAGGCTGGCAAAGGAGGGAAGTTTGGGGTGACAGGGCCTGCAGGGAAGGGCAGTTGTGGGGGACCCAGGCCTGCAGGGGAGGGTAGTTAGGGGTGACCAGGCCTGCAGGGGAGGGCAGTTAGGGGTTACCAGTCCTGCAGGGGAGGGCAGTTAGGGGCAAACAGCCTGGCAGGGGAGCATTTAGGCATCAATCAGGCTGGCAGGGGAGTGGTTAGGGGGTGATCAGGCTGGCAGGCAGAAGTGGTTAGGGGCAATGAGGAAGGCAGACAGGTAAGCAGTTGGGAGCCAGCAGTCCTGGATTGTGATAGGCAGTCAGACATCCCTCGAGGGGTCCCAGATTGGAGAGGGTGCAGGCTGGGCTGAGGGACACCCCCCATGCACGAATTTCATGCACCGGGCCTCTAGTATATATATAATGAACATTGACCATATCAGGACATATAGATCAAAATAGTAAAGATTTCTGATAAAGGTAAATACATGGACAATTATAAAAGTTGTATCATTATAACTTTGGTTTGTAACTCCACTTTTTGTTTTCTACATGATTTAAGAAACTAATGTGTAAAAAATTATTAGTCTACTAGAGGCCCGGTGCACGGGGGAGGGGGGGTGTCCCTCAGCCCAGCCTGCACCCTCTCCAATCTGGGATCCCTCTCAGAATCCAGGACTGCTGGCTCCCAAGTACTCGCCTGTCTGCCATCCTGATTGCCTCTAAACGCTTCTGCCTGCCAGCCTGATCACCCCCTAACCATTCCCCTGCCAGCCTGATTGATACCTAACTGCTCCCCTGCCAGCCTGTTTGCCCCTAACTGCCCTCCCCTGCAGGCCTGGTCACCCCTAACTGCCCTCCCCTGCAGGCCTGGGTCCCCCACAACTGCCCTTCCCTGCAGGCCCTGTCACCCCAAACTTCCCTCCTCTGCCAGCCTGGTCACCCCTAACTGCCCTCCCCTACAGGCTTGATCGCCCCCAACTGCCCTCCCTGCAGGCCTGGTCCCTCCCAACTGCCCTCCCCTGCTGGCCTCACCCACAACTGCCCTCCTTTGCAGGCCTGGTCCCTCCCAACTGCCCTCCCCTGCTGGCCTCACCCACAACCGCCCTCCCTTGCTGGCCATCTTGTGGTGGCCATCTTGTGTCCACATGGGGGCAGGATCTTTGACCACATGGGGACAGCCATCTTGTGTGTTGGAGTGATGGTCAATCTGCATATTACTCTTTTATTAGATAGGATAGAGGCCTGGTGCACAGGTGGGGGCCAGCTGGCTTGCCCTGAAGGGTGTCCCGGATCAGGGTGGGGGTTCCCTTGGGGCGTGGGGCGGCCTGGGTGAGGGGCCTGTGATGGTTTGCAGGCCGGCCATGCCCCCCGGCGACCCAAGCGGAGGCCCTGGTATCTGGGGTTTATTTATCTTCTATATTGAAACTTTGTAGCCTGGAGCGGAGCCAAGCCTTCTGCTTGCTCCGTGGCAGCAGCCATTTTTTTTTGGATTTATGTATCTTCTATAATTGAAACTTTGTAGCCTTAAGTGGAGGCCTGGGCCGGCCAGGGTGTGCGGAAAGCTTGGCTTCCTCCATTGCCGGGGGCAATCCTAGCCTCCTGCTCTTTCCAGCTCTGCGGCTGCCACCATTTCTGTTTGGGTTTATGTATCTTCTATCATTGAAACTTTGTAGCCTTGAGTGGAGGCCTATGCCGGCAAGGGCAGGCAGAAAGCTTGGCTTCCTCCATTGCCGGGGAAACCCAAGCCTCCCTCCTGCTCTCTGTGGCCGTAGCCATCTTGGTTGGGTTTATTTGCATATTTGCTCCTGATTGGCTTGTGGGCGTGGCTTGTGGGCATGGTTTGTGGGTGTAGTGGAGTGATGGTTAATTTGCATATTACTCTTTTATTAGATAGGATGTTTCTGGACACCCGATACATAAAGATGTATTATGACATCAATAATTGAAAGGGTAGGGATGGGGCTGTATAGAAGCAGGTTTTGTATGTTATTGAAATTAAGCTAGTATAAATTCAAATTAGAATGTTATAACTTTAGGATGTTAATTACATACAATCCCCATGGAAACCACAAAGAAAATAGTTATAGGATATACACAAAAGGAAATGAGAAAGGAATTATAACATTTCATATGATGTAGCTAAAGTAGTCAAATTCGTATAGACAGAAAGTGGAATGGCAGTTGCCAGGAGCTGGAGAAACAGGGAGTTAGTGTTTCATGGATACAGGGTTTCAGTTTTACAAGATGAAAAAAGTTCCAGACATGGACACAGATAATAGTGTGTGGAAGGCCTGGGGTGGGGCTGGGCTGGGATTGGGTGGAGAGGTCTAAAAGGGGGAAATGAGAGACATCTGTAATACTGACAAAAACAATAAAAAAAAGAAATATTGATTGAGAAAGAAAAAATGGTTCTGGAGATGGGTGGTGGTGATGGTCACACAACAATGTGAATGTACCTAATACTACTGAGTCGTGCACTTAAGAATGGTAAAAATGGGCCAGCCAGCATGGCTCAGAGCATCAATCCATGAACCAGGAGGTCATGGTTCAATTCCCAGTCAGGGCACATGCCTGGGTTTCAGACTCCATCCCCAGTGTGGGGCATGCAGGAGGCAGCCTATCAATGATTCTCTCTCATCATTGATGTTTCTATCTCTCTCTCCCTCTTTCCTCCTCTCTGAAATCAATAAAAATATATTTTTAAAAATTAAAAAATGGTAAAAATGGGAAACTTTATAGTATATGTATATTTTACCATAATTTAAAAAAATTTTAAAGGTGTTGGAGAGGATGTGGACAAATTGGAATCCTCATACATCACTGGTAAAATGTAAAATGATATAGCTACTATGGAAAACAGTTTGGTGGTTCCTTAAAAAGCTAAACACAGAATTACTGCATTACCCAGCAAGTTCTCTCTTGGGTGTATACCCGAGAGATTTGAAAACATGTTCACACAAAAACTTGCACATGCGTTTCATAGCAGCATTATTCACAATAGGCAAAATGTAAAAACAAGCCCAATGTCCATCAACTGATGAGCAGATAAACAAGTTGTGATATATCTACACAATGGAATATTATTCAGCCACAAAAAGGAGTGAAGTACTGGCACATTCTACAACATGATTGAACCTTGGAAATATTATTCTATGTGAAAGAAGCCAGACATAAAGGACCATATCTTATGAGAGTCCACTTTTATGAAATGTCCAGAACAGGCAAACCTATAGAGACCAAAAGTAGATTATTGGTTGCCAAGGCTAGGGAGAGAAGGGAATTGAGAGTGGCTTCTTTTTGGGGCCATAAAAATGTGCTGGAATTCGCTAGTGGTAATAGTTGCACAACCTTGTAAACGTACCACTAAATTGTATACTTTAAAAGTGTGAATTTTATGTGCATTATATGTCAATAAAAATGTAATTAACAAATTATATTTGCAATACTAACAACATTGATTGCACCCAGTCTGGTTCAGGTTCTTGGCATTGCAAAACTTTTGTAGTTTAAAGTTGTAATATAAGTTAGAGAAAGCCATCCCCAGGCAGTGGCCTGGAAGCAGTAAGAATGTGTGATCCAAGGACTCTGAGACTGTTGTGTAGTCTAGATCTGTGAGGGGAATAGAAAACATTAACTTGCCCAGCCGGCATAGCTCAGTGGTTGAGTGTCGACCTATGAACCAGGAGGTCAGGATTCAATTCCCCATCAGGGCATATGCCCGGGTTGTGGGCTTGATCCCTAGTTTGGGGAGTGCAGGAGGCAGCCAATCAATGATTCTCTCTACCTCTCCTTTCCTCTCTGAAATAAAAAAAAAAAAAAGACTGAAGAGAGGTCACAAACCATCAGTATCTAGCCCTCCAGCTGAAAGTGACTTTTCTTTGATGCAATCCTGCGTTGGATGCACCCTTTTCTGGCTCTTGTGTCTTCTTTCTTGCTTTACTCCTTCAGTCTGCTGGTTAATTTTCAAAAAAAAATTAAAAAAAAAGAAGTGGTGGGTAAAAGTTCTGTTTGCCCACCTGAAATTATCCTTATTCTACCTTTGCACTTGATTAACAATTAAATTAAGTATGGGCCTTGCCTTCTAGGAAGCGTCTGGGTTTAATCCTGTGGGTCTTTTTGCATTCAGTGTTGGACATTTGATGGATCCCTTCCATCTTGAGGTTTTTCTCAACTCTGGGAAATTTTGTTTTATTTTGTTGGTAGTTTCCTTAACTCCATTTCCTCTGTTTTCTCTTTCTGGAATGCTTATCAATTGAATAAAGTAGTATTTCCTGGACTCACTCTTGTCCCCTGCCTTTTCTCTCACCTTCTCTTTTTCTCCTCTTTGTGCTCTGCTTCCTGGGAATTGACTTTATATTCCATCCCTTCGCCTAAGTTTTATTTTGGCTCTTTCTTGTTCTCAAAGTTTTTTTTCATAGAATTCTGTTGTTTAATAGATTTAGTCTTTTCTAAGATTTTTGTTTTGTTTCCTGCATTTCCCTACTCCTGTGTTTTGTTGGCTTTCACCTCCAGCTTCCCCACCCCCAACCCCAAGCAACTCCCAAATACATGTGGAATCAGATTTCCAATTTTTCTTCTATCTTTCACACACCACAGTTATTTCATAAAATCTTTTTGTTTTACACTTTTTATACCAGTGTAACAAAAAGGTAGGAAGGAAAGGGAGGCAGACAGACAGTGTATTTTATGCCTATAAATGGGGGTGGTGGGGGGAGAGCGCGGGGGGCTGGGCAAACAAACACACACAGTCTCTCAAACATGATGGCAAGCAGGCCTTGGAGATGGAGATGGAGAAGGGTGCTTAGCGGCTTTATTCTTAGGCTGTGATGATGCTGTGCAGGGCGATGATGCAAGTTGTTGTGTGACCTGTTGTGGAGGGAAGGGACATGGGAAGGGAGCAGAAAACGAGTTTTCTAAGAAAGAATCTAATGAATGTATGGCATGTCTGGTTGGTGTGAAGCAGAGGTTTCAACACTGTTGCTTTCTCTTCAAAGCCTCCACCAGGGACCGGCCCGTGTGGCTCAGTGGTTGAACCAGGTCACAGTTCTAGTCCAGTCAAGGCACATGCCTGGGTTGTGGGCTCGATCCCCAGTGTGGGGGCATACAGGAGGCAGCTGATCAATGATTCTCTCTCATCACTGATGTTTCTCTCTCTCTTCTCTCTCTCTCTCCCTTCCTCTCTGAAATCAATAAAAGTATATTAAAAAAGAAAAGAAAAGCCTCCACCAGGTCATTCTTAAGAGCTTCTTGTTTTGATTTGTCTGCAAAAGTCTGCGAAGACCTCAGCCCATTGACAATGTCTTTGTTTTTTCAAATTAGATCTCATTCAGCGTACTTCTGACTTTGTTTTCCATGTCCTCTACCAGGCGCCTGGTATTGGCTACGTGTGGCGAAGAGTCGCTCACAGTGTCATCTTCTCCATCTGCCTGGTGAGGCTGCCTCTGAGCTTCATGGTGCCAGAGCCCGATTTGTTGGTTTGCAGCCACAGCATCGCTGAGGAGGTCAGCTTGTAATGGGCGCTGCGGCCACTGGATCTCTCCTGCGCTTCCACCACGTGGATGGAATCCCAGGAGCCTTTGATCTTCTTTGAGCCGTCTCCAGCCTTCTTTATGCGGACCACTCCAGCAAAGCCATGATCCAGATCCCAGAGGTAGACAGATGAGATGCCTCCTTCAAAATACCAGGTCTCCACACTGGTCAAAGGCATTGTTGGCTTTCACCTCCAGCTTCCTCAGCAGAGCAGAAGGCATGGCCCCATCTTCCAAGGGAGGGCCATACTCCATGGTGACTTATAGGAGTCCCTGTCTCTGTTATAGTCACACATACAGTAATCCTTTCCCACCACCTTGTCTCTGGTGATTTTCAGTGGCTGGTCAACAGAAGACAGGAGATCTTCGCATAGACTGGGGACCAGGTCGATCAGGTTGCTGAGGTTTTTCTTGACTAGCTGTGGGGGCGGGTACCTATTAAGTCCAAGGCACAATCCAGCTGCTGAGCACTCATGGCGGTGGCAGTGGCGGCAGCAGTCCTGGTCGCGGTGTCTGTGGCTCTCTTAGATGCTTCTTTATTGCAAATTCGTACATTTTTATTTCCTTTGCTATCATTTTAGTAGGGTCTCAGGAAGAAGAGAGCTCAGATTTAGCTTTCATATATATATATTTTAATCCTTACCCGAGGACATTTTCCCATTGATTTTTAGAGAGAGTGGAAGAGAGAGGGAAAGACAGAAATGTTGATGTGAGAGAAACACATTGATTGGTTGCCTCCTGTACGAGCCCCAACTAGGGCCGGGCTGGGAAGGAGCCTGCAATCAAGATGCATGTCCTTGACAGGAATCTAACCCGGACCCTTTGGTCTGCAGGCCAGTGCTCTATCCACTGAGCCAAACTGGCTAGGGCTAGCTTTCTTTTCTTGATTCTATGTCTACTGCCATAGTGAGCAGCATGCTAATGAGGTCTGTCAGGCATGTGTACAGAGGCCAAGGTTCAGCTACTACTAGTTTCCTTTCCTAGGAAGTAGGGATGAGCCCACGAAGGCATTGTCATGCTTTTCCCCAGACCAGAGGTGCAGTTTCTTGCCTATCTCAACATCCCTCCTGTAAGACCCACCCACTTTTCACCTAGTTTTTAAGTTGAAAGGTGCCTCCTGCTCAGCAGAAGGGCCTTGGTCCTTGTTACTACTGCATAGGAGGGAAGAGAAGAAATAGCACGAAGCAATCTAAAAAGAAATGGATCCCTGGCCGAGGGATCCAGAGAGATGTCCAGAGTCAAGTGCCCACTACCTTGGAAATCCTACATAATAAAAGCATAGTATGCAAATTGTCCCCTCAACCGGGAGTTCTTCTGGGAGTTTGACCAGGGGGTGGGGCCGGCCAGGGGAAAGGGAGGGAGGCCCCAGCTGGCAGCCAGCAGCCACTAGGGACTCTACCAGTGCACGAATTTCATCATGTTCCCATAGAACCGTGGTAGGCAAACTGCAGCTCGCGAGCCACATGCGGCTCTTTGGCCCCTTGAGTGTGGCTCTTCCACAAAATACCACAGCCTGGGTGAGTCTATTTTGAAGAAGTGGCGTTAGAAGAAGTTTATGTTTAAAAAATTTGGCTTTCAAAAGAAATTTCAATCGTTGTACTGTTATTTGGCTCTGTTGACTAATGAGTTTGTCAACCACTGCCCTAGAACATGACTTTGTTAATCCCCTTTCATCTGCCCGCAGATTGTTTTCTGTTCTATTTCAATTACAAATTCAAAACGCTATGGCTTTTTTTGATCCTCTCAGATGAAAATCATTCCGCCTCTAAAATTCCACAGGTGGTTTGTATGAGAACTAGAAAGGGCATCACAAAACTCTGGGATAAATTCAAGATAGATAAGAATACTTACATGTACAGCCCTTTGAGAGATATAATGACTCACAAGAGGAAAGCAGAGGAAGCTTTATTTCACATATTTTTTAAGTAAAAAAAAAAAAAAACACACAATAAAAACAACAAAACCCAGCAACAACAAAACCCAAACATCAATTTAAAGGAGGTGACCAGCATGAAAGTAAACAAAAAAGAGCATTACAGAGGTAAAATATGTTTATCCAACTCTGAACCAGAGAGATTTAGTGACAGAAACAAGAAAATGTTCACTTTAAGGTATGTGGTGTGAATGATGGCCCCCTCTTCATTTTCTTTTTTTAAGTCTTTTTAAAATTGATTATTGATTTCAGAGAGGAAGGGAGAGGGAGAGAGGAACATCAATGATGAGAGAGAATCATTGATCAGCTGCCTCCTGCATGCCCTTCTACTGGAGATCGAGCAGGCAACCGGGGCATGTACCCTGACTGGGCATCGAATCATGACCTCCTGGTTTACAGGTTGAAGCTTAACCACTGAGCCACACCTGCCAGGCTTCAGTTTCTTTTTAAACACTCACCTAGCAGCATTCTCCCAAACTTGGCTTATTTATTTACTCATTACCGTTTTTGAAACTGAAATAATTTATTTCAGTGAAATGCATGACCCTGAGTGGACAATCGGATGAATTTGACAAATACTTACACCTGTGAAACCAACACTTCAATCAAGATGTGGCAGGATAGCCCTAGTGGGTTTGGCTCTGTACATAGAGCATAGGCCTGTGGACCGAAGGGTCCTGGGTTTGATTCCAGTCCAGGGCATGTACCTCGATTGCAGGCTTCTCCCCGGCCTGGGCCCTGGTCAACCAATCGATGTCTTTCTTTCATAAGATATTTCTCTCTTTCTTTCCCTCTCTCTTCCACTCTCTCTAAAAATCAATGGAAAAATATCTTCGGGTGAAGATTAAAAAAAAAAAAAAAGATGTGGCAGGATAGTAAGAAGCTAGGGAAATTCCTTGACAACTGGAATAAGGGAAACTGAGACAAAATAATTAAACAAGGCCAAACAATTTTAGCAATTTACAGCCAGCTAATGAATCAAAGGGTTTATCGTCTCTAACCAAGGACACTTAGGAAGAAATGGTTTACACATTCCAGACTGTCTTGGAACAGAACGGCCTCAGGCCGGGTCCCTCTTCACTGAGGTTCTTTATGACAGTCATTAAAAATGAAACTAACCAGAAAATAACCCCTGACCCCTCTATCCACACATGTGGTGTTTTTTTGTTGTTTGGTTTTTTGTTTTTTGTTTTTTGGTTAATCCTCACCTGAGGATACTTTTTCCATTGCTTTTCAGAGAGAGTGGAAGGAAGGAAGGGAGGGGGCTGAGGAGAGGGGGAGAGAGAGATTGTGAGAGAGAAACATCTGTGTGTCTTGAGAGACACACATCCACTGGTTGCCTCCCACATGTGCCCCGGCTTGTGGGTGAGGAGTAAACCCAAAGCCCAGGTATGTGCCCTTGACTGGGAATCCAACCTGTGACCCTTCGGTGCATGGGACAATGCTCTAACCATTGAGCAACACTGATCAGGGTTATATGCACATTTTGATGAATCAACATATTGAAGGACACACCTGAAAAACTAAGAAATATGCTATTAAAATCCTCCCCTGAGACCTCCCCTAGGATTCCCACCAGCCAAAGAAAGATAAAAAGCCTCAAGACAAAGGAGCCACTTCAAGCTCTCGATAGAGCACACACACCCACACCTTGTATCTCTGTTCTTTTCTAAGGGTCCTCATGAGACTTGCAACCAGAGGAGCAATGGGCAGCAGCAGCTCATCCCGGGCTAACCCCCTGAACTTGTCTCCAAGGCCCCCTTTTTCTATGACTTTCTCTCTCTTGTTGCTTCTTCTACCTTAAGCCCTTCCTTTGTTTCATTGTCCCCAGCTTTAATAAACATACTTTCAAAATCACCAGAGTCAAAGTTGTGATATCTTTCCTACACAAAGTCAAGAACCCACTCACTACAGGCAGTCCTAAGGCAGACCTGCTCCAGGCCCAGACCCATCCAGTAGCAAAGACACAGAACGTTACCATCACTCTAGTGTAAAAACAAAAACAAAAAATACATGGAGCCCCTTTAAATGGAATTAGAACTGCTATCTCAGAGGAACTGCCTTGCATGTCTTATGCCTCAAGCCTTTGGAATGTTAAAACAGGACAAAATAATCTTTGGACTGAGCCTAAAGCAACACTGTGTCCCAAATAACTATTTGCAAGGATAACAAGAAAGCAGATATTATGACTCCTGGGCTGATGACTATCAGACTAAAAATCAAAAATATTATTTAGAATTAACATCACTAAGTTAGCTTATCTGCACCAACAGAAATGCCTTCTTAGCCCTGGCTGAGTAGCCCAGTTGGTTGGAGCGTTGTCCTGATATGCCACGTTCAATCCCTGGTCCGGGCACATATAAGAAGCAACCAGTGAATGCATAAACGAGTGGAACAGCAAATTGATGTTTCTCTCTCTTTCTCTCCAAAATTAATAAATAATTTTTAAAAAATGAAAGAAATGCCTTTCTTCTATTAATGTAATTGTTCCCTTCCCTTTCCCATAAATAACCATCGCCTTTGTCTCATAATTGAAACACTATTTGGGCTTCTGCCTGAATCAGTGCTTCCTAATAGCTATTCTTTTATCTCACATAAATGCCTGTTGCCTCTCACTTAGGCCTTTTATTTTTGGGATAACACCAGGAAGCTCCCTAAGGTCTCTATTTAGTCAACTCTGAGGCAACCGACTTTCTGATGATCACTCAGATCACAGGGTGCGCTGTTTTCTGCTCAACACCGCGTTGTGATATTCATCCACACTGCCCCATGTGGTAAGCAGCTGTTCCCTCTTTATTACTGAGCACAGTCCCTTGGATGAGTATAACCACTGTGTTCATCTATTCTCCTGCAGATGTGTGTTTGGGACATGGCCAGTTTGGGGGTCTTCAGACTACAGCTGCTGAGAATAGCCTGGTCTAGGGCTCTGGCAGACACAGCATCTGTGGCTGCTGGAGGAAGTATCAAAGCTCTGTGTCTTGTGTAGATATGATGGTCCTCACCTTTTTCACTTGTGGCTGAGACAAGAATAATCGGTCCAATGCTCACTCCCTGAAGGTTATGATGAGCTTAACACAAGTGCTACCCCCATTGTCAAAGTAGAAGCTGGTCAGGTAGATAAAGGAGATGATAGCCCAGCCATAGAGCATGAGCAGCAAGATAACAGCCAGGATGTTTTCCTGGTGTGTAAAAGCTTCTTCATTGCAGTATAAAAATACCACCTTAGGGAAAAGTGGGGGGAAGAATTTGAAAAGTTCACCGAGAGTCAATCCTAAGCACATGAGAAAGAACATGATAATCTCAATTTTAAAGACGAGTTGTTAGTAATACAGCTCAGGCAATTCCCTTCACCCAACAGTGCAGAGAAAGGAGACTCTACTCTGGAAATCGAGGGTTCATAGGTGTTTACAAAGAACATAGGCAGAACAAAGGAGGACTGGTCTATTCTACACAAATGACCAGTGAGCCATCAGGCTGCATAATTCTGTCACAAGTACTTGCTCCCTTCAATGCCCTAGGGAGCTGTTTCTGGAATTATCTTTTATGGAGGTCAACAATGAGGATGCTTTCACACCCTGGGTCACCAATCAGGGGCTGAGCTGCCAGCCTAGAATTCCGATCTGGTTCTGGTTCTTTGCAGGTTCCCCAAAGCAAGTCCCCTGTGACGAGCAGGGAAAGAGTCCCAGCACCATGCATCCCTCACCGGCGGCAGCAGATGGGGATGAGGAAGGAGATGAGGTCCCACAGTAGAGCCCAGAGCTAGAAAGTGGCCACATAAACTCCACTGATGAACTAGATGTGCCTGGCCTGGATGGATCTCTCTTTGATTGCCAAGATGGAAAAAGAGCTAGACAGGAAAGCTACACCGAAAAGCAAGTTGGTAAGTCCTTTAGGGCCCCTGGAAAAGACAGCACATGAGGAGAGAGGTAGCAGTTTAAGTAGAACTGCTCTCAGCAACCACCTACCAAAATAACAATTTGTAATTAAAACAAAGGAAGAAATAGGTGGTGAAGGGAGGAGCACTGCAGGTGGATAACTGGAGAGAGAAGTTGCACATGCTCATACAGGCTATTCTCGGAGGTCTCCATGGTTGACGGAGGTTGGGGGTGGCTGAATACCATCATTGAAGCCCTGGCACCACTGTCACTGTGGTTTGGTTCCTCACGTCTTCAAAGGAAGCTGCCACTAGGTCGTTCTGAGCAAAGCTCTCAGGCTCCTCTTCTGCCTTTTTCAGTAGAAACACCTCCACTGAACCTAAAAGAGAGCAGGACATCTATCTAGCTTCACCCCAGGACCAGTGGGGCAGGGAGGACTTGCCATTGCCACCCCCAACCCCTGCTCCTTCTGGGTGTCTCATCATCAATCCTCATCCACATCCCAAAGTGGGCTCCTCCTGACATGGCCTTGCCCTCAATTCCAGCGATCCCATTTGCCCACAGGGCCACCTCCTGCCTGAATCTCATGACCCTGGGACCTCAATAAAGTTCGACTGGAGCAATAAAAACAAAAGCAAAACTGTCTCATCTAGACCTCTTTTAAGTTTCGTTCAGATCTGCTTACTCTCCTCCACGGACTAAGTGGCCCTAATGGAGCTCCTTGCCTTCTGTCCCAGGGGTGGGCAAACTTTTTGACTGGAGGGCCACAATGGGTTCTTAAACTGGACCGGAGGGCCGGAACAAAAGCATGGATGGAGTGTTTGTGTGAACTAATATAAATTCAAAGTAAAGGAGCGGAGGGGAGAGCAAGAGAACCCTCCGCTCTTTCGGCTCCACGGGCCGGATAGAACAGCCGAACGGGCCGGATCCGGCCCGCGGGCCATAGTTTGCCCACGGCTGGCTAGCCCCTTCAGTCTCTGTGTGAGAAGACACATCTGATCACATTGCACCCCACTGAATAAATTCAAGTGAGTCCCGCTGCTCATGAGATAAAGCCAAACTCCTGCACATATCCTACAGTGCCCAATTGCTATTTAAACTGAGCTTCCTGTCTTTAAGGTCTAGCCATGCTGAAAGACTCATGTTTCCCATGCCTACAAATGCTCTTCTCGAGGCTTGGAATGTTCTTCCCCTTCTATGGGTCAATTTCTATTCATATCGCAGGCTCTTACTCTGAAGCCTCCTCTGACTGTCCATGGCTGAGATATGTCTATGTAATATCATAGCACTTCAATCATCATTGTTATTGTCAAATTCACATTATAACGATTGTCACTTATCCATATGACTTCTGGGCTAGAAGCTCATTCATGGCTGATAATAATAATGTTCATCACTGTACTTCCAGCATACAGGGCCATGATTCATCTGACATTCTGGAATCTTTAGTGCTGGCAGGGACCTTCAATCATAGCAATGACAATAATGATAATCATACCACTGACTGAAGGCTCACTGAGTGCCACCTGAGCAAATCCCTTGATAGGCATTCCCTCATGGAATCCTTGTGATTTATTTATTATTCTCTTCATCCTATCTAATAAAGAGGTAATATGCAAATTGATCATCACTCCAACACACAAGATGGCTGCCCCCATGTGGTCAAAGATGGCCGCCACAAGATATCTGGCAGGGGAGGGCAGTTGGGGGCGACCAGGCCAGCAGGGGAGGACAGTTAGGGTCAATCGGGCCAGCAGGGGAGCAGTTAGTATCAATCAGGCTGGCTGGGGAGTGGTTAGGGGGTGATCAGGCTGGCAGGCAGGCGAGCAGTTGGGAGCCAGCAGTCCTGGATTGTGAGAGGGATGTCCCAGATTGGAGAGGGTGCAGGCTGGGCTGAGGGACACACACACACACACACACCACACTCCCCCTGTGCACGAATTTTGTGCACCAGGCCTCTAGTTTGCATATAAAGAAACCAAAACTTGGTGAGGTAGAGCACTATGTAACAAGTAGTATACTAGGATGTTTCCTTTTTTGGTACCATTTTACTACATCATGTTCTGCATTTGATTTCTTTATTACAAAACATAATTTCATAATGTTAAAAATCAAATAATTATACAAGATTTATAATGAGTAATGGTAGTGCCCTGGCTTACTCTTCAGCATCCCAGTGCCGGCTCACCAGAGGCAACCACTTTCTAATCTTTTAGCTGGTGTTTCTACAGATTGCTAGCTAGATAGCACATTTATCTAGTGACAGCCTTTCATGGAAGCAAGGATTTTGTTCTCCATGACTATTCCTACTCCTATGGTCTTCCCCTCCCCTCCCTCTCCTCTCTTCCCTCTAGAGTTATATCACAAATTTGGTTTATTCAATGGTCAGTTTTGACATTATTATGACTAAGTAAAAATTATTCACAGCTGAGCCAAGTAGTATATCATGATGTACATTATATACAATGTCATACCCCCCTCTCTGTCCAGGGTTAATATCCTCTTTTTCTCATTTGTTTAGTTTTCTCTACATTTATCACCAAGTCACTCATTAACTCCCTTGATAGAAGTACAAATCTCCTCTCAATACACTCAAATATATCACAAAATTTATCAGTTTCATTTTTGGACATGCTTTAGTCCCTAGAAAGACACAACTTGGTCCCATTTCTAGGAACCCTCCCTTTCCTGTCACTTGGGGTTTGAAAGATGTTTTTTGTGTGTTTTTTTTCTGAGACTTCTGGCTATTCAGTCTGATTTCAGGGAGTATGGCATGCCCTGAAACCACATGGCTAGACTACAAGGAATCATAGGCCTGCTTCATGCCCCATTCTCCTGGGCCTGGTACTTACCCAGGATCTCCAGAGGAATCTGTTCCTCAGCCACAAGCATATCTGTAAAATGTTCTAAAAGCTGAGGACCCAGCCTGGAATTTGGAGAAATAAAGATGGAACAATAGTTTGACTGTATGTTTTTAGCGCCAGTTCGAATGGGACACTTCCATGTTTGTTCTGAAGTTGAGTGACGTGAGACTAACTATAATGATTGCCAGAGGCACCAGGATCTGTATCAATAGCATCATGATCCAGTTGCACCAAGAATATGTAACCTTTTTCAGGAGCATGGCATAGAACTGTTGGCACAGAACACTGAGCTACAATTTTTAAAAGAGGGAGATATACCATTAACATGGTCACAGATAGAAGCTGACAGGAAGTTAAGTAGCCCCTGGCTCATGTCCCACTGTATTCTCTCATAATTGTCTACCATTTTTATTTTGTTCAAAATTGGCTTCACGTTAAAATTCTTTGACCCAATGATTTGATTGACACTTGATGACAAAGAGAAAGAAGGGAAAAATTGGAAAGAGTCTGGAAGAGTAGTCTAAACAGATACCAAATGTAAACATGGTACAATTATTTTTTTTACCTACCAGATTGGCAAAAATGTTAAGTTGACGAGGATGTGAAGAAAATACCACTGTGTTAATTTGGTACAAGGAAACAAAATAGCTGGATGAATAAAATTTAATTTAATATTTACATAGTCCTCAACCTAGAAATTCCACTTCCGGTAATGTACCTACAGTTATACTTGTATAAGTATGCAAGGCCCTGCACAGAATGTCCCTACTGCACAGACGGTAAACGTCAAGTGTGTAGTCGTGTGCACTGAGATTCCAAGATCAAGCGTGCCTGGGGGTGGGAGATCCTAGAGGTTAGCACCACATGTTCCCACTCAGCTTCTCTGTGGCACTGTATGAGCTGGGACAGGAAGGGAGTCCTCCAAGCCTCAGCTGCCAGTGTTCCTTGTGCATGACTTGTCCACCCGCAAGCCTTTGTGGTGGTTGAGTTTGAGTGAGGCATTCCTAAGTTTCTGGCCAAAATACCAACTAATCCATGAATGTTTCTATCAAACAGCCCCCAAGTTTCCCACATTTGACACAGTGGAGGCTACATATGCCTTAAGTATTCATCAAAAGGCACTGCTATTGCCTGGCCTGTTGGGTGGCTCAGTGAACCAGGAGATCACAGGTTCGATTCCCAGTCAGGGTACATGCCTGGGTTTCAGGCTTGATCCCCAGTTGGGGGCATGCAGGAGGCAGACAATCAATGATTCTCTCTCATCACTGATATTTCTATTTTTTACTCCCTCTCCCTTTCTCTTTGAAATTATGAAAAAAAATTATTTAAAAAGGGGGGGGGGCGCGTGGGAAGGCACTGACTTGTCTGAAGTTGCACCCTGAGAAATACTTCCTGGGAAGACTGCAGAACTGTCTTCAAAAGCAAAGCTTGGCCAAGTGGAGGCTGGATAGAACCTTGTTGGGGGCTGCAGTATGGTCTCCTGCATAGTGCAGGTGACTGGCCTAGGTGACCCCAAATGCCCTTTCCAATCAGAGGCTCCATAGATGACAGCTTCCCCTTTAATATGTAACTCAAGATAATGAAACGATGAAATTAACCTCTTCGCTAACCCATGAAAATCAGTCTCGTTATTTTACAGTAATACCTTGTAGAAAGCTAAATTAAGACCGCCTTATAAAATTCACAATACTCTTTTTTTAACATTGAAAGAATATTACAGGTTGTCCCTATATTTCATAAGGATATATTTTAAAAATTTTAAAATTCCAGGTGGTACAGTACATGATCTGTTTCACAATGAAAAAGATAAAAAAGACAGATTAAATATGCTTTTTGGCCAGTAGATTTAGTGTTGTTGTTTTTTAATATATTTTACTGATTTTTTTTTTTTTTTTTTTTTTTTTTTTTTGCAGAGAGGAAGGGAGAGGGAGAGAGAGTTAGAAACATCGATGAGAGAGAAACATCAATCAGCTGCCTCCTGCACACCCTCCACTGGGGATGTGCCCGAAACCGAGGCACATGCCCTTGACTGGAATCGAACCTGGGACCCTTGAGTCCGCAGGCCAACGCTGTATCCACTGAGCCAAACCAGTTAGGGCTAGATTTAGTGTTTTTATTGTTTCTTCTTCCTGGTAGGAGGAATGGACAAGATCTTTGCTGTGATCTTTTCTGATACTTTCTTCCACTGTATTAATCCTGGTAAAAAAAGAAACACACCAAATTTTGCCTTTGAACCAAAACAGAGAGTATGGTATTGCTGAAATGGAATACAGCTGGTCTTTATGCCTAAAATTAGCATATTTTTTCTTAAGCCTTTGTTAAAAGTTGATATATACTTCTTGACAGAACACTAGCATGATTTCAAGAATTAAACCAAAACTGCTTTCTTGCATGCATTAGAAATATTTGCTCACCCCAGTGTTTGGGTGGATTGGCCGGCCAGATTGTGTTGAGAAGATCCTTGAATAAAGACGTTTAATTCTGTTAACAGGAACTCTGCTAATCAGGGGGTGAGAATGGACAGAGGGAAGCTTGATGGCTTGGAACTCTGTACTGGAATCTGCCAACTTACTAACCCTAAACCAAACAAAAAACAAAAAGAAATCAAATTCTCAAAATTGCAACACATTTCATTTTGTTTGAATTTAAAAAATAAAAGTCATGTAGAGTTTGAAAAAAATAAGAAGTTAGGCCCTAGCTGGTTTGGCTCAGTGGATAGAGCGTCGACCTGCAGACTGCAGGATCCCCGGTTCCATTCCGGTCAAGGGAACATGCCCGGGTTGTGGGCTCAATCCCCAATAGGGGGCATGCAGGAGGCAGCTAATCAATGATTCTCTCTCATCATTGATATTTCTCTCTCTCTTTCTCTTTGAAATCAATAAAAACATATTTAAAATACTAATAAATAAGAAGTTAAAACAAGAATAATAAAGAAAAAAGGAGCTGTGCCTAGATTATATACTGCTAGCAAGAATAGCTAGTTCTTTTTTTTAAAACATATTTTAATATTTTATTGATTTTTTACAGAGAGGAAGGGAGAGGGATAGAGAGTTAGAAACATCGATGAGAGAGAAACATCAATCAGCTGCCTCCTGCACACCTCCTACTGCGGATGTACCCACAACCAAGGTACATGCCCTTGACCGGAATCGAACCTGGGGACTTTCAGTCCGCAGACCGACGCTCTATCCACTGAGCCAAACCAGTCAGAGCAAGAATAGCTAGTTCTTATATAGACACTAAGTATTGAATTAACTGACCGATGGCTTTTCCAAAGAACTGAGGCAATATTAGCATGAATAAAATCATTCTTTTCCTTAAAAGACACCACATGCAAATTAAAACAGAAATGAAATATTACTTAATATCTATTTTAAGAAAAAGATATATTCGTTGTTGGCAGCAAACTGTTAATAACTCAAGAAACAAATTTTTATTCATAATCATTGCGTCAGTTATTCTACTTTTGGGAATTTGTCACAACAAAATAATCCAGTCCATTTTGACTCATTTTTCCCTTCAGTACAGTTCTGTCGAAGATGATGTGTTTGTTATCTATTGCTGCTACTATTCCAAAACTTAGCAGCGTAAAACAATACTAAACATTTATTATCTTACATAGTTTCTCTGGTTCAGGAATTTGGGAGTGGTTTGGTTGACTGGTTCTTTCTCAAGGTCTCTCTCCAGGCTGCAGTGGCGCTATTGGCCAGGGCTGTAGTCCTCTGAAGGCTTGACTAGGCAGAAGGCTGCAAGTACTACCAGGGTGGCGCCCTCCCATGGCTTGGGCTGGAGGCAGTGGTGTGTTAGCTGGTTTAACAGCTAGCTCTCTGAGTATTGTTCTAACAAGGATGTTGGTTGATGTTTTAATGAACAATAATTGAGATAGCCCTGGCCGGTTTGGCTCAGTGGATAGAGCGTCGGCCTGCAGACTGAAGCGTCCCAGGTTCGATTCTGGTCAAGGGCATGTACCTTGGTTGCAGGCACAACCCCAGTAGGAGATGTGCAAGAGGCAGCTGAATCGATGTTTCTCTCTCATCGATGTTTCTAACTCTATCCCTCTCCTTTCCTCTCTGTAAAAAATCAATAAAATATATTAAAAAAATAATTGAGATAAAAGTGAAACAACAGAGATGGATGTCAGAACTTCATTTGTCCATGAGGTGAGCAACATTTTTGTTGAATTGAGTAATACTTGTTTAATACTGGAAGAATATTTCCTCAAATTTCTGTGTTATGCCCAGCCGGTGGCTCAGTGGTTGAATCAGGAGGTCAGAGTTTGATTCCGGTCAAGGCACATGCCTGGGTTTCGGGCTCAATCCCCAGTGTGTGGGGTGGGCAGGAGGCAGCCAATGATTCTCGCTCATCATTTCTCTCTCTCTCTCTCTCTTTCTCTCTCCCTACCTCTCTCTCTGAAATATATATATATATTTAATGAATTCAAATTTCTGTGCTATCCTATGCCCAGCCAGCGTGACTCAGCGGTTGAGTGTCGACCTATGAACCAGGAGATCACGGTGTGATTCCTGGTCAGGGCATTTGCCTGGGTTTGTGGGCTTGATCCCCATTGTGGGGCGTGCAGCTGATCAAGGATTCTCTCTCATCATTGACATTTCTATCTCTCTCTCCCTCTCCCTTCCTCTCTGAAATCAATAAAAAAATATTTTTTTAAAAAAAAAGAATGTTGGTACACTAGTGTTGTTCCAGAGGTCCCTTAAACTAGCCTCATTTTTTTAAATATTATTTTTTCTTTTTGCTGTTCCAATTGGGTGTTCTCTCCTACCTTGTCTTCCATATTGTTGATTTAATCCTCTGCTTCATCAATTCTGCTATTGATGCCTTCTAATGTATTCTTTATTTCAGTTATTATATTCTTCACTTCTGACTGGTTCTTTTTTTTTTTTTTAATGGTTTCTATCTTTTTCTATCTTTCTGGTAAAATTCTCACTGTTTCATCTATTTGAGCATCTTTATAACCAGTATTTTAAACTCTGTATGTGGTAGATTGCTTGTTTCCATTTTGTGTAGTTCTTTTTCTCAAGTTTTGTTCTGTTCTTTCATTTGGGACATGGTTCTTTATCTCCTCATTTTATCTGACTCTGTGTGTTTGTTTCTATGTATTAGGTAGACCTGCTATTGTCTCTCAGTCTTGGCTGAGTGGCCTTATATAGTAGAGAGGCCTATTGGTGCAGTCTCCTTGATCACCTGACCCAGGTATTCCAGGGATGTCCTTTGTGTGGGTTGTGTGTGCCCTTCTATTGTAGTCGAGCCTTAGTAGCTGTTGGCACGTCCGTTGGTGGGATTGACCGTCAGGCTGACTGACTGTCAGGGCTGGCTGTGACTACAGCAGACAAGCTGTTGAGCAGGGGCTGATCCAGACAAGCCTACCCTTCAGGTGCGTCGTTTGTGGAGCTGGTTGGGTGGTGCTCTCGTGTGGTCTGAATCTGGCCACCAGATGTGTTGGTTCTGGAGCCTCTGGGAGGGATCCTGGTGGAGGCCAAGGTCAGTCACCATTTGTACCATTAGTTTCTTGGTGGGAGCTACAAAGTGATTTGTGATTGGTTGCCCCTTGTGCTGGGCTTGGAGGTGCTTGGGAGAGGCTATGCATTGAACTGAGGACAGCCACCACTAGTACTTGGCTTGGAATCCTTTGGTGGTCACCATGATGCGAGCTGAAGCCAGACGCCCTTGTGCCAAGCTTGTGGTCACTTAGCTATAGTTGTGCTCCAAGCCAACACTGACCACAGGTTATGCCAGGCTTGGTGCCACCTGATGAAATTTACAATGCAAGTTGAGTCCAGTTGTACTGAGCTTGGGACTGCTTAGCAAGAGGTAGAGGGCACACCGAAGCCAGTGCTGCTTGTTTGGGGTTTATGGACTTTTGAGAGATTTTAGGAAAGTCTGCAGCTTGATGCCCTAGCTCAGTGGTCAGCAAACTCATTAGTCAACAGAGCCAAATATCAACAGTACAGCGATTGAAATGAGAGCTGAAAACCGACTTCTGCGCATGGGCCACGAAGTTTCAATCGCGCTGTACGTGCGCGCCTGCATGTGGTATTTTGTGGAAGAGCCACACTCAGCAGGGGTGGGCAAACTTTTTGACTCGAGGGCCACAATGGGTTCTTAAACTGGACCGGAGGGCCGGAACAAAAGCATGGATGGAGTGTTTGTGTGAACTAATATAAATTCAAAGTAAAGGAGCGGAGGGGAGAGCAAGAGAACCCTCCAATCTTTCGGCTCCGCGGGCCGGATAGAACAGCCGAACAGGCCAGATCCGGCCCGTGGGCTGTAGTTTGCCCACGGCTGCTCAAGGGGTCAAAGACCCCCATGTAGCTTTCGAGCCGCAGTTTGCAGACCACTGCCCTAGCTGGTTTTGCTCAGTGGATAGAGTGTCGGCCTGCGGACTGAAGGGTCTCGGGTTCAATTCCTATCAAGGGCACATGCCTGAGTTGCGGGCTCAATGGCGGGGGGCGTGGGGGGGCGTTGGGGCATGCAGGAGGCAGCCAATCAATTATTTTCTCTTATCATTGATGTTGCTATCTCTCTCTCCCTCTCCCTTCCTCTCTGAAATCAACAAAAAAATATTTTAAAAAAACTGTCTGCAGCTTGAGCCGAGGCAGGCTGCTCATATGGAAAAGCCACTGGAAGCAGCTCCAGGGCACATGAGTTGGGTCAGGCAGGGTCTCAGGGAATCACCAGGATGGGTCCAATGGAGAACTCATATTTGATGACTGCCTGCAAATGTAAGCTGGGTGAAGAGAGGGGTCAACAAAGGAACAATGGCACCTGCGAGGGCTTCCATCTCCTGAGAGAACTGTCCTGATCCCTGCCCCTCCAGCCCTTGCCCTGAAGCTAATCAATCCAGTTCCTCCCTGTATATTCGTGGTGCTTTCAAGCTGCTGCCCCTTCCCTGGAACTTACAGAGAACAAGTTTGTGAGCAAGTGAGTTCCTATGTGAGCCTCTCAAGAGGAATGTGTAGGACTCCATCAGCCCTTTGTCTCACTCAGATTGCTGGTTTTCACAGCCAGATACTATGAGAACTCCTCTTCCCAGACTGGGAAGTTGGGTCGGGGGCTAGGAACGCTCACTCTTCAGGGGGCATCACCACAGCCAAGATATCTCCCCTGATCCTTATTCACCACACCTGTGTGTAGGACCTGACCAATCCATGTCTCCTCCCCTCCTTCCAATCTCATCTTGGCTTCTTCTTTACATTCTTAGTTATAAGACTTCTGTTCAGCTACTCCTCAGGTGGTTCTCATTGATTGCTGCCCTATAATGTAGTTGTGACTTGGATGTGGTCATGGGAGGATGTGAGCACAGCATTTACCTACTCTGCCATCTTGGCTGGAAGCTCTGCAATATCTTTTGTAGGTATCAACAAGTTGACTCTAAAATCCATATGAAATGGCAAAGGAGCTGGAATAGTCAAAATCATTTTGAAAAAGGAACAAAACTGGAGGACTCCTATTACCTCATTTCAAGAGTTCCTAAAACTACACTAACTAAGACAATATGGTATTGCTAAAGCATAAGCAGGCAAACTGACCCATGGGCCAAATCCACTACCCAATTTTTATAGCCTATAAACTAAGAATGATTTTGACAGCTTTTAATGGTTGAAAGAGCTCCCCATAACCACTATTACTGAACATTGAATAGCTTTTGAAGTCAGCTTTTACAGTGCTTACATGTGAAACATACTGTGGTACAGTCATTTTGATGACAACCTATGTTGTTTAAATCACAAGCAATAGCAAGCTGCATTGAGCACCTCCCATGCTGTCAAAAGATAAAACAAGGAGTGAAATCTTCATTCCCACACAAATTTGCAGCAGATGTATATTCCAAGCTCAAACTATTGTTCCAGCATCATTTATTTTTTTCAGACCTTGATTTAAGTGCAAAGAAAATTTTCATATTTCAAAATCCATTTAACTGGTCAATTAAGGAGCCTCCACATAACCTTCAATTGGATGTGATTAATTTGTAATGTAATGAGTTATTAAAAGGCAAAAATAAAAGAGAAGAATGTAACAGAATTCTGTCAATGCTTTTCAAGCCATAAATACATTCAATCAATATCATATCTTCAAAGTGAAATACACAAAATCTCATTACAGATCAGCATTACGAGTTGAATATTTACAATATTTACAATATCAATTTTGATGATAGGGAACACTTTGTGTTGTTTTTTTTTCTAATATATTTTATTGATTTTTTACAGAGAGGAAGGGAGAGGGATAGAGAGCTAGAAACATCGATGAGAAAGAAACATCGATCAGCTGCCTCCTGCACACCTCCCACTGGGGATGTGCCCACAACCAAGGTACATGCCCTTGACTGGAATCGAACCCAGGACCCTTCAGTCCGCAGGCCGACAGTCTATCCATTGAGCCAAACCGGTTTCGGCGGGAACACTTTGAACCCCACCTAACAAATATGTTGTCTCATAAAAAAAAACTCCATTTTTCTCATTAGTAGATATATATTACAAAAAAATTGTACTCAATTATTATATTGAATTTTTAAAATTTATCTTTATTGTTGAAAGTATATATTATTTTCCCCCCATTGACCTCCTCTATCCCATTTACACCCCTCCCTATTATATTGAATTTCACTAATAAAAATTCTGTGAAAACTTGTTTTGTCTCTTATATAACAAGTATCTATATGATATCCTCAATTTTGCCCGTTGACATGCAAAGCTAAAATTTTGCCCTTTACAGAAAAAGTTTGCCCTTTATAGGAAATTTGCCAAACCTTGGGCTAAAATTAGATCAAAGATACACAAATCAATGGAGCAGAAAAGAGAATCCAGAAATAGACCTACACAAATATAGTCAATTTTTGACAAAGGTGCAACTGAATGGAAAAAGATAGCCTTTCTAACAAATGGTGGTGGAACAATTGGAATCCATGTATGGTTAAAAAAAAAAAAAAGACCCACTTTGATCTATACCTCAATCCATTATATGAAATTAATTCAAAACAGAGCATAGAAAAAAATATAGAACATTTCTGTGACCTGGGATTAAACAAAGATTTCTTAGCTATGCCATCAAAAGCATAAAAGAAAAATTTATAGTTGGACTTCACCAAAATTAAAAACTTTTTCTCTGCTAAAGATGACTAATAGAATAAAAAGAAAAGCCACAGACTGGGAGAAAATATTTGCAAATCGCTATCTGACAAAGGAGCTGTATCCAGATGTATAAAACCCTCAAAACTCAAAGTAAGAAAACAACCCAATTATTGTTAATGAATTAAAACAAAAATTTAAGATGTTTCACCAAAAAGAATACATGGTTGGCAAATAAGACTATGAAAAGATGTTCAACATCATTAGTCATTAGAAAAAACACAAACTTAAATCACAATAAAATACTACTACATAGCTACTAGAATGGCTGATTTTAAAAAAAGTACTGACAAAGATACACAGCAACTGGAACTGTTATACTAGTATATTGCCAGTGACAATGCAAAATGGTACAGCTACTTGGGAAAATATTTTGGCAGTTTCTTATATTGCTAAACATATACTTCCATACCATCCAACAATCCCATCCCTAACTTTTTACCCAAGAAAAATGATAACTTTTATTTTCAAATGTAAAAAAAAAAAAATTATTTTTACACGAGAACTTATACACAAATGATTACAGAAGGCTTTACTCATCATCTCCCCGAGACTGGAAACTGGGCCCTTGCTAAGTGCCACGCACTTTTCTAAGTATTTTAAATGTTTTGATGCATCAAATCTTCACAACCCTCCTATGAAGTGGGCACTATATGATCCCCATTTTACACAAGGAAACCAAGGCACATAATGGCTAAGTAAGACATTAAGATTTGAGATTCAATTTGAGGCTGTGTGGTCAGATTCAATAACGGGCTTTAACCACTACAAGATGATGCCTCTCAATCACGGCCTGAAGGAGTAAGTGTACAGCCATTGATCTAAAATTTATCCCCCAATTATATCACTGTTCCTATGGAAACAATCAGAGGAGCCCTTTCTAAAACTGTGCATTGAATACCAGCAACTTGGACACTTCTGTACCCAAAACAAACAAACAAACAAAACATATATTGGGATAGATAGGTAGATAGTATTTGTATTCCTGCAAAAGAAATAGGAGCTGACATATTGGTTTCATTTAAAAAGGCATATAGCGTGGATATTATGTATCTATAAATGTCAGCCAACTATTGTAACAACTAGGTTTACTGCCTTTTGTAAAGCCACAAAATTTATGTGCCACCATCCACTTTAACTTTTGTTATCCATGTTGAGAAATGCCTTTGCCATGGCAACCCCAAGGAGTATGCCATGTAATTCCTCAGCATATATTCATGATATATGAATGTGAGTAATTTACATACCAGAAAGTGTTAACAAGCCCAGGAACCTGAACACTGGGTTCCAGTCTCATCTATAAGGTGTGACTTTGAACAAATTATGACCCTAACCTGGGCTTCCGTGTGGAGGGAAAAGACTAGATGGAGCATCTACCGTAGATTTGGCTTCTTTTTTCAATAGTAGCTCTAAGCAGAAATTTGATTAAATTTTTATTGTTGTGGAACATCAAAAATGTCCAGCCCACTGTGAGCAGTTGTTTCTAAACAGGAGTCCAGAACCTGAACTCTTTGCACATAACAAACTTGCTTTGCCAGTGACCTTTACACCCTCCCGATCATGATTACGATAATTAATAATAATTACAATAGCAAGCACCCTGACATGATTAAGAACAAATATATAAAATTACTACTCTTTGCAATTGTCTATCTTGATCTGTGTGGTCATTCTTCTTCCAGTACCCCCACTCTCACCTTCCATCTAGGGGAAATTCTGAGTCAGCCAACTCTGGATTTGGTGATGCAGACCCAGGATCAGATTTAGAAAAGGGCTGGAAAGTAACTGCAAGGTGTAACCAATCTAAATTGGAAATAGCAAAGTTTGGTCTTGAAAGAAAAAAAAAATTGAGTGAGGAAGAGGCAAAGTAAAGAAAAGGACCAGCCAGACAGGTCCATAGAGTTTTCTGATAGACACTTTGGTTGGGAAGAGGGGGTGCAATCTGTGAGGACTGATGGGGAGAGATGGTTTTTACTAGTAAGATGTTTACAGCACAATAATAATCCACTCCCCTACCTATCCCATAGTTGCATTCAATTGTGGGTGTTTTTTTTTCCTGTATGCTCATTATAAAGAGCAGGCTATATAAGTCTCTAGTTGTACTCACATTGTACTACCATTTATTTGGCATTTATGTGCCAGGCATTGTAATAAGCACTTATGCATTTTCTTATTTGACCCTAAAAAAATACCATTGAGTTTGGTATTATTACTATTATTATTTTAATTTTAGGGATAAAGAAATTGAGGTTCAGAAAGGTAAAATGATATGCCTACTAGTTAAGGGGTCAGATTAAGATTTAAAACCAGGTCTGTGACTTTTTCATTCAACAAATATTTACCAAGTGCCTCCTCTGTGCCATTCTAGTACCCTGGGATATAGCCGTAAACTAGACAAAATGCCTTTCCTTACGGAGACCACCTTCTGGTAAGGGAGATAGAAGGAAGAAAAGTAAACAAATAAGTGAATACCACTTCAGATAATGAAAGGTGCTATGAAGAAAATCAAATGGGGGAAGGAGGGGACAAAGGGGGGATGGCAGACATATGTAATACTATCAACAATAAAAAAATTTTTTTAAAGAAAATCAAGTGAGGCATGGAGACACTCAATCACTAATCCATAAGGAGTTTTCGGGTAGCAGGAGAATAAACGTGACTTAGGTCTTTACGGTTCACTGGCATCCTCATCCCAAGGCGTGCAGGGAGCAGAGACAGGAGCCGGCTGGCCAGCAGGCGGCGCCCCAGGTGCTGGCCGGCCTGGTGTGGCCCAGCAACCGCTGATAGGAACTGCCGGAGGCCAGGAGTGGGGGTGTCGGGCGGAGCAGCCCACCTGCGGTGTCCCTCAGGCCGCTCGAGGATCCTGAGTCCTGGAGACTCAGACACTAGTGGGCCAGGCCTTGGAGACTGTTGGCCGTGCCGTCCACACTCCAGCCCAGGCCACCCTCACCGAACCACCCCTGCCACGAGACCCTCCAGTCCCAGGTGACCCATCCAGGCCTCGGAACCTTCTCAGTCCCAGGTGACCTTGCCCTTATCCAGCGACCCTTCCTACACAGATGGTCCCTGGTCCTGCCTCGGGAACCTATCGTTCCCACGTGACTCCGACCCGACCTCGCTCCCCTTCGGTCCAGCCCGACCCATTACCCTCCTCCCCAATCTAGCTTCGGAATCCTCCTCACCCAAGGTGACCCCAACTTGACCTTGGAACCCTAACCTGCGACTCCCCTGCCTGAGGTGATTCTGACCCAATCTCGGGACCCCCTGGCCTCCCCACCCTTTTGAACTGCGCCCAGTCACCGTGGTCACATCCCGGGATGCCCGGCCTTCCTGCCTACCCCTACTGCCGTTTTCCAGAAAGTTCCTGGCCCTCCCAGGGCCTCACCCGCCCCAGCAGCACCGAACAGGGTTTCCGACCCAAAAGACGAGCTTGCCCACCAAGAGGGTGAGGCCGAGCTAGAGGTCCGAGTGGAGAAGGGGCACCCAACAAAAGACAGTGCTGAAGGGGAAATGGAAGGAAGCCAACGAAGGTCAAGGTTTCGGCATTGACTACTTCAGCGGCTTCGCAGCACCTAGCGATAATTCTGCTGTGTCCGAAACCTCGCCGGGCTGGGCGTCTCACGCCCTCTGCGGGCCATGGCCCGGCGAGCGAGGCATTGCGCAAGCGCGAGCGGGGCGGGGCGGGGCGACCCGGGGAGGGAAGGGCACCCGCAGGGGCGGCCCAAGGCGCACGCGCGAGCTGGCCGGCGCGCCCCCTGCAGGATCCTGAGCGGCCAGGTCTGTCCTGTGGCGGGTCGCCGGCGCCCCCTCCCCTCCGTGACGGCTTCCTCCGCGAGGCTGGAGCGGAGCTGGGAGCCGAAGGAGTGGACCCCGCGAGAGGGCAGAGCGCCGGCCGCCGCATCCCCGGTGCCAATGGTCGGTGAGTGCCGTAGGATCCGCCGCAAATGTGCGCGCGGCTGCGGAGCCGCTCCCCGCCCCGGCCGCCCCCAGCCCCAGCCGACCTGCCCCGGCGCCCCGCCACCCTGCACCGCCCCCGCTCTGCCCGTGCCCACCCGCGCCGGCCCAGCAGGTGCATCTCCCTGCAGCGCCAGGCCGCCCTGACTAAGGCTTCCTCACCGCTCGAACCTCTCTGGGCGTGTCCCCATCCCTGCAGGCAGGTCGCTGAAGCCACCCGGCCTCGGAGAAACCTAAACCTTCCCGGACAGAATAGCTGCGGAATCCTTTGTGCCCAGCCGAGATAAGACCCGCCGCATTCATCCAGCAGGCATTCTCAACACCTGTCTGGTAGAGTCCTGCTGCGTCCCAGGCTAGGGAGCCGAGGCAGGGCCTCCAAGAATGCTGCTGGCTCATCTCTCGGTGCAGAGTCCCAATGTGGGTGGTAATCCTTCTCCATAGTGGAGTCGCCTTCCTCCCCAACCCTCAGTCCCAGAACGGGGGTCCATTGAGGATCCAGGGGTCCACTCTTGGTGGTGGGAGTTGTGTGGGGGACAGCAGGAAGGGTACTCCTGGTCTAGGCGGAGAGGCATCAGCAACCCTAAGTACAACCTTCTGGTGTCCATGGTCAGTCCTGATTTGGTGTAATTTGTGTTTACACGGGTATCTGTCCTCACACAGTACACTATAAACTTAACGAGGTCAGGGCCTGTCTCCTGCAGAAGGGTTTAGGGCAAGTGTATATTTGTGCATGCCCTCTCCTCACTTCCTTGGACATGATCCAATTAAAGCTGTTGCCTTATAGGATTGTTTATGTTGTTTGTCCCTTTGCCTCTCGAACTATGAGCTCCTTGAAGGCATTGATTAGCTCTTGTTAGGTCTTGCTGTCCAGCACATAGCCAGTACCTGGCACATGGAGACTGAGTCAAGGTTCAAATGAAAAAGTTAATGCTCTTTTCTCCTGAGCAACATACCATTTGATTCGGTATATTTGATGCTGCCTTTTGTAAACTTGAAAGGATGAAGGTTGTTTTCCTTTAGGAAGTTTTCATCATGGGAAATGTAAGAGAAAAAGAAAATAGGTAAAAATGGATGCCATGAGAATCCCCCCTCCCCCATCTTTTTAACTTCTTAGAGAATTAAAAATAAATACTTGCTTATTCTATCTGACAAATAGGATGGCATCATTCCCTCTCTAAGGTGATCTATGACCATTCTGATGAGATAGCCTTTTGGAACAAGAGAAGGTAGCTCAAGCTGTTTTTTAAAAAGATGTTAGCCTCCCATGGTGCATGTGCCAGGCAGTCTCATAGGACCCTGTTTTGACTTACTCTCAACTGGGAAGGCCCACGTAATACTGCCTAGTTAACAGTTTCTTCTCCAGACCTGCTTCTTGAGATGGCAGTAGACTCTTCTGCTATTGAGTCTGAAAGCATTCTAGAACTCTGAGCAGAATGTGGGCAAGGCTCTGTGAATGACTGAAAGGTTTCGCGGACATGGCCCCTGCTCTTGGGGACTTTAGGGTAGAATTAAAGAGATGACTTATTCACAAGTAACTGTGACATAAGACAGGACAAGATAAGTGATACATGAGACATTCAGAAAAGCTGCTGAAGATGTCCAGAGGTGGAGGGATAGCTTTCAGCAAGAGCAAAAGGTCTCAACTCTGGCTGAATGTTATAATCACTTGGGAAAGAGCCCCATGTCCAGAGCAGAGTCCAGAATCTCCAGGGATGGGCCTCAGACATCAGTTTCTGCCTTAAAGCTCCTCCAAAAGATTCTGTTGTTCAGCCAAGATGAAGAACCCTTGAACCAAGGTTATCAGTGATTGATTGACAGAGGTGCGAGGACTGGGCTGAAATAATAGGTGGGATTTCAGAAGGTGGAGACAGATATGGTGGATGGTATTCCAAGCAGACAAAACCCTAGAAGGCCCAGACACCTGTGGGAAAGTGTAAGCTGTGTCAGTCCCTGTCCTGGGGGACTCGTGCAGTGTATGAATGGCTCAAAGTTATTTGCACATTTGAAGAGATTTGGAGTCAACAGGCAGGTAGGAGCCGTTTCAGGAGCTGAGTAATGAGGTGCACCTTGCTCCTTACAAAAGATCCATGGTTACCTCTCCCTGGGGATTCCAGTTGCCACATTACTTCATTTCCTACACCTAGAGAGGCAGATGAGCTAGCAGGACTGGGAATGCGACTGAGGCTACAGCAGGGGTTAGAAAAGCAGGCAGCACTTTCTTTTGTAAAAGAATGTAAGTATGTATCCCCATATATTTATTTATAAATTATAGTCATACACTACTGTCATGAATATTGTGGACATAGAAATATACACAAATAAGAAGTTTTAAAGGGATGAGCAGCACAGATTTCATAGAACTCTCTCCTAATAGCCTCCTTTGGGCCACATCTTTGGCAGAAATATACCCTATCAACTCCCACCAGAAGCTTTAATGTAAACTCAGAGCCATGTGATCCTGAGGAGATGGCTGCCCCCAACCCTGAACAGAGCTGGTGGTAGTGTTGAGTGTGAGACCAGCACACTAGGTCTCCACCTGAGCCTCCCAATGTGAATGACCACAGCCTCAAACCCGCCTGGAGAGGTGTGGAGGGGTCTGCTCTCAGACAATGACTGAGCCTTAGGGATTTCTTCCCATCTCATTCACACAAGGACCACTTGTATAAATACGTCATCTAAAAACTATTTTTTGTGCACTTCCTGTGTAAAAGAATTTAAGTATGTATCCCCCATATATTGTACTTATTTATAAATTATAGTCATACACTACTGTCCTGATATTATGGACATAGAAATATACACAAATGAGAGGGAAAGTGAACATGATTAAATTTTGTCAATATACTAATGCTACAAAATCTATCACACCAACATATGCTGTTTTTATAAGAAACCATGTGATCAGGTCTACATCTCACTTATAAAATAGTGAAATATATGTTCCATCATTTGAATGTCTCGTTCTGGTTCTGTGTCCTGTTTATTTTAGTTCCTGGTTCTTGTGGTAAACATGACACACCTCATGGAGACACAGAGAGTCCAGTGCTATGAGTCCAGTACTTGTTTTTCAATCCCACTCACCAATCATGCAAGGGCTCTTGAATTTGGGCTGATAAATGTTCATGGGCCATCAGAGAAGCTGGCAGTCTAGTTCCCAAAGCTTTTGGTGTGCAAGTGTAGATGTATGTGAAATGGTGCTCTTGCAGCATCCTTAAAGGGACTGATTTGAGTATGTTGGCTTGAAAGAAGCTAGCTGACACACTGCTGCAGTCATTTGCCCTTGAAAAAAAGAAAAGAAAAAGGTCTCCAAATTCAGAACTTTTCATGAAAGAAAATGCAGATTTCCTCCTTAAGTTCTAAATCACAAGATAACCAGTGAACCTCTGTGTCATAAAAGATCTTCACAGGTATTCCTGAGTCACTACAAAGTATTATAATGCTTCTGCTATTTAAGAGTCTGGTTTTTGTTTTTAATTGAATACAACCATATCTTTTTTTTTTTAATTCTTTATTGTTGAAAGTATTACATATGTCCCCTTCCCCCCCCCCCTCATTGGCCCCCTCCAGCCCATCCCTGTCCCCTACCCCAGGTCCTCACTGCCCCATTGTGTGTGTCCATGACCCATGCATATATGCATACAAGGTCCTTCAACCATGCTATCTTGAAGTATGTTAACTCCAACATATCTTAGAGGCTTCAAGTAAACTAGTGAGAAGGGCCCGCCATCACCCCCGTATCACAGAACCTCTCCTCCATCAGGGATCCCATGGCTGCTGACACACAGGCCAACAAGGGTGCTAGGGTCCATCATGTATTAAATATTAGTAAAGCTGCCCAGGTGGTGGTGGTCAGTGGTTGAGCATTGACCCAGGAACCAAGAGGTCACTGGTTCGATTCCTGGTCAGGGCACATGCCTGGGTTGTGGGCTCGATCCCCTGCAGAAGGCAGCCAACTGATGATGTTTCTCTCTCATCGATGTTTCTATCTTTCTATCTCTCTACCATCTTCTCTCTCTAAAAATCAATAAAAATATTTTTAAAAAATATTAGTAAAGCAAATTTTTCTCATTTCTAAAGAAAAATACTTATAAATAAAATTCCTCACCATTCCACTACTCCAGCAGATAATCTTGCTCACCACATTTGGAGACTAATAGTGGATTCACTGGCAGGAACCATACTCAGTAAATGTGCCTGCTAGTTTTAGCCTGTTTTTGACAGTGTTTATTATTATATGGGCATTTCATCTGAAGAATTCATTGAATTAGACATTTTCACATATTTACTGTCCACTCTGCCCCCAGAAAAGGATCATGTACTGAGTAAAAGATTAAGCAAAACAAAACATGCACAACCAGCATTACTGCTTATTTAGAGACCCTCTCCCTCCATGCCCCACCCCAACTCCCTTCTTGACATAGCATCCAAGCCCTTGTTGGCTTCCCTTTCTGGCTTATTCCCTGCTGTTTCCCCCCGCCCCCCCCCCCCCCCGCACCACCACCACCACCACTCCAAACTACTTGCTGTTCCACACACACACATTCATTTCTCCGTGATCTAGTAATGCCCTCCCACTCCAGCTAATAAGAAACTTGAGACCAACGTGCTCCAAATGCTGCAAAATGTGGCCCAGTAAATCCAGAGAGCACCAGTTTTGCTATGCATATTTTGATCAGACATTTTGTTTTTTGGATAAATCTACCTGTATATTTATGTATATTTGTATAGGGGGATATTTCTGCAATTTTATTTTAATTTAAAGCAGGTATACTGCATTTAACAGAATTTTTAAGTTAACAAACTTGCATATATTTATTTAAAAAAGAATAAACCAAACATGAGAATGGAAAAATAATAAACTTGAGACCAGTCTCCCATGCAACCTCCTCCTGAAAGCCTTCCCAGAGCTCTCTTACACATACACTCACATACTCACACTCACACACACACACGTACACATGTATACACATCAAATTCGTTCTTCTCCAGCCGAAACCGGTTTGGCTCAGTGGATAGAGCGTCGGCCTGTGTACTGAAGGGTCCCGGGTTCGATTCCGGTTAAGGGCATGTGCCTTGGTTGCGGGCACATCCCCAATGGGAGGTGTGCAGGAGGCAGCTGATCGATGTCTCTCTCTCATCGATGTTTCTAACTCTCTATCCCTCTCCCTTCCTCTCTGTAAAATATCAATAAATATATTTAAAAAAAAAAATTCGTTCTTCTCCAGAATTTCATGATGCTTTTATTTGGCTTCATGTTTAGCAATTGTAGACATGCAGACATTCAGATTGTGAACTCCTTGGATTAAGAACGCTGGAATTTTCATTTCCAAATCCTTATTACCTGGTAAAAGTGCCCATCATACAGTGAGCACTTGGCAAATGTTTGTTGGATTAATAAATGCTCTTTTGTCTTGTGTATCCTAAAAGGCCACAGATTCTACCAGCAAACATTAATTACTTGTCAGGCCTTCTTCAGTGTGTATACATGTTGACCCTTAATACTGCTGGCTGTTACAGACTCCCATGTTGATAAAGAAGTGCTTTCCTAGCTGATATAGATCCTCACCCACCTTGGTCCTCAGGAAAAGTGCCGAGTCCTGGCCAGCACTCCAACCAGGCCATCTCTATTCCACACCTGTGGTAAAGAGGGCAGAACCATGGTTGTCTGTTCTCTGCCTGACACCAGCAGGCATGCCTGTGGCTTTATTAAGACCCCTCCTTCCCACCCGTTCCTCCCTCCAGGCCTGTGCAGAGTTAGGTTTCCATGGAAGGAGATGTACTGAACCTGGGATATGACAGGAACATAATAGGGTGTGTGCCTTGTCCACTTCTGCTCGCTGGTCTGGAGGATAGCTCAGCAGTGACTCTCTTAAAGCATTTAACACCATTCTGTTCTATATATGCAGAAATAAAACTTTATTTTTGCACTGGCATATGTATAAATTGTAGGACATATTTAAGCCCATAATGAAAAAGAAAATCCCCACAAATCTAAAAAGTGGAAGTGTCTGAGTTGCAGGCTTGATCCCTGGCCCCTGTCCGGGCACATGTGGGAGGCAACCAATGGATATTTCTCTTTCTCCCCCTCCCTTCCTCCTTTCCACTCTCTCTAAAAATCCATGGAAAAAAATACTCTCAGATGAGGATTAAAAAATAATAAATAAACAAGTAAATAGATAAATAACATTGGAAGTGTCTAGACTCCCCAAGATGCACTAAGCAGCAGTCGCCAACCTTTCGGACCTCAGGGACCACCACTGGTCCGCAGACCACTGGTTGGCAACTGCTGCACTGAAGAGTGCTGCTGAGCAGTGGGCCCCTAAACCATGGTGGGTGCTCGTGAACTGGCACGACCCACAGCTCTTTAACAAAAGCTACTGGAAAAACCATTTTTAGAGGAATTCTCTGTGCCATCAAGAGACTTCTCAGAAATTAGCAGCCCACAGTATGCACTCACTCTGGACCAATTCAGTTGCTCACCTAAAAAGCAAATATTGAAATACTCAACAGTTTGTGTAATGTTTAATATTTTAACAGTAAGCAAACAAGGCTTTTAGTCTGGAAAAATAAAGTTTTCCCTTCCCTTCCTGGCTCTGTCCCTGGAGGAGTGAAGTGAGCCTCTGCGGGGGAAGTTTTCAGATGTGCTCTTGTGGGGCGGAGGTGGTGGCTTTGCCAGTGGCCAAGTGTTTGCCTTAGAGTAGAACCCGCCTGGGGTGGTTCTGGACCAAGGCCATTTCCACTTCTGGGGACTCTCGGTGCCACCCCGGTCAAGTGTTTTAAGGAACTTGAGCTTCCTTTCCTCGTGTACATTTGCTTTTGTAACCAGAAAGCTTTCTTGGTTTTGTAATTCCGGGAATCTCCTCCTTTAAATTCTTTTTTACTCAAACAGAACAGACACAGATATAGCATTTAGTGAGACTTTGGATAAAGCCTGGTGTGTACAAAGCAACAAGCTGGGTGCTTTGGGGAGACAGAAATAAATAAAATACTAAGGTGGTGGGGCTCAAGGGACATTTTTCTTCTGATTTCTAATGTTATGTTCTGGAGGCACTATATACAGATTTTATAAAGATGTTTACTGCTTTACTGCCTTTAGGATACACAAGGATGTAGTGGTGTAGTAGTTAATGGAAGGTTCAGATCCTGGCTCTGTGGCTTTCTTGTGGTGTGATCCTGGGCCAGGTTTTTCCTCCTGGTTTCTTTGTCTATAAAAGGGTACTGATACCAGAAGCCAGAGTTGAAATAAGAGACTGTATAAGTATAAAAGTATATAATATAAAAGCTTCTTATCTTTTAATGTAGCAGGAGAGAACAAAGAGTCAACCCTGTGGTCTGGTCTCTGTTTTCCTACATCCATATTTCTTTGTTACTAGCTCTGTTCTTTCTAAGTAGCATACTTGCAATTTGTTTTGCTCTTTGATTTTCTAACTTGGTGAGGGATGTTTTATGTTTATTTTTCAAATTATTCTCTAGCACCCTCCATTTGCCCAAAGGTGCCAGTGAGTCATGCCAGGGAGCCCCGGGCCCTTCCTGATGTCCCAAGAGGCGTCAGTGCTCCTGATCTCCAAGGTCACCCTGCCAGCCCCACACACCTGAAATCTAGTACAATGGGTTTCCTAAATTGAGAGTAGATACATATTTATATTTATTGATTGATTTTAGAGAGAGGGAGAAAGAAGGGGGGGGGGGGAGAGAGAAACATTGATGTGTTGTTTCACTTATTTATGCATTTATTGGTTGATTCTTGTATGTGCCCTCACCATGGATCCAACCTGCAACCTTAGTGTATCGGGGTGATGCTCTAACCAGCTTAGCTACCCAGCTAAGCATTAAATCATTAAATCACTGCTCTCTTATTACCTGTCTACAAGTGATTTTTAAGGCAGTTTTCCACCTTGTTAATTTTAAAACAATTGGGATAATTTATTACTTTGCCGCTTAATAACACTTTATTTTTTATTTTTATTTTTTTTAAAATATATTTTATTGATTTTTTACAGAGAGGAAGGGAGAGGGATAGAGAGTTAGAAACATCGATGAGAGAGAAACATCGATCAGCTGCCTCCTGCACACCCCCTACTGGGGACGTGCCCGCAACCAAGGTACATGCCCTTGACCGGAATCGAACCTGGGACCTTTCAGTCCGCAGGCTGACGCTCTATCCACTGAGCCAAACCGGTTTTGGCTTAATAACACTTTATACCCCAGAGCCCTCTGCACAGGGCTTCCTGCTTTCCGCCAGTCCTCCCATAGTCCTGGAGGAAAACTGCAGCCAGGAGCCTTTCCCAGGACTCAGGTCAGTTCCCAGATACTGTTATACAGCCTCATAGGAAGGTGGAGGGTCTGTCCTTCTGCCCCAACCCACCACCACCCTCCTTCCCACCCAGAGAAACAGGATTAGGCTTGGTGATATGTCCTTCCTTGGACAGACTTCTCCAGAAAAGGAAGTCGTCAACGTCTCTGACCAGAAGACCTCTATGAGCTGTGACCTTTTTTACATTCCCCTCTTGAGATAGAGGAAGGAAAAGCATCTTGGCCAGGCCAGATGACTGCAGGATGACTGGTCCCTGATGGAGGCCCTGTCTTCCCCTCTCAGCCTAACCCACTTGTAGAAATCTTTCCTAAACCACTGGCCTCCACGGATATCATTAAATCACTGCTCTCTTATTACCTGTCTACAAGTGATTTTTAAGGCAGTTTTCCACCTTGTTAATTTTAAAACAATTGGGATAATTTATTACTTTGCCGCTTAATAACACTTTATACTATTTTAGCTTTAATTTCTTCACATTTTAACCATGTAGTTAATCGAAAGCCATATTTTACATTAATTAATATATAACTTCTTGCAGTTGTGTTGTCTATAAATATACAAAATATTTATTGACTACACTTTAAATAACTATGGACACATCTCTTTTTGTGTTGTTTTGTGTGTTTTTGTTTGTTTTTTTAAAGCAGGAGCTTACTTTGAAAAAAGGGCTTTAATAGAAATTATTTTCAACTGACTGGAGCCAAAAGTGAAACTAGCTGTTTTAAAAAACAAACTCTTTCTGTGCACACTGGGTCTGAAGGCAGGTCCTTAGGGCAGTAGTGTTAGCTTGTGCTCACTAATGAATGATTGACTAGCCGTGTGAGTCTTCTGTGTGATTGTCGACCACTTAATGGATGGTGTTGGGTTAGTATGAGCCTGAATGTGGAGCCAATTCATTGAACTCAGAACTCTTCCCCTGTGAATCACAGAGGTTTCTCCCCTCTTAAAGGACTGTGAGCTGTGAAGGGTTCCTCTTGCTCCACCTGCGTCCTCAGTACATGGACGGTGACCAGGAGCTCTCCAGGGCCTCCCCTCCTCTGCCATTCTTGCTGACCACCGTAGGTCTGAGCAGCCTGGTCCACACTTCAGCCTCCATGCCCGCAGCTTCCAGAACGTGACCACCTCCTTTTCTAGCAGGTAAGCAACTAATAAACTCTGAGCTTGATGTCTCTACTTCTCACACCTGAAATCTAGTACAATGGGTTTCCTAAATTGAGAGTAGATACATATTTATATTTACTGATTGATTTTAGAGAGAGGGAGAAAGAAGGGGGGGGAGAGAGAGAAACATTGATGTGTTGTTTCACTTATTTATGCATTTATTGGTTGATTCTTGTATGTGCCCTCACCATGGATCCAACCTGCAACCTTAGTGTATCGGGGTGATGCTCTAACCAGCTTAGCTACCCAGCCAGGGCCAAGAGAGGCCTTTCTAAACCCCACTCACTCTTGTTTCTGCTATCTCTTTTTAAAAATTTTGTTTTCTTTATTGATTAAAGTATTACATATGTGTCCTTATCCCCTCATTGCTCCCCCATCCCCCCCCCTCATGCCCTCACCCCCCTGGTGTCTGTGTCCATTGGTTAGGCTTATATGCATGCATACAAGTCCTATGGTTGATCTCTCCCCCTTACCCCCACCCTTCCCTACCTTCCCTCTGAGGTTTGACGGTCTGATTGATGCTTTTCTGTCTCTGGATCTGTTTTTGTTCATCACTTTATGTTGTTCATTATATTCCACAAATGAGTGAGATCTTGTGATATTTATCTTCTCTGACCGGCTCATTTCGCTCAGCACAATGCTCTCCAGCTCCATCCATTCTGCTGTCTCTTGTGTTTCATAGTCTCTCAGCAGACTTTCCCAGTTTATGTACCAGATTTAAATACAACATTCATAGTGACACAGGATGGATTTCCTTTGAAGGAAAATGACCACTCCTGTGGGAGGCTCACATACCAATGCGCAGTTAAAGCAGGAAATACTTCCTTAGGGTTCAAGGCAGGACGGTACATTCCATCATCCTGCCCATGTGTCTGCTACCTGTATCCTGCTCCTGAGTCAACAGGGCCAGTGAGGGCCCCCATTTCAGGCTTCTCCTCCCTCCCTCCCTCCCTCCACAGCCCTCTTCAAACTTAGAAATCACCCCGAAGCCAGCACACTAAGCTGAGTTTTCTTTTACTGGTTCTGTGTTGGTTGAGAGGAAAGCCAGTCATGGAGAGGAATTCCATCAGCCTGAGTATTTTGCTAAGAAATAGCACATTCACATGAACTACAGAAAACATCTGAATAGCTTTTTATCAAATTATAAATACCACTCTAGCAGTCACATTGCACATAAAAGCCTGTTGTTGATCTTAAGTTTCGGGAAGAAAGAAGGTCCGTTTCCCAAAAGAGTGTACTTTAAACAAGCGATAGAACTGTTGTTTCTCTCTCACGTGTGCTATTTTGGTGAAGATGGTATGAAAAAAGGTGAGGAGAAACATGGAGAGAAGGTTATGTGTCCCAAGACTCAATCTTCCCCTCTTTCCCCTATGCTCCCCCAAACTCAAAGCACATTTTCATGGAACACCCTAACTTTTTGTCCTTACTCTGTAACTAGTGCGGAGGGTCCCTCCTGGTGAGAGGATGGCAGTGCTCAGGCAGCTGTCACTCCTGCTTTGGAAGAACTACACTCTGCAGGTAAGTCCCACTCTCGGGGCATGGCAAGAAGAAGTGTGTGCCCCCTGTGTGGGCACCTTGGGAGACAGGGCCTCGGTGGGGAGGGTGAAGCTTGTGGGGGAGGGTGTCCCCAGGGGAGGGGAGGATGCTCAGGGGAGGGGGTCTATGACCCACTCCTGTGCTTCTCAATCTGTCAGCATGTGCTTTCATTCTTCTTCCAGAAGCGGAAGGTCCTGGTGACGGCCTTGGAACTCCTCCTACCCTTGCTGTTTTCTGGGATCCTGATTTGGCTTCGCTTGAAGATCCAGTCGGAGAATGTGCCCAAGGCCACCATCTACCCCAGCCAGTCAATCCAGGAGCTGCCCCTGTTCTTCAGCTTCCCTCCTCCGGGAGATGCCTGGGAGCTCGCCTACATCCCGTCCCAGAGCGATGCAGTGAAGACTGTCACAGAGACAGCCAAAAGGGCCTTGGTGATCAACCTGAGAGGTGAGGCGTCCTGTGGGACCCCTCTTTCTGTGAGGTTCAGGGCCATTCAGCCTCTCCTCTTGTTGGCCATGCTGCCAGGGCAAATCCCCCAACTCTGACTCCTGTCTCTCCTTTTTAAAAATTTTTACTTACTGATTTAAAAATCTTTTAGAGTGAGAGAAGCATTGTTTGTTCCACTTATTTATGCATTCATTGTTTGATTCTTATATGTGTCCTCACCAGGGATCGAACCTACAACCTTGGCATATTGGGATGACGCTCTAAGCAACTGAGCTACCCAGCCAGGGCTTGTATCATGTCTTTTTTTTTTTTTTTTTTTTTTAAATATATTTTATTGATTTTTTACAGAGAGGAAGGGAGAGGGATAGAGAGCCAGAAACATCGATGAGAGAGAAACATCGATCAGCTGCCTCCTGCACACTCCCCACTGGGTATGTGCCCGCAACCAAGGTACATGCCCTTGACCGGAATCGAACCTGGGACCCTTGAGTCTGCAGGCCGACGCTCTATCCACTGAGCCAAACCAGTTAGGGCCATGTCTTATTATAAAGAGTTGTGAGGGCCAGATGAATTGATATGTGGCAGCTTGAGCAGCAGCCAATTACCCACAGGGGGAATAGGTGACCACATACCCAAAGAAAGCTCTTTTAGTTACAAGGGTAAGATGTAGTGTGAGAATATGGTGCCAAGAATCTTTTCTGGGGTGTGGTTTTGAGAGGACAGCTCTAAAAGAGTCATTAGGCCTGGCCCATGGCCTGGGGTGGGCTGGAGGGAGTCAGTGGGATGGGAGGGGGGAGGGGACATATGCAATACTTTCAACAATAAATAATTATTTTAAAAATTAATAATAATAAAAATTAAAAAAGAGTCATTAGGCTCTGGCTGGGTGGTTCACTTGGTTGGAACATTGTCCTGTATACCAAAGGGTGTGGGTTCTATTCCCAGGCACATACCTAGGTGTGGGTTCGATCCCTGGTCGGGGGTGGGGGTGGGAGGCAGCCGATCAGTGTTTCTCTCTCTCTCCCTCCCTCCCTCCCCGCCTTCCTCTCTCTCTCTCTCTCTCTCTCTCTCTCTCTCTCTCTCTCTCTCTGAGATCAATAAGAGTATATCCTCAGATGAGGATTAAAAGAGGAAAAAATGAGTCATTAGAGAGCCTGTTGAGGTATACAACCAATAAACACATGCTAGTCGTCTTTTCTAGCTCTTTACTTTCATGATAAAAAGTATGATCTCTTTTTTTCCCTCCTCTTGATTTTGGCATATACCTCCTGGGGCTTGTTGAATTCAGCTTAGCAAACACTTAGGAGAAGATCCTTGGTCCCTCACTGAGTGATTACAGTAAAACCCTTTATATGAAATGGGGTCTGGTGATAGAGAATCATTTAACAAGCTATATGTTAGTGTCTATTCAACTTTTTAAAGCACACTACTATGGCTATAAGGCTATAAGGGGACTACCCCCGGCAGTGGAACCAGGGCAGGTGGCCACCTGCATGGAGGAGGGTAACGGATTTGGCATTGCTGCCAGCCCTGCCTGCAGTCTCACCAGAACCCCAGGGCTGGCTGTGATTTTCAGGTTCTGCCTATCTTCACGGCAGCCTGCCTCTCTGCCAAAAACAAAAGCCTCCTCTGGTCTTAGGAAAGGTTTACACAACCCTAGAGAAATGTGTAAGTTTTCAGTCTTTTATCTGCAAATGACCGAACTATTTAGATTTTTCAAGTGGGGCAGATGATTGGGCAACTCATCTTCAATGCTCTTCACAGTTCGCGGCTTTCCCTCGGAGAAGGACTTTGAGGACTACATCAAGTATGACAACCGCTCCTCCAACGTGCTGGCCGCTGTGGTGTTCGAACACACCTTCAACCACAGCAAGGACCCCCTGCCCCTGGCGGTGAGGACTCAGCCCCACAAAGCCGAGTCCTTCCCTCCCCCCCCCCCCCCCCCCAAACTAATTCAGCCTACAAAAGTGCTCTGCTGGCCTGGGAGTAAACCAACTTTTTTTGGTCCAGTATTGCCATCTTGGTTCCTACTGAGGGAGCCCTGGGGACAGTTAACCCATCAGGCCAAGCAATTTAGAAACCTTACCTGCTTGGAGAAAGCAGCCTATGAGCCATCACTATAGGCCCCTCATTTCATAAAAGGCGTTACTGGTCTCTAGGCCTCTGTGGAAAGAGTACAGGATAGATAAGAAAGTAGCAAATATTTGGGACTGAAGTATGATATGGCATTAGCATTTCTGCTACATATTTAAAACAGCCCCCTCCAAAAAAGTTTTTTGCTTGCCTGATGGGATTAAGACTTGGAAACCATCAAATCCCTCTAGCGTTATTTCAAGGTCACGTAGAGTTCATGTGGGTGGACGGCAAGAGAGGTGTGGCAAAGAACACCCAAAGTGCCCCTATGGGTTCCCTGTTACTCCTGGGGCAGGACCACTTGCTCTGACCTTGGGGAAGACACTGGGAGACACTGGTGAGTTCACAGAATAAGAGTCCCCTAACCTCTCTCAATTGATGCGGATGTGTGTTCCTCTGGATCCCTCAGAGCAGTTGGTTTTCTCTTTGTTTCCACAGGTGAAATACCACTTACGGTTCAGTTACACTCGAAGAAATTATATGTGGACCCAAACAGGCTCCTTTTTCTTGAAAGAGACGGAGGGATGGCACACCACTTCCCTTTTCCCGCTTTTCCCAAACCCAGGACCAAGGGAACCCGCATCCCCTGATGGCGGAGAACCTGGTGAGAAGCACCTTTCAGGTGGTGTTGCCCCCCAAAGTGGTGACTGACAATCACATGGGGAACCCATCTTGCAGTTCTCTGCAGAAATACTTTTTAGGAATATTTTATCTTCATTGTAGGAGAAAGAAGAAGACATGTCGTAAAACTCTTTTGTAAGGCTAAAATCATCTTTGAAAACAGCATGTAGAGGTTTTCTCTCTTTTCCGCGTCAGCACGGGAAAGGAACTGGTCCGATTCTGAGTGGAGGAACTGGGGATTAAGAAATAAAAGAAAGAAAGAGACCAGATAGAAAGATAGAAACAAAGCTGGGAGCCAGGTGGGACGCCATCCTCTCTGATGGAGAGGCAGGGACCCAGAGCCCAAGCAGCAAGTTTATTTTATACCCCCAAATACCAGGAAGTATCACCAAAACTTAGGATCAAAGGAGCTTATTTGCATTTTTTTAAATATTTTTATTGATTTCAGAGAGGAAAGGGAGAGAGAGATAGAAACATCAATGATGAGAGAGAATCATTGATGGACTGCCTCCTCCATGTCCCCCACTGGGGATCGAGCCCGCAACCCAGGCATGTACCCTTGACCGGAATGGAACCTGGGACCCTTCAGTCCGCAGGCCAACTCTCTATCCACTGAGCCAAACCAGCCAGGGCTTATTTGCATTCTTGAGTAGGCCCTAGTATTCCTGGTGCTTGCCTGGATTTACATATCAAAGCCTGCTCCCGGGCACCTGGACAAAGGTAAAAAGTCAGTACTGATAACACCCCCCCTGCCTTCTTGGGGAGGGTGTAACTGAGACGCGGCTCTGCCAGTCGCCTTGGGCTCAGCTGACAACAATTTAAAGAAATGCCCATGTGCCTTCCCAGGCGGCCCTCTACAGAAGGCTCTCTTCCTGTTTGAGACGACATGTGCTCTTGAATGAAACATTTATATTCCAGTTTTTAGGGAGCTTCAGTTTGCATTGAATCTTTTGGGCTTGGTTTTATGTTTTCCTCCTCTTTGTTGCTGCCTCTGTATACAGTTTTATAGGCTCTTTAAGCTCTGTGGTTGTTTAATGATCTGTGGTTTAATAGAGTCAGTAGAATGTTTGTAGAAGTTGGATCTTGGGTAGCAAATGACGAAGGGTAAATATTTTTTGTTATACAAAGGACTCAGATAAAGCAGTCAGAAAAACATGAAGGCCTCGAGCAGCGTGGAAAGGATGGGAGCCTGGCATACAGCAGGCGCTGGGTACATTTAGTCCAGTGTTCTTCCCCAGCCCACCCCTAGAGGTGCATATCTTAGACTCCCTGATTCCCCTGAAAAGAATTTAACCCTGGAATCATCTAAAAGAAGGAGAAGATCCACATGCACAAATATGTTCACCACAGCTTTACTTATGATCACAAAAATGTCAGCAGGGGGTGGGAAATGACTGATTACAGAGTGACGGCATCATTCCTCAGAGTGTTGTGCAGCCACACAAGTCATGAAGATGAAGAGCATATGGTAGCATGGCAGAGCCTCACGAGAGAACAGTGTATGAGCAGGCAGGCAGGATATTTCACAGGGCAGGTGGTGTGATGTTGTGAAAAGACAGGCTTTGAATCCAGAGACCAGGGTCCCATCTCACCTTTGCCCCGCCACCAGTTTGTGCCTCAACTGCCCGGGTCTCAGTGGTCCCATCTGCTCAGTGGGGATATCGTTACCTCCTCTGCTGGTTTGTTGCAAAAATGAGAATCAAACCCCCACCCAACACAATAATGGGTGACCTTAATTGAGCACCTACTATTATCACAACCATAAAAAGAGTTAAATCTAAGAGAAATAGTAGAATCACACAGGTATGGTAACCTCATGTGGGGGTATAGTTGGCATATTGCTTAGCTCTTTTCTAGAGGCTAGAACCCAGACAGTTCTGTTAAAGACACATGTTACAGATGTTCCCAGCGTCACTATTTTATGAGTGAGGGTGCCCAGACCTGCACCCCATGTTTGCCCTCTGTTTCTTGGGCTCAGGCCTCAGGAGCTCAGGCTGCCTTTTTTTCTCCTGTGGCCATGCCACTCCTTCCTTAGGCTCAGTCCCTTCCTATCTTAGCTCTGGACTGGAATACCATATCCACAGTTTATCACTCCTCCCAGGCCCTTTTCACTTTAGGAATTTTATTACAGACCATTATGGGGCGTCTAAAAGGGCCAGCACGGAGAAACCACAAGGTACAGCAGTGGTCTTTGGTCTGCGGTGTTTGCCTCCTTTTGAGATGGTAACTCAAGGGCAGAGCTCTCTCGTCAGCAGAATTATGGCCCTCCAAAGATGTCCACATCCTAATCTTCATAAGCTGTGAATATGCCAGGACATGTGGCAAAAGGGAATTAATGTGGCAGATGGAATTAAAGTTGCTAATCAGCTAGCCTTAAGCTAGCCAGATTATTGTCGATTATCCCAGTGGGCCCACTGTAATCACTAGGTCCTTAAAAGTAGTAGACAAGGAAGGCAGAAGAGAGGGTCAGAGAAAGATGTGATAGCAGCAGGGTCAAAGAGATGCTGCCTGGCTGACTTTGAAGGGGGAGAGAGGGCACAAGCCTGAGAATTATGGAGGTCCCTACAAACTAGAAGAGTGAAGAGGCCTTAGGGCGTTGGGTGATGTCACTCTGCGGCCCAGTTCAACAGGGAGGCCCTGTACAGCTCAGTGCATGTGGCTCTCTGTGGGGGCAGCACCCCATGCTGCAGCTTTTCCAACATGTATTGACCTCATGTGCTAGAATGTCCTGTGCTCCCACACTTAGGGTACATCCGAGAAGGCTTCCTGGCTGTGCAACATGCCGTGGACAGAGCCATCATGCAGTACCACACAAACGCCTCCACACATCAGCTGTTTGAGAAACTCACCGTGATCGCAAAGAGATTCCCATACCCGCCTTTCATTTCGGACCCCTTTCTTGTGGCCATCCAGTACCAGCTCCCCCTGCTGCTCATGCTGAGTTTTATTTACACCTCACTCACCATCATCCGGGCTGTCGTGCAGGAAAAGGAGAGGAAACTGAAGGTAACGCGATTTGCATTTGGCTTTAAAACATTTTGGCAACTGTCATCAGGCAGGGGCAGTTCATGGACGCGGGAGCCACAGAGCAGTGTGGAATGAGGCAGGCGCCAATGGTGGCTTTAGCCTACTTGTGGCTTCTTTGAAACCAATCCTGGTATATCCAGATTTTAAAAATCATAAGAAAGTATCATATTTTGTGTGCAGTATACTAAGGCTCTGGGGCTGCCTTGTTTAACACGGGAGCCATAAGCCCTTGGGCTTCAGCCCTTGCGGTGTATCTGGTCTCACCTGAGTCATGCTGAGAGTGTAAAACATACACCAGAGTTTTGAAGCATTAGTCTGAAAAAAAAAAAAAAAGTAAACTGTTTCATTAGTACTTTCTATATTGATTATACATTGAAAAGACAACATTTTGGAAATATTGGGGTAAGTAAAATACATTGTTGAAATTAATTTTACTTGTTTCTTTTAACTTTTTCTTTGTGGCTACTATAAAATTCTAAATTACATATGTGGCTTGCATTCTGTTTCTGTTGAACAGAGCCGCTCTAGACGTTAGATTAACAGTGAGCCAAGATGCTTAAATATATGGCTGAGCAGAAAGCTAATTCACTTTGCATATAGATCAAGGACAACTGTAGTTCTCAACTGCCAGGCACAATAGGTTGGGAAATTCAAGTATATGAAGTGTCACTTTAAAATGATATCATGGACTTAATTGAGTGCACCTGAATGAATAGTGTCACCTGTAAACCCATACCCATGACACTGCCAAAAGTATCCAAAATTTATTTAGAGTTTCTCTTTTGGCAATGTCTGCAGTGCCAGGGAAATGACATTTAGAAGACTCCCACCGGCACCAAATCTGTGATTATTGGGGCTGGGAGAACCGATAAGGTGGGTTCTGGCACTATCTGCTTGGGCACCTTAAATAACTTTCATAGATGGTATAATGTGTGGTTTAAATAGTTAGCAGTGGACAAAGAAATGGTTCAGAAAATAATATTTGTACACATGCACACCTACAGATACATAGAGATAAAACCAATGTGGCAGAATGTTAAGTGATTATGGAATCTAAGTAGTGGGTCCATGAGTGACCTTTGTACCAGTCCTCCCATTTTTCTGAGGCTGTGAAATTGGGCATAAGAAGAAGCTGGAAAATCAACAGCCTGGCTTGGTGCCCGGCTTACAAGAGATAATCAGTGCTGATCCCTTCCTCCAGACTAGTGCTCTCCAATGGGACATTCACCGATGATGGATGGACATGTCCTGTGTCCAATACTGTCACCACTGGGCACTGGTGCCTAGCACAGCTGAGGAGCTAAATTTTTAATTTTATTAATTTCCATAGAAATAGCCTCATGTGGCCACTGGCCACTCTATTGAACATCACAGTCTTATGTGTCCTAGGACTCCCTGGTCAGTTTGGTCAGCAGAGTAGCTGGGTTTCCTCACCACACCTCCTGACAGCCTGACTGGGACCCTCGAGGAAGGCCTGTCCCCAGCATCACTATGCTCCTGTCCTTCCTGTAAGGGCCCCTGCCCCTCACAACAATAGTCTGGACCCCTCATTTCAGAATAGCAGGAGGGGAGGCAGTGCCTCTGGCTTCTAAAGAATCCCACAGCCACCGTTGATCCTGGAACAGCCCTGGCACCACACTTCACAGCAAGGGCATTAGTGGGGTTAGTACTAGACAGTGGAGGGGCCAGGCTCTGCTCTCCTGACTCAAAACCCCAGGACCAGCTGCCCCACCACACAGCTTCTTAGGAGGCAGTTGGGTACCCAGAGAAGACTGGGAAGCACAAGCTAGGAGTTTGGGATTGCTCCAAGGAATGAAGGACTGTGAGGGAGTTCATTAGCTTAGTCAACACAGTGCATGCCCACCTCAGGCCCTGACTGAGGTTATGATAAAGGAGCTGTAATGGCTGAGTAGAGGGCAAGGGAGCTCACTCGGGTGAAGGGAAAGATGGCTAGTAGTGGCTGGGAACAGAGAGGACATCTCAGGTGAGTAGCACTGAAGAGTGGAGAAAGGTAGGAAGCGGGCAAGATTCCTCATGCCCCAAGGTCAAGCGCTGACACGCCAGTGCAACCCATGTCTTCTGCCTCTGGCCAGTGTGTGTTTCACTGTTCCTGCCCTTGGCCTGTGGCCCAGGTGTCCCATGTCCTCTTTTGGCCCATGTATGACACTGCCATCTACAATCACACCCACACACGCAGAGGCTCTAAGGAAGATCATTGTGAGGAAGGTACCAGGGTCTGGCATGGCAGGTGGTGGGAACTTGCCCCAAGCAGGGGTGTCAGGCAGGGGGGTGTCAGGGTGTGTGTGTCAGGACATGAGTTAGGGCGTGTGTTGGAGTGCATGCTGCTATTCCCCCAGGAGTACATGCGCATGATGGGGCTCAGCAGCTGGCTGCACTGGACAGCATGGTTTCTGCTCTTCTTCCTCTTCCTCCTCGTCGCAGTCTCCTTCATGACCCTGCTCTTCTGTATCAAGGTATATGTGGCTTCAAGAGGGGGTCTGATGTCATGAGTAAGGCATTCAATTTGATGGGAGATCCAGAGACAGCCCTAGTATCACTATAGAGACCCCGAAGATCCCACGTTTGCAGATTTCAGGGGAGTCTGCCTGGGCTCAATGGAGAGGAGCAATGGTTTCATAGTCATGCACTCAGTGTAGCCCCTTCACCAATCCCCACCCATTTCACTTACGGCCGACCACTTACTGTCCCCACCTTCCCTGCTGTCGCCTGCGTGTGCTGACCTCTGGGGTGGCACACCATGCAGGTGAAGAAGGACGTGGCGGTGCTTGCACACAGCGACCCCTCTCTGGTGCTGGTCTTCCTGGTCTGCTTTGCCATCTCCTCCATCTCCTTCAGCTTCATGGTCAGCACCTTCTTCAGCAAAGGTGAGTCTTCCTGACTCCGGGAACAGAGGACAGGGGGGTGATAAAACCCCAGAAAACCTGGAAGTTTCATTTGTGATAAACAGAAACTGAAGAGTTTTTGTATCTGCACCTTCCTTTGGACTCAATTTTCTAGGTGTTGAAGTACATCCCTGACTAATTCTTTTTTAAAATTTATTTTTAATTATAATCAACATACGGTCAGTATATTAGTTTCAGGTATACAGCATAGTGATTCAGCACTTACGTGCTTTACAAAGTGATCACCACAGTAAGTTTAGTAATTATCTGTCACTGTACGTAGTTTTAATGATGCTATTCACTGTGTTCCCTATGCTGCACATTATGTCCTCATGACTTATAACGGGAAGTTTGTACTCTTAATCCCCTCCCCCTTTTCCACCCCACCCCACCCCACAACCCTCTCCACTCTGGCAACCATCAATTTATTCTCTGTGTCTCTGAGTTTGTTTCTATTTTGTTTTATTTGTTGTTGTTTTTTATATTCCACTTATAAGTGAGATCATATGGTATTTGTCTTTCTCTATCCAACCTATTTCATGTAACATAATACTCTCTAGTTTCAGACATGTTGTCACAAATGGCAAGATTTCCTTTTTTATGGCTGAGTAATATTTCATTGTGTATATATGTACCACATCTTTATCCATTCATCTATTAATGAATACTTAGGTTGCTTCCATATCTCTGCTGTTGTAAATAATGCTGCAATGAACATGGGGGTGCATATATCATTTCAAATAATTGTTTTTTGTTTTCTTCAGATAAATACCTAGGAATGTAATTGCTAGGTCATATGGTAGTTCTATTTTTAATTTTTTGAGGATTCTCTGTACTGTTTTCTATGGTGGTTACATTAATTTACACTCTCATCAACAGTGCACAAGGGTTTCCTCATCTCCACATCCTCACCTTGTCTTATTTTATGATAGCCATTCTGACAAACTGAGATAATATCTTATTGTGGTTTTGATTTGCATTTGCCTGATGATCGGTGATGTGTCTGTTGGCCATCTGTATGTCCTTTTTGGAGAAATATCTACTTGGGTCCTCTGTTGTATAATAAAATGTGTTAACATTTAGATCTGCATAAGTCAAGCAATATTTTCCAAATGACCAAGGCATCATGTTACAAAATCATGCAAGAAGATTAATCCATTTAAAGTGCAAGTTAGACCAATGGATTTCAGTGTAATAGTATGAAAAGTTCACCGGTTAGTTTCATTCCACATGGCACCTAACCTTTAAGAAACTACCACTTACTGAATGGTGTAGTGTCAAAAAAGAATATCCACAAATATCTAAAAGGTATGAAATACTCTCCCTTTTCCAACTACTTATCTGTGTGAAGCTGATTTCTTTATTCACTTTACCCAAAAAATGTAATACAAGTAGCTATGACAATTCAGCTGTAATCTAAGTCAAACATGTAGAGGTTTGCAAAAATGTAACCTTGCTAAGTTATGAGAGACAGAGTGCTTTTCTTAAAAATATTTATGTTAACCTGTAAAGGGTTTATTATTTTTATTCTTAAATATCTTTAAATTTTCTTAGTATTAATTTCTAATGCAGTCAACATTGATGTGTGTGTGTATAACTCATAAACAAAAGTTCTTTGATTTCCTTAATAATTTTTAAGGAAGTAAAGGAGTCTTAAGACCAAAGCATTGGAGGGCTGCCAGCATGGACTACAGCCACACTGTTTTCCCCACAACTCCACGACCCAGCCCTCATCTCTCTCAGGTCGTTCCTGCATGTCACCTTCTCATCAAAGCCTTCTTGGCCACCTGGTCACAGTCACAGCCCCTGGTCTAGGGAATGTCTTGTCCTCATTCTTCGCCTTGCTGGCTATCTGTGTCCTCACGGGATTATAAACTCGGGTGGGCATGGGGTGGGGCTTTGTCTTGTTTGCAGTGGTCTCCCTGGTGCCTGGAGCAGGCCTGGCACAGAGTAGGCACTCAGTGATTATCTGTGAGATGCATGAGTGAATGGGAAAGAGAAGACCAGGCAAGAAGCAAGGCTGTGGTGAGGGGCTCAGAGTTATTCATGTCAGGTGTCCAATGTCAAGGCAATTGGAGGTGAAGTCTGTAGGAGAGGGCGGAAAAATTAATGTGTGGTCCCAGGATGAAGAGGACATCTGCCGCCCTGAGCAGGATCACATTCCCTAGGGCACAGGTACCCAGACTAGAGAAAAGACTGCAGGCCAAGCCTGGAGTCCCCAGCACCAGGGCCTGTGTCCCAGGGAGGGGGTCCTGAGGCTCACGGGCTTCCTTCTGACACATTCATGCAAACTCTCTTGCTTGATTTTATCACACTTACCTTTCTCTCTTCATCTGTAGCCAACATGGCGGCAGCCGTCGGGGGCTGCCTATTCTTCTTTACTTACATCCCCTACTTCTTCGTTGCTCCTCGATACAACTGGATGACTCTTAGCCAGAAGCTCTTCTCCTGTCTCCTGTCCAATGTCGCCATGGCGATGGGAGCCCAACTCATTGGAAAATTTGAGGCAAAAGGTGAGTATTTTCCTTTTCACAAGCTGCCCTTGCTGATTCAGTTACACCCACAGAAAGTCTGAGCAGAGGCACCTCCAACTCCCATAATAGACACATCGGGACAGCTAAGCGAATGATGCGTTTGGAAGACAGGTTCTTGGCATCCACCACCTGGATGGTGTAGTCCCGGCTTTGAGTTCCCTCAAAGCTCTGCCTGGAACCAGCTGTTACTGCAGGAAAACACTGGATGTGAGCATCTGCACCTGCCGACATGGGATTGGATTCGATTACCCGAGTCTCTGCCTGCAGCAGGAGGCATTCAGAATTATTACACTCCAGGTCTCAAAGTCCATGTTTGGTTTTTTTAATAGCTGTTTATTTTTCAATTACAGCTGATGTACAATATTATATTAGTTTCAGTTATACAACCCAGTGATTAGACATTTATATAACTTATTAAGTGATCACCCCCATAAATCTAGTACCCATCTAACACCATGCATAGCTATTAATATTATTGGCTATGCTGTACTTTACATCCCCATGTCTATTCTGTAACTAACAACTTGTACTTCTTTTTTTTTTTTTTTAATATATATTTTATTGCTATTTTACAGAGAGGAAGGGAGAGGGATAGAGAGCTAGAAACATCGATGAGAGAGAAACATCGATCAGCTGCCTCCTGCACACCTCCCACTGGGGATGTGCCCGCAACCAAGGTACATGCCCTTGACCGGAATTGAACCCGGGACCCTTCAGTCCGCAGGCCGACGCTCTATCCACTGAGCCAAACCGGTTTCGGCAACAACTTGTACTTCTTAATCCCTTCACCTTTTTCACCCATCCCTCAGAACCCCCTCCCATCTGACAACCATCAAAATGTTCTCTGTATCTTTGAGTCTGTTTCTATTCTGCTGTTCGTTTATCTTGTTTTTCGATCCCACATATAAGTGAAATCATATGACATTTGTCTTTCTCTGTTCTGTCAAAGTCCATGGGTTTTGATCCATGCCTCGTTCTCTGTAAAGTGGTACAATTAGCATTTCTCCCTTTCCTGGCCCCTGAAACCTGCAGTGATTGGCAATGAGGGTGAGGAGGCCTGAGGGAAAAACAAGGACAGACCAGAACATTGTTTTCTGGCTTCACTAGCAGGAAGTGAAATGCAATCTCCTTTCTACATGACTGACCTGTGTGCAATTTAAGACCACTTTGGTCCTGCCCCATCCAGATGGTCTCTTTTTCAGGATGAATGCTCTCGTTTCTTCCAACCACGCAATTCCTAGTTATTGTAGCTTCTGGTTGGGGGAAGTGGGGTCTATAGAAGGAGGCAGGTGCATAGTCACAGGAACCTTCAGTGTGTCTTTATCTTTTCTTTTTTAGTGTGGCTTTATCTTTACTTAGAATTTTTTTCTTCAGTTGGCAATGTCTTCCAACACTTTCGTTTTAAATATGTTTCCATGTTTAGTAGTGTGAAGTACAATGTGGACTTTTAATGCACCATCCCTTTCAGGATTCAAATACTTTTTAAAAAGCCATTTATAAAGAATACTAGAGACCCGTTGCATGAAGAGATTCGTGCAATAGGCCTTCCTTCCCTTGGCTTCCAGCACCAGTTTTCCTCCGGCACCTGGGACCCAGGTCTTTGCTCCGGCCAGAGTCTGCCCCCTTTACTGCAGACTCCCCCCAGAGTCTGCCTTCTTCGTCTTCGCTGCAGACTCCAGCTGGAGTCTGCCATCTTCGCTGCAGACTCAGGCCAGAGTCTGCCATCTTTGTCTTCGCTGCTTCGCTGCAGACTCCGGCCAGAGTCTGCAGTCTTCGTCTTCGCTGTGGCCAGAGTGCCACTCCTGTAGATCCCTTTGCCCCCCCGCCCTCTCTCTCAAAGCAGGTGTCCTGCCCCACCTGGCCACTCCTTGCCTGGAGCAGCTGGGCGGCCGCCATCTTTCTCCTTCTAATTTGCATATTTCCTCCTGATTGGCTGGTGGGTGTAGCGGAGTGATGGTTAATTTGCATGTTTCTCTTTTATTAGTGTAGATAACTGTATGACACCTCTCATTTTTTAAAGTTCTATACTGAATTTTGGTAAAACAGACAAATTTCTAGTTGTTTCAAAGGGAACATTGACCAAGGCCAGAGAGCAGCCATTTTCATCAAAGGTTCTCAAGCCAACAGGTCGTCTGACTCCAAAGAATACCCAAGCATCATTTGGACTCTGCTGTTGCAAAACAAAGAGAAGACAAAACACCATGAGCACCACTAAATAGAGCTTTCTATGTGTCTAAAGCATTTTTATGTTTTTAAAAAGACATATAAAATGCACACTGATCCAATATTGGGCTTACCCCAAGTCACATATATGTATGCATTTGTGTGTGCATACTGTACATGTATATGTATTATATATACTAGAGGCCCGGTGCACAAAATTCGTGCATGGGGCAGGGGGGTCCCTCATCTCAGCCTGCATCCTCTCCAATCTGGGACCCCTCAAGGGATGTCCAACTGCCCATTTAGGTCCGATCCCAGTGGGCAGTCGGACATCCCTCTCACAATCCAGGACTGCTGGCTCCCAACCACTCGCCTGCCTGCCTGCCTGATTGCCCCTAACTGCTTCTGTCTGCTAGCCTGATCATCCCCTAACCACTCCCCTGCTAGCCTGATTGACGCCTAACCGCTCCCCTGCCAGCCCGATTGCCCCTAACTGCCCTCCCCTGTTGGCCTGGTTGCCCCCAACTGCTCTCCCTTGCCAGCCTGGTCGCTCCTAACTGTCCTCCCTTGCAGGCCTGGTCACCCCCAACTGCCCTCCCTTGCCGGCCATCTGTGACGGCCATCTTGTGTCCACATGGAGGCGGTCATCCTTGACCACATGGGGGCAGCCATCTTTGTGTGTTGGAGTGATGGTCAATTTGCATATTACCTCTTTATTATATAGGATTATATATATATAGATTATATATGTAGATATTTGTTTATGTACATATGTTATAAATCAAACGTGAGCCTGTCTAGTCAGTTAATGAGCTTTTGCTGGTTCTAGAACATTGATTTTGTAACTTACTCTTACCTGAAGAGCCCCAGCTGGTTTGGCTCAGTGAATAGAGCATTGGCCTGTGGACTGAAGGGCCCCAGGTTCAATAACAGTCAAGGGCACATGCCCAGGTTGTGAGCTCGATCCCCAGTGTGGGGCGTGCAAGTGGCAGCCGATCAATGATTCTTTCTCATCATTGATGTTTCTCTCTCTCCTCTCCCTCCCACTTTGAAATAAATAAAAATATATTTTTTTAAAAATTATATTAAAAAAAAAGACCTGAAGAGAGTCATCAGATTGGCTATAAGAGCAGGAAGGGAGAAGTCATGCTGGCATTACTGTTGGCGGGGAGAGGAGGGCTGCAGGTCCGTTTCAGGCCCATTTCCTGGTCTATTTTCCAGGCACTGGCGTCCAGTGGCAAGACCTCCTGAGTCCCGTCAACGTGGATGATGACTTCTCCTTTGGGCAAGTGCTAGGCATGCTGCTGTTGGACTCTGTCCTGTATGGCCTGGTGACTTGGTATGTGGAGGCCATCTTCCCGGGACAGTTTGGTGTGCCCCAGCCCTGGTACTTCTTCATCACGGTGAGTCCTGATGCCCCTGCTCCTCATGCTGGCCACTGGGGGAGGGGGGGTGGCACAGGTTTTCCCAATACTTACTGTGACATTTGAAGCCCTAGTTGGGCCAGGATATAGGACCTTCCCCTGTGCTCAGTTGGTGAGCAGTATATCCTAAAGGCCCTGAGACTACCCACCACCTCCTGAGATGATCCCTGCCCTCCAGGGTCTGAGAGAAGGAGCTGGGCTGGCCCACCATCCACAGCACCAGCACACCCTCACCCTCAGCCTCTTTCTGGTCACTTGTTGGGTTTTCTGTGCACAAAGTAATATGGCTTCTTGTAAAAATGATTGCATTGCTGGAATATACAGCACAGTCCTACTACCCAGAGACAAACACTGCTGACATTTTTTTATGTGTAGTTCTTCCGGTTTTTTCTATACATAGACTATCCTCTAGCATACGTGGATTTGTATATACCATATATACATTTGTTCTTAGACAAAGGAATCATATTGTAAAAATGCTTCAAACTTGTTACTTTTTTAAACCTATGCTTAGATATCTTAAGCACACACCCATATATATATGTCTATTTATAAATATACTTTTAGATTATTATCTATACATATTTATAAATTTTGTTCTCTTTACAAATATATCCATATTAAATATATGCATATTTATGATCAACTTCCTTTTTTAATGACTGCACAGTATTTCATGAATGTCCCACCATGTATTTTACGAATTCCCTATTGATGGTTAGTTAGGTGCCACCTCAACTATTTATTCTTTTTTAAAAAAAATATATCCCTATTGATTTTTTACAGAGAGGAAGGGAGAGGGCTAAAGTGTTAGAAACATCAGTGAGAGAGAAACATCGATCAGCTGCCTCCTGCACACCCCCTATTGGGGATGTGTCCACAACCAAGGTACATGCCCTTGACCGGAATCGAACCTGGGACCCTTCAGTCCGTAGGCCGACGCTCTATCCACTGAGCCAAACCGGTTAGGGCTCAACTATTTATTCTTTGATTCAACAAGTATTTATCTATTAAAAAAAAACCAAAACACAAAAAGCCCTTTGGCTCCTCCTATATAGTTCATGAGCTTCTGTGTAGGTGAGTAAGGGTGCAGTTGAGAGTGTGAAGACACCGCCTCCTTCATGTTCTGTCCTGACATCACTCTGGACTGGAACATTCAATAACCTTCTGTATTAAATGTCATTGATTGCTTTTCCTCCATGTCACATCTGAGTTGATATGATATGACAATAAGCTTATGAGTTGTCGTCATGCCATATGGCAGATTAGGAAGCTGAGGCTGAGTGCTTCCCTGGGAGTAGAGAGTGGGGGGCTATGCTGGATCCTGACCCAGCCCTGGGGCTCTAAGCAGTGTCTCCTCTGCGCAATATTGTGGGAGGGAAGACCGAGGCCTGACTGCTGCCTGTGTTTAGCATGTCAGTTAATTGTTGCTCTGTTTGTCACAAACACAATGACCTGATATGAATCAGCCATCTGAGACCCATCTGCTTTCCGATCTAGCCCTCGTATTGGTGCGGGCACCCAAGAACGATTTTAGGGAAAGAGGAAGAAGACTACGACCCTGAGAAAGCCCTCAAGACAGAGTACTTTGAAGCTGAGCCAGAGAACCTGGTGGCCGGGATCAAGATCAAGCATATATCCAAGGTGTCACACCCTGTGGGGACAGGCAGGGAAGGGGGACTTCGGAGTCACAGGTGGTAAGACCTGCTGCCTTGTCTATGGCTCTCTTCAAGCTGGTGACTGTCCTCTGGGCCTGTTGCCTCCTGGATCCTCGGGGCGGCTCTCTGACTAGCTCTCCCAGGCACTGGCCACAACTCAGACTCTGTGTCACCAGGGCCCAGTGTGGAGACTCGGGGGTTGAGTCAGTAATGCATGCCACTGCTCAGACTTAACCTCTCAGCAGCTTTGCAGTGAGTGACGCTGTGCTGGCTGCACAGTGATACCTTGGCCTCACAAGCCTTTGATGCCCGACACCAGGGATGTTGGGGAGATGTTGGGGGTGGAGGAGTCAGAGAACAGCGGGAGGCAGCATGGACACCATCCAGCACTCTGTCCGAAACTTGCGCCTCTCTGCCTGCTGACTAGTGATGGTGGGAGTGGGAGGGACCCATGGAGTAAGTTCCTAAGGGCCCCTGAAGTCCAGGGCCGCTCTGCCTTTCCTGCAGGTGTTCAGAGTGGGGAACAAGGGCAAGGCAGCCGTCAGAGACCTGAACCTGAACCTGTATGAGGGGCAGATTACTGTCCTACTTGGCCACAATGGTGCAGGAAAGACTACCACACTCTCAATGCTCACAGGTGAGGGGCCACATGGCCACCATGGCAGGAGCGAGGTGACTAGCAAACTGCTCACAGACTGGTCCTTGGGTAGATCGAGGTGAAACTGCAAGGACATGGCAAGGCCATTGCGCCTTGTGCTGGCTGGCAGGGTATTCCGTTGAACTGAAGCCTTTGGTCTTCTCCTTGGCCGCAGGTCTTTTCCCCCCGACCAGTGGGCGGGCATATATCAACGGGTATGAAATTTCACAAGACATGGTTCAGATCCGGAAAAGCCTGGGCCTTTGCCCACAGCACGATGTCCTGTTTGACAACCTGACAGTAGCAGAGCACCTGTATTTCTATGCTCAGGTGAGCCAGCAGAGCATGGCATTCAGAGGTTGTTCTTGTCATATTTGTTCCTTAGTCGGCATGCTTGGGTTCCCCAGGCAGCCAGCTGAGCCCTTAGCCTCCCGGCAAACCAAACCTGCTCCGTGGAGCCCTCCCATACACTTGGAGTAGGGGAGGTGGAGGGAAGCCAGGACTTGGAGGCCCACACTTGAAAGGATGAGACAATGCCAAGGCTAAGTGGTTCACTGGATGGCCCCTCAGAAGCCCCTGTCGAACTCTCTGTCCCCTGCTATTTCAGCTGAAAGGCTTGTCCCGCCAGAAGTGCCCTGAAGAAGTCAAACAGATGCTGCACATCCTTGGTCTGGAGGACAAGCGGGACTCAAGGAGCAGGTTCCTGAGCGGGGGGATGAAGCGCAAGCTGTCCATCGGCATCGCCCTCATAGCGGGCTCCAAGGTACAGGGCAGCGGGCCCGACCTCCTGAAGGACACGGGCCAGGGCCCCCATATGTGATGGACAAACACTTGGGGCCATGGGTCCAGAGGCGTTGCCCTCTACCTCCCACTCGGCCTGGGCTGGCTGCTGGCTCCGCAGCCGTGGCTCAGACATCTTGATCTGGACATCTTATATGGGCAGTTTGGCAAGGGCAGTCCTGCTCCGTCTTTGTGGACTTGAGCTGCACGGGCTGAGGATACGGCCAGCCCAGGCCTGTTCCCAGGCTGTGCCTCGCCCTCCAGGTCCTGATGCTGGATGAGCCCACCTCGGGCATGGATGCCATCTCCAGAAGGGCCATCTGGGACCTCCTTCAGCAGCAGAAAAGTGACCGCACCATCCTACTGACCACCCACTTCATGGATGAGGCTGACCTGCTCGGGGACCGCATCGCCATCATGGCCAAGGGGGAGCTGCAGTGCTGCGGGTCTTCGCTGTTCCTCAAACAGAAATATGGTGAGTGGCCGAGGGTGGGAAGTGGGCTGGGTGGACCAACCTCCATTCTATATGGGGTCAGTGTCACTGACCCAGTGTGCTGAACAAAGTGTCCACTGTTGCCTGAGCCAGCTTTCTCAGTAGTTAGAGCATTGGCCTATCCACCAAAGGGTTGTGGGTTCGATCCCTGGCCCCAGTAGGGGTGCATGTGGGAGGCAACCAATCCATGTGTCTCTATCACATCTCTCTCTCCCTCCCTGCCTCCCTTTCACTTTCTCTAAAAATCAATGAAAAAATACCCTCGGGTGATAGGCCCCTGAGATCAGACAGGGAGAGGCCTTCCCTAGACTTCCGTCTGCTACCTCTGGGTGGAGACCTGAGGCCCCAGGCAGAGGAGATTGTAAGAGTGAGGAGGGAGGGAAGTGGAGCAAATTGTCCTGATTGGATTAGAATAACAACCAGTCATGGTCAGTGGAACAGCAGGTGAGAATCAGGGCTGCCCAGAGCAGCAGTGCTCTTGGAGAGGCCAAGCCGTGTGCCAGTATTGCAGCTCTCACACCAGCAAGTGGCCTACGACCTGGTCCAAGGTTGGTGGGTCGCATGTGGAATCAGGATCCTCTTTGCTAGGTAGGCATGATTTTTCTCAAGGGCAGCTCATGGTCCAGTGTGCCAGGTCCCATCCACCTTCTGCCAGTGGGAAGGAGCAAAGACAGAAGACAAGATACCTCAGGAGTTGCATACCTGCCTTCTGTGGCTTCCCCTAGTCAGCACACAGTCCGGTCAAGTAGATGGTGACCCCGTGTTGTTACCATCAGGCTGGTGGAGACTGGACAGGGTGGCCTCCATCCTGGGGTTGCATTACTGAGAAAGCAAGGTCTTGGGGACAGTGTCTACCACAGCCTCTGAAACTTGAAGTCTGAAGTCTGGCCTGGTTTCATCTCCTTATCATGCTCAGCACCCACATTTTCCAGCATCTCTTCCCAGCTAGGGAGCAGGAGGCAAGACCCTAAGGATAGCTCTGAGGAGTTCTGAGAGGCCCCCTGCTCTCCAGCCCCTTTCCCATGAGCCTGCCATGGCCATGAGCCTGAGGACCAAGAAACGTGGGCGACAGCCTCATGTGGGGCTCCGCTGTGTTGCAGGTGCAGGCTACCACATGACACTGGTGAAGGAGCCTCACTGCAACCCGGAGGGCATCTCCCGGCTAGTCTACCACCACATCCCCACTGCCTCCCTGGAGAGCAGCGCCGGAGCGGAGCTGTCGTTCATCCTTCCCAAGGAGAGCACGCACAGGTACATGTCCCGGAGAGCACGCACATGCAGATCAGAGAATGGGGCTCAGTGGGCTTTAAGGGCTCCATGCTCAGAGTCACCCACCCTGCACCTGTCAGGGCTGGCCAGTGGGCATCTCTCAGGTCCTGGGCCTGTGACAGTCAGCATAGTCAGCAAGGTGAATCTGCTTGCTGGGTCTAGGGTGCCAGGCCTCCCTGTGCAGTTGGGCTGGGAGAAACACCACTCATACCTGAGAAACAGAAAAGTGTCTTATTCATCAAAAGGGAGCTCAGTGCATTGGTCACACAGGGTGAAGCATGCACCACCACCCATCCAGAGTTCTCTGTGGAATTGTGAATTTGTATGTCTTCTTGGCCTTAGAATTTGAGTCACAGACACATGTCTCATCAACGGTGCAGACTACCAGGGTGGGGAGATAAAAAAACAAACTTGATTCACATTCTGAAACTTTGGGACATAAATCTTAAAAGTACTTTTAATCTTGCTACAAGTCTGATTGAGTAATGTGTTGTTGTTGTTGTTGTTTTTAATATATTTTTATTGATTTCAGAGAAGAAGGGAAAGAGAGTCAGAAACACCAACGATGAGAGAGAATCATTGATCGGCTGCCTCCTGCATGCCCCCTACTGGGGATCGAGCCCGAAACCCAGTCATATGCCTTTGACCGGAATCGAACCCAGGACCCTTCAGTTTGCAGGCTGACGCTCTATCCACTGAGCCAAACCAGCTAGGGCTAGTAATGTGGTTTTAATAGCCACATAATAGTCCCTGACACAGATATATCATAATTTGTACATAACATCTACTCTATTATCCCATGCTCATGGTTTTCCAAAACAATATGCTTATGAGCATCCTTCTAGAAAACTCTTTGTCCATATTTCCAGTGATCCCCTTAGGATAGATTCTCAAAAGTGGGGTAAATAAGACCAGATTACCTTCTAGAAAGGTGGTGTGTTTAGCTTCCCCATCAGCGTGATAAAAGAGTGTCCATTTTACTCCAAGGTTGCCAGGTTTGAATAAAATTTTAAAAAGTATTTGTGTATCTAATGGGTGAAAAATGGTATATACTCACTTAATTGGCATTTTGTATTTCTTCATTCCTGCTGGTGGGAGGTTAAATATATTCAATGCTTGTGTGTGTGTGTGTGTGTGTTAATTTATTTCAGAGAGGAAGGGAGAGGGAGAAAGAGAGATAGAAACATCAATGATGAGAGAATCATTGATCGGCTGCCTCCTGCACATTGGGGATGGAGCCCGAAACCTGGGCATGTGCCCTTGACCTGAATCAAACCTGGGACCCTTCAGTCCACAGGCCTACACTCTATCCACTGAGCCAAACCAGCTAGGGTCTTCCTGGTTTTTAAGCCTTGCTTTTTCTGCATATTATGTGTTCATATCTCTTTCTTATTTACCAGTCAGAGTGTTTTATATGTAGTTGACCCTTGGACAACGCTGAGCTTAGGGGCACTGATTCCCCTACCCCGGCACATTAAGAAATCCACATATGAATATTAACTCCCCAAAAACTTAGCTACTAATAACAGCATACTGTTTACCAAAAGCCTTACCAATAACATAAAGAGTCGATAAACTCATGTTTTTTATGTTATATGTATTACACTGTATCTGTAGAACAAAAGAAGCTAGAGAAAAGAAAATGTCAATAAGAAAATCAGAAGGGCCCTGACTGGTTTGGCTCAGTGGATAGAGTGTCAGCCTGCAGACTGAAGGGTCCCAGGTTCGATTCCAGTCAAGGGCGTGTACCTTGGTCGCGGGCACATCCTCGGTGGGGGGTATGCAGGAGGCAGCTGATCAATGTTTCTAACTCTCTATCCCTCTCCCTTCCTCTCTGTAAAAATCAATAAAATATATTAAAAAAAAAAGAAAATCAGAAGGAAGAGAAAATACATTTATAGTACTGTCGTGTGTTTTTTGGTTGTTTTTTTTAGGGAGAGAGAAACATCAATATGAGAGAGAAACATTGATTTGCTGCCTCTTATATGCACCCCAACTGGGGACCAAACTTGCAACTTGGGTATGTGCCCTGACCAGGAATCAAACCTGCCACCTTTTGGTGTACAGGGTACGCTCCAACCAACTGAGCCACCCCAGCCAAAGTTATGTATTTTTTTAAAAATTTTGCATGTAAGTGGACCCATTAATATCATGTTGATAATTAATATCGACCATTTTTGTTGCAACTTTTCCAATTTTGTAATTGCCTAATTTTGTGGGATTTTTTCCATGAAGATACTTTACATTTATTTTTTTAATTTTATGTTTTGTTTTGTTTTATCGCTGTTAGAGAGGTAGGGAGAGGGAGAGGAAGAAAGAGAGAAACATTGATTGGTTGCCTCCCGTACCAGGAATTCACCCACAATCCCGGCATGTACCCCGACTGAGAATTAAACCGGCAACCCTTCAGTGCACAGGATGACAATCCAACCAACCAAGCCACACTGGCCAGGGCAGCTACTTTACATTTAATGGGTTATATCTTCTCCCTTATGACTTCTTTTTAGAAAATGTTTTCCCTGCCCTGCAATCAAATAAATATTCACCAATTGCTTTTGGTTGGTTTTATGATCTCATGTAGGTGTATACTATCAAAGAATGCCTTTGTACACATTACATTGAAACAAAGGGGGGTCAGGGAACCCTGGCTGGATAGCTCAGTTGGTTAGATCATCCCCCGGATATGCCAAGGTTGTGGGTTTGATCCCTGGTCAAAGCAAATAAGTGGAACAACAAATCAATCTCTCTCTCTCTCTCTCTCTCTCTCTCTCTCTCTCTCTCTCTCTTTCTCTCCCCGTCCCTCCCTCCCTCCCTCCTCCCCTCCCTCCTTCTCTCTTTCTCAAGTCAATTTTTTTTAAAGGCAGGGTACAACTTTCCTTTTTTTTTTTGAAATGGCATTTCAAGGAGCTCACCTCTTTTGCCCCTCTCCCACACTACACGGAGGTGATTATTTAGTAATGAAGTATCTGGAAAGTCATTGAGAAGGGACTCATCACTCCGGGTCATTTTTCAGGTTTGAAAGTCTTTTTGCTAAACTGGAGAAGAAGCAGAAGGAGCTGGGCATTGCCAGCTTTGGGGCCTCTGTCACTACCATGGAGGAAGTCTTCTTACGGTCAGTAAGTGTGTGTTCCCATTAGTCTAGGACTCAGCAATGTGGATGATTTTTTTTCTACTGCTATTTGCTTATTTAATGACTAGGGGCCCAGTGCACGAATTCGTGTACCTTGAAAGGAACTGTGGGCCGGGAGGCTGCAGTGGGCACAGGGTTGGGTCTCGGGCCATCCTCTGCGCCCCCGCCCAGCCCCTCCCGCCACAGCCCCTGGTCCCCTGTCTGCTGGCAGCCCTGCTCCCAGCCCCACTGCTCCCAGGTGCTATGCTGACGGCGTCAGCCCCACTCGCTTACAGTGGCGCGGAGCGATTGGGGCCAGCACCAGCAGTGGTGCAAGTGGCAGCTGCTGACTCAATCACCCCTCAGGAGCAGGGGGAGGTAGAGAAGCCCTCAGGGGCAATTGGAGCCTGCAGCCTCCGCTCGCACCTGCTGACAGTGCCGAGCGATCAGGACTGGCATTGTGCGCTGGCAGCAGGTGCAAGTGGCAACTCTGGTGCCGGCAGTGGGTGCGAGCGGGGCCGGCGCTAGCAGCAGGTGCGAGCACCGGGTGGGACTGTGGTGCGCGGGAGCAAAGAAATTTCAGTAACCACCAGAGGCTCGCCCCGATGACAGTGACCAGTGCCCACCTTGGTCTGGAGCCCCCGCTCACCTGCTCCACCATCTCTCCACGGTTGATGCCTGCCATGTTCCGTGCTCTGCCACCTGCTGCCAATGCCTGCCATGTTCCTCACGCGCCCCCTGGTGGTCAGCGCATGTCATAGCGACCGATTGTTCGGTTGTTCCACCGTTTGGTCTATCTGCATATTAACCTTTTATTATATAGGATATTGTTTATAATATCTTATAGAGTTGAACCATAAATCAGCATTACAATTTGTGAATGGATGGTTTTTTTAGAGTGTAATGATAAAGCAGTCCTCTCAATTATATCTCTAACACCCATCTGAGGGTAGACGTATGCCTGGGGTGGAAGCAGGGAAGTAGGCCAGCTATCAGAGCCCGAGTTTGAGTCATGACTCTGTTATTAAGACCACATGAACTCAGTGATGTTTCTGACATGCACAGCAATTTAGAAAGCGGAGAGCAGCTGTGCTCCGATCCTGTTGGGAGTATGTGCGCTTCCCCCGGGGTCTCTGCTGGAAGCACCTCGGCAACAACAGGCTGGCCAAACTCCTCTCAGGTTTAGGCAGTAGTCCAGAGCATGCCTCCATCCCTAATGAAGGCGTGAAATTTAGCATTCAGACCTTCAGAACTGCAGGGTGAGCTTGATATGACTGACGCATGTATCAGACATTTGTCGGATGCTTATTTGACAGACATAGTGTTAAGAACTAGAAATGCAAAGAAATAGAATGTGAGGTAGGGATTTTTCCTTGAGGGCCCCTGCCTAGAGCAGGCAACGGATTAAGTGGGTGTAAACACAGTGTACCTATCATGACCCAAGCCTCCTTGTGTCCTCTGGGAAAGCCCTGATTATTAATGCTGACCTTGGTCAGGATCCCCATGAGACCGGGGTGCCCATGAGCAGGGTCCCTGTCTGCTTGTCTTTCTCTCCTGGACTTTCCTTGGCTGCAATAGCTGGTGTTCTGGAGGTATTTACTGATGAATGAATGCGTGCACAAACCAACCAAGGAAGCTGATGGCATTCTACTTTAGTGCCTCTGACAATCGCCCTCTTTCCCCGCCCCCCACTGCTTCCCTTCTCCGTGAAACAATAGCTTCTCCCTCCCTTATGACCAGGCCTCGTGTGTTTGGTGCAGGGTTGGTAAGCTGGTAGACACCAGCATGGACATCCAGGCCATCCAGCTGCCTGCCCTGCAGTACCAGCACGAGAGGCGGGCAAGCGACTGGGCACTGGACAGCAACCTCTGTGGGACAATGGACCCAACTGACGGCATCGGCGCCCTGATTGAGGATTGCACCGCCATCAAGCTCAACACAGGGGTGAGTGCTGGGGCTGGAGCCAGGCAGTGCAGGAGGATTGAGAGACCCCTGAGTCCCCTGTGTTAAGCGTCCACGCGGGTAGATGTGGACTTCGGGAGGTTTCATTGTGTCAGGAAGAGGGTAGATTACAGCTCGTGCTCCCAGGGGTTGGCAAAGAGAAGGAAAACCTGTAGCACTTTTATCGAGCAGTTGTAATTTCTTGATCTTCTAACTTGGCCCCTTACGAATAAGAGGGGAGTTTTTGCTTATGATGCTGACCGTGCTCCCTTCACCAAGATCTTGACGTGTGCCAGCATTGGATGAGGTAGAAGCAGCACTGGTTCCATTTTATGGACAGAAAACAGAGGCCTGAGCCAAGGTTGCATGGTCAGCATGTGGCAGACCTGGGGATTGGTTCCTGTGACACTCCCCACACTTAGGAAGACAGTAAAGAGGTGAAGTTGGGGAATATGGGCAGCTGAGGGACTTTTTTTTTTTTTTTTGTCTGCAAGTGCAGCTGATGTCCTCATACCAGTAGCAAGGCGAGGCAGAGGCCTCAGAAGAAGAGCTGTGGGACCACAGCCAGTCCCCTAATTCCTGTGACAAGGAAACAGTGCCTGCCCCGCCTCCATGGCTGTTGCAAGACCCCCTGAGGCTCACATCAGGACCTGCAGGAACACGAACACACGTGTCCTGCATGTCACTGACTGAGCGCTGAAAGAAGTTCAGGGGCCCCAGGGCACAAAGTCAGCCAAAGGCCCCAGGCTTACGTGGGAACCATGCGTGCTGCTGGTCAGATGCTGGCTCCTGAGTGGCAGCCGTGTCACCTCGTCCCCTCTGCTGCAGCTCACCCTCTACTGCCAGCAGTTCTTGGCCATGTTCCTAAAGAAGGCCGCATACAGCTGGCGGGAGTGGAAGATGGTGGCGGCCCAGGTGCTGGTCCCTGTGATGTCCATCACCCTGGCCCTCCTGGCCATCAACTACTCCTCCGAGATCTTTGACGACCCCATCCTGAAGCTGACCTTGGGCGAGTACGGCAGAACTGTTGTGCCCTTCTCGGTGCCTGGGGCCTCTCGGCTGGATCAGCAACTGTCTGAGCATCTGAAGGACATGCTGCAGGCTGAGGGCCAGGAGCCTCGTGAAGTGCTGGGTAAGGGGCATCCCCGGGGCTCAGGACCCAAGCTGCACTAATAGAGAGCTGCAGATATTTGAGGTAGTTAGTTCTTCTCTACTCTGTGCACCATAGATCCCCTGCTCCCCCACCCACCCCATCCCATCAAGATAACCAGAAATGCCTCCAGACATTGCCAGGTCTCCCCTGGGGGAGAAAATGGTTGCACTGAGTCAGAAGAAGACACGAGACAGCATCTCTAGGGCCAGATTTTGTCCAAGGGGTGATTTCCTGAAGTTTTATATTTAGGCCCATTCAAAGGAAATGTGAAGCTTCCATGGTCTTTACGTTGCCTTTTCTTTGTTGCTGGCTGGTCACAGTATGCGTTAATGTGACACAGTGTTTTCTTCCATCATCCTAAAACCAAAACTATCCCATGTCCCCAGTGGTGGCAGTTGGACACTGCCCTGGGTTTATTTATTTTTTATTTTTATTTTTTTAAATATATTTCTTTATTGATTTCAGAGAGGAAGGGAGAAGGAGAGAGATAGAAACATCAATGATGAGAGAGAATCATTGATCGGATGCCTCCTGCACACCTCCTACTGGGGATCAGGCCTCAGCACAGGCATGTGCCCTTGGCCGGAATCAAACCCCGGACCCTTCAGTCCACAGGCTGATGCTCTATCCACTGAGCCAAGCCGGCTAGGGCTGCCCTGGGTTTAGAGCTGGCATCACTCTAGTGCATGGACTATGCTTGAAGGTTTTCTTCCCTAACTGCTCCCCTCCCACTTCCTGGCCAGCTACTTTGAGATTCAGTATACTGAATGGTCACAAAATCTTGGCAGGAATTTCTTCTTTAGCTAAGTGAATGGGCAGCCTAGAATGGGCTGGCACTGTGCTGGGCACTGTGCTGGGCAGGAGCTCCTGCAGCCCAGAGTGCCCACTTGGCCCTGCCAGTGACTGTGACCCTGACTAGCCCCACTGGAACAGTGGTGGGTGCCCCCAGCCTGTTTTCTGGCTGTCACCCAGCCTGGCCCAAAGACTGTGGGGCTCTCATGGTGCACAGTGGCTCTGGGGATTCAGGACGCTGCCATAGATGCCCCGGCCTGAGTCCATCTGGAAGGTTAAATTGCCTGCTCCCTTGTCGAGTGTGGGGCCTTTTGTTTTTGACCACCTCACTGCGTGGTTTTTTACAATGTACTTAAAAACATCTGACCTTAGGTAATGACAATAGGCCTTGATGGAAACCAATGTAAATATCGGTACTAGGATTTACTGATGTGTCCCTATCCCCTTGCTGACCTTTGGGTCCTGCAGTATAGGTGTCATCGCTGTACCCATTTTACAGCTGAGTGAGAGGCAAGACCAGAGCAGTGAGCCTGTGTGCAGTGTGGAACAGCCTGTGGACAGTTTCTGTGCGCCTGGAAGGTTGCGTGTCTCCCTTGGTTCCTCCAGGCTTTCAGAACTCCCCAGAGTGTGGGCCGTGGGCACCAGCCATCCACACTGCTGACTCTGCCATTGCCCCCCAGGTGACCTGGAGGAGTTCCTGATTTTCAGGGCCTCGGTGGAGGGGGGAGGCTTTAACGAGCGGTGCCTGGTGGCAGCATCCTTCAGAGATGTCGGCGAGCGGACAGTCATCACCGCCCTATTCAACGACCAGGCATACCACTCCCCAGCCACTGCACTGGCCATGGTGGACAACCTCCTATTCAAGCTGCTGTGCGGCCCACAGGCCTCCATCACAGTCTCCAACTACCCCCAGCCCCGGAGTGCACTGCAGGCCGCCAAGGACCAGTTCAACGAGTATGTGCACTGCCCCACCATCCCTGTGCCCCATCAGGACTCCATCCCCATCAGATCAGACCCCTGCCTCCTCCTGTCAGGTCCATTCATCAGAACTGACTGCCTCAGCACTGCCTGGGCCACCAAGGGCCAGGGACGTGGATAAAGCGTAGTTTATGCCCTCAGGAAGCTTCCAGTTCTTGGCCGGGGAAACCTCGCCCCATATCTTTCCCAGCTCTCCTTACCCACCCTTGTCTTGGATAGTAGATAAGGTGTTGAGTCTCCATGCCACACACTGAAGTCCCTGCAGGGAGCTCCTGAAGATGTAGAGGGTAGCCATGCCCTCTTCCCAAATCTGCACCCCGCTCCCACCAGCCACTGTCCCCGGGGAATCCCTGCACACACTCGCGCTCAGGGCACTCCTGGCTGTGTGTGTGAGCTAGGACAGCAGAACGCAGCAAGACCAAGTGTTCTTGCTTCTTGATGGCTCGAGCCAGGGAGCCCAGTAGGCGTTTCTCTCCTTAGGCCTTGTCATGCCATCATGTGTGTCCGACTCTCAACCGCATCCCTGTCACGGAGCCCCCAAACCTCTGGGACCATCCAGAGGAAGCCAAGAAAATCAGTTAATTTCAGAACAGTCACCCCACTTCAGGGCAGTTTATTAATGGGGGCGGGAGGTTCGTCTCCATCCTCCATTCTAGACTGGGCCCTGGGCCTTAGCATGTCTTTTTCTCCCTCTGATACCTCCCATTTCTACCCCAAAAGAAGAGACCCAGTGGCAGTCACTTGCTCTCCTTGGTATATCAGAAACAGGCCAGCACAAGATAAATACTTGTGATGGAGCAGATGGCAAGGCTTTGAAATGATACCCAAAGTGCTAGGGAGGGGCTTCCCCTGGGTGGAGACATCAGGAAGAGGCAGGCTTATGGGGCCTTCAGACCCGGGCAGGTCATCAGCAGCTACAGGCAGGGGCTGTGCTGGAGCACCTAGGGAGGGCAGCTACCTCCTGGTGGCTCCAAATTCGGAGACCCAGAGGTCAGGCTGAGCAGGTTCAAGCACAGTATAAGAGTGGACCAGGCAGCAGGAATTTTTGTTTTAACAGCTTAGGAGATATTATTCACCTACCATACAGTATCCCTGTTTGTAGTACAATTGTATGATTATTAGTATATTCACAGAGTCATGGAGCCCTCATCACAATGTAATTTTTCAATATAATTGAAATATAACATTATGTTAGTCTCAGGTGTACAACATCATGATTTGGTACGTGTATTGATACATGTATTGGGAAATGGTCACAACAATAAGTCTAGTTAACATCTGTCACCATTCAAAGTTACAAATATTTTTTCTTTTTAAAATATTTTTTATTGATTTCAGAGAGGAAGGGAGAGGTAGAGAGAGATAGAAACATCAATGATGAGAGAGAATCATTGATTGGCTGCTTCTTGCACTCTTCCTACTGGGGATCGAGCCCGCAACCCGGGACCCTTCAGTCCACAGGCCGACGCTCTGTCCACTGAGCCAAACCAGTTAGGGCACAAATATTTTTTCTTGTGATAAGAACTTTTAAGATTTATTCTCTTACAGCTTTAAAATATGTAACACAGTATTAGCTATGGTCACCATATTGTACATTACATCCCCATGACATATATTCAATAACTGGAAGTTGGTACTTTTTGACCCTCTTCACCCATTTCACCCATGCCCCACCTCTGGCAATCAACAGTTTGTTCTCTGTATCTATGAGTTTTGTTAATTTGGGGTTTTGTGGGTTGTTGGGGTTTTTTGTTGTTGTTGTTGTTTTTTCAGATAAGTGAGATCATACAGTATTTGTCTTTCTCTATCTGACTTATTTCACTTAGCATCGTCCCTCCAGGTCTATTCGTGTTGTCACAAATGGCAGGATTTCTTTCTTTGTTATGGCTGAATAATATTGAGATATATATTGCATTTCCCTTATCCGTTCACCCATTGATGGACACTGAGGTTGTTTCCGTGTCTTGGCTATTATAAATAACTAGAGGCCCAATGCACAAAATTCGGCCCTCACAGCCACGGCCCTTGCAGCCCCAGCTTTATCCGGAAGATCGTCCAGAAGGAAGGTCGTTCGGCTGTCAGGTCTAATTAGCATATTACGCTTTTATTATTATAGATGCTGCTGTGAACATGGGATGCAACTATCTTTTCAAGTTAGTGTTTTTATTTCCTTCATGTAAATACCCAGAGGAATTGCTGGATCATAGTGTAGTTCTATTTTTAATTTTTCAAGGAAACATCATGGCTTTGACTCACATTCCTTGATGATTAGGGATGTTGAGCATCTTCTCATGTACCTGTTGGACCACAATATAATTTTATTGCACCTTTCATCACCCCGAAAAGACATCCTGTGACCATTGGCAGTCACTCTTCATTCCTCTCTGCTCCATCTCCCAGCAGCCACTAGTCTACTTTCTGTCTCCATGGATATGCCTGTTTCGGACATTTCATGTAAATGGAATCATATAATATGTGCCCTTTCATGACTGGCTTCTTTCACTTTCAAGGTTCATCTATGTTGTAGCATGTGTCAGTACTGCATTCCTTTTTTGGGTCAATTAATATCCATTTGTCCCAGTATCATATATTGAAATGGTCAGGATGTGTTTAAGCAACAGAATAAAGCCAAAAGCCAGTTTGTAGAAGGTGTTACTGGCAATTAAACGTCAAATGTAGAATGCACTTGATGGGGGTGGGGTGGAGGAAGATGAGCTGCTGCAGCAATACAGGCACCCAGTGATGGGGGTCTGACAAAGACAGAACAGAGAAGCAGGCAGAGTGTTCTCAGATGTGGGAAAGGCAGAGTGATACCCGAGTGTCTGTGGCGAGTGGGTGGCACAGATTGAAAGTGACTGGGCGAGTGGCACTGCCGTCACTGGAGACAGAAAATCCAGAGGAGGAGCTATTCTGGGGATGGGAGGATTTTTCTGGTACTGAGACCATCCCCCAGTTCTGGCATTTCCCCTTAACCTGCATCACATGCTTTGAATGGTAGTTACCAAGGACCGCATCCCCCATCTGCCCAGAAGTACTGTGCTCTATCCCTGACCTGCCCTGTCCTCCCCACCCTCGCAGGGGCCGGAAAGGATTTGACATCGCCCTCAACTTGCTCTTCGCCATGGCATTCTTGGCCAGTACATTTTCCATCCTGGCGGTCAGCGAGAGGGTTGTCCAGGCGAAGCATGTCCAGTTTGTGAGTGGAGTCCATGTGGCCACTTTCTGGCTCTCAGCTCTGCTGTGGGACCTCATCTCCTTCCTCATCCCCACTCTGCTGCTGCTGGTGAGGCCGCAGCTGGTGCTGGAACCTTCCCTGCACGTCCGGGGGCTTGCCCTGGGCCCCCTGTGCAGAACAAAACCAGGCGGGGCCCACCCTGGCAGCTCAGCCCTGATTCCAGGAGGACAGTTGGAAATGCCAGGCAGCCCCTCTCATTGATCTCCATGCCCTCAGCTTCTGCCCCCTTTGGTAGGCAGGGCCCTGGAGCCAGGTGCCCTGGTGCCCTGGTGACAGTTCTGTCAGCAAAGGGGAGAAGGGGGATCCTCATCAGGGAAGATCCCAGGGTTGAAAGCCACCATGGGGGATGACTGGGCCTGGGGGGCGGATGGGCCTCTGCAGGCATACCAAGCCACCCTCTCTGTGTCGCTGCAGGTGGTGTTCAAAGCCTTTGACGTGCATGCCTTCACACGGGACGGCCATGTGGCCGACACCCTGCTGCTGCTCATGCTCTACGGCTGGGCCATCATACCCCTCATGTATCTGATGAACTTCTTTTTCTCGGGGGCGGCCACTGCCTACACGAGGCTGACCATATTCAACATCCTGTCAGGCATCGCCACCTTCCTCATGGTCACCATCATGCGCATCCCAGGTGGGAGCCTGGAGACCGCCCGCTACTCCCCACAACCTGAACACCCATGGAACCTCTGCCCCCCTGTAGAGGTGTGGGGGAAGGGGAGTACCACTGGGCAAGGGGGGTACCAGTGCAGACACTGGGCCAGACCACACTCCAGCAGCACCTCCCCTCTCATTTGCAGCACAGCAGGTGGGGCCGCCCCCTGGGAGGACACCCAGCTGGTTGCCCTGGCTTACACACACTTCATAGGGAACATGAGGAACCTGCCTTCCCTGATTTGATCTGTTCTTGGGGGCAGGTGTGGCGTGTCCTCCTGCACTCACTGTTCTGTGCCTTCTCCCCACAGCGGTAAAATTAGAAGAACTTTCTAGAACCCTGGACCGCATATTCCTGGTGCTGCCCAACCACTGTCTGGGGATGGCATTCAGCAGCTTCTATGAGAACTATGAGACGAGGAGGTACTGTACCTCCTCGGAGGTGGCCGCCCACTACTGCAGGAAATACAGTGAGTGTTGGCAGCCCCCTTTTCCGGGCTCTCTCCCCAAGACCAGCCAGGGCATCCCCAGGAACCTTGTTCCTGTGAAGGGCTCCTCTGGGGAGGCTCCACACAGTGTGTCAGGCAGGGCAGGTCCCTGGTCCCAGGACTGAGACACCCCGGGTATAAGCATGAAAAGGGTCTTCAGAAGATGTGTGCTCACCGCCCCCGCCCAGTGATGTTCGCCTCCTCCTTCCTGCCTGGCTGACCCTAAATCTCTGTAAGATCAGCCTAGGTGGTCCCTCTCCTGGGGGCGGAGAGGGGGGTCTCCCACCCCCAGCCCTACCATCACCTGGGCTGGGCACCCCTTGCTGCTTCCGCAGCACTCAGACACACACACAGTCCCCTGCTTCTTTGACCAGCTCCCACCTGATTCCACCATTCCCACCACCCTTCCAGCTTTTGCTGACTCCCGGGCGTTCTTTGACTCCTGGGCAGCATCACTCCCCTCTGCATCTCTGTCTTTATGTGGCCTTCTCCGTGTGTCTTTGTATCTCAAAACTCCCTCTCCTTTGTTTTGTAAAGAAATTTGTCATTGGATTTAAGGCCCACCCTAAATCCAGGATCTTACCTTGAGACCTTAAATAATAATTACATCTGCAAAAATGCTATTTCTAAGTAAGATCATTCACAGGTCAAGGGGATTAAGGCCTGGATGTCTCTCTGGGGGCCACGATTCATCCCCCCACACACTCCTTCTGCACCTGGAACAGTCTTTAGCAGGCAGCTTAGTTGTCACATTGACAACTAAGAGCCCTGCACATCCCCCTGGCAGGCTCCATCTCTGCTCTGTTCCTGCCACTTTCTTACTTCACAGGACCAACTTGGGGGAAGGGAGGCACATCCTACCTGTCTTTATGTCTCAGTGCAGTCCCAAGGCAAGGAAGTGAATGTATGTGTGAGTGAGTGAGGGCACAACTTGGTCACTTGTTGTAGGAGCCCCTTGCAAGGTGAAACTGCCCCAAAATACAAGAAGTGTTTGGGGCTTTTGGGTGGCAGTGGCAAGCATGGTATGCACCCTTGGAAGACGAGTGGACCGTGTACCTTCACAGCCTCCATGTAGTGGGCTGGGGTGCAGCCTGGTGGGCCTAGAGAGAGGGACTTGGGCTGGCAGCCCAGTAGAAAAGTGAGGGCAATAGGGGACGCAGGAGCAGCACCCTCTCCCTTGCCCACACAGACATCCAGTACCAGGAAAACTTCTATGCATGGAGTGCCCCGGGGGTCGGCAGGTTTGTGACCTCCCTGGCTGCCTCAGGGTTTGCCTACCTCACCCTGCTCTTCCTCATTGAGACTGACCTGCTGTGGAGACTGAAGACCTGCATCTGTGCCTTCCGGAGAAGGCGGGGGCTGGTGAGTGGCTCCTGCAGCTCTGTACTGGGCAGGTCTCCCACTGAGGCCAGGCTCCCTCGGGCCAGCTCACAGTGAGAGCCTCAGCACCCAGCACCCAGGACTCGCAGCCTAGAGGAGGGGTCACAGTCCTCCTGAGCTTGGGGGCCTTCATCTCAGCAGAGGCGGTGCTGCTAGGCAGCGGCGTGTTTATCACATAGATCCCATCCCACAAACAAAACCCACATTGGATGCACAGATTAACCCAGGGCAAATTAGCTTCTCTAAAATATTAGGACTTCTCTAAAAAGAGGAGGGTTCTTTTTATGTATTAAAATCTCGCATCCTTCAGTGAAATTTCCTGGTTTTCTCCAAGGGTCTGCACTGTCCTTATTTCTCAGGCAATTAGTGCCTGCTCAGTGTTACTTTCAGTCCTTATGGTCCCCTGAGCTCTCCCCGTGAAAGGCCTGAGTCTGCACATGTGAGCTGTCTCAAAGACCTCAGCCCCTCCTCCCAAAGAAAAGGACCCTCGGCTGGAGCTCACCCCCTGCCGTCTTTTTCCGGAACAATTAGATGGAAGTGTACACCCGGCCGTCAGCACTTCCCGAGGACCAGGATGTGGTGGACGAAAGGAACCGAATCCTGGCGCCCAGCCTGCACTCCCCACTGGACACACCTTTGGTCATCAAGGAGCTCTGCAAAGTAAGGTGGCTACACCCCACAGGCCCCAGGTCTGTCCCCAGTGCCGGCTGCCTCGAAGCTGGCTCCCTGCCTCCCCATCGTGATTCCTCCCTGGAACCTAACAGGTGTATGAGCAGCGGGTGCCCCTCTTTGCCGTGGACAAGATCTCCCTTGCAGTCCAGAAAGGGGAGTGCTTCGGGCTGCTGGGTTTCAACGGAGCTGGGAAGACCACCACTTTCAAAATGCTGACTGGGGAGGAGACCCTCACTTCTGGGAACGCCTTTGTTGGGGGATACAGCATCCGCTCAGACATCGGGAAGGTGGGTGCCACTAGGGAGACGGGAAGAGGGGGTTCCCTGGAGGCAGGGATGCAGCTCATCTCTGGCTCAGAAAGTGGATGAGGCAGTGACTGTGGGCAGAACTAAGCCGGTGATGGGGTAGAGAGAAAGGATAGGGAGATAAGGGCCCCTTTGACTGGAAAAGCCCAGGCCTGGCTGGGGGCTGAGACTGGGCCCCTCCCAGAGAAGCCATTTCTCTGGACCTGGGAGGGCATGGTGCTCACAGCACACTGCCCTGCTCAAAAATAAAAAAATAGGCTCTCTCCAGTCTGTGCACAGAGATGAACAATAATGGTCCCTGGGCTGTTCAGACCAGCCATCCCACCAAGCACCAAAAGCCAAATAAAATGTTAGTCACAAACCATATTGGCAAGAACATGGAAGAGCACACAGCATGGTAAGGAACTCAGACCAAAATCCAGGAGCCCTGAGAGGCACAAGGGCCATTGTGTTCTAGACAATGTGCATGGGTTTAGGGGCCTTGCTGAGTGAAGAGAGCAGAAACAAAGACCCAGGGCCTCCATGGTAGGGGTGTAATAGGAGACTTTCCCCACGTGGGGCTGAACCCCAAAGGCTGCCCCTCAGGGCAAGGATGAACCAGGCCAACCTGCTTCCCTGCCCCTGGGGGTTGCCCAGAAGGTTCCTCATGTGCTGAGCAGAGCAAGAAAAGGAATGAAGTAGAGCCTGTGCTGGGGGCTGCAGAACACCCCTCTCTGGAGGAAAGCCTTCATCCTAGGCCTCAAAGAGCACCCCAAATAGTATTTCAAGGCCTATGAGCAGTGCACAACTAAACAAAGAAGACAGTCCCTGTGATTAGAACCTGCAGACACAGGCCCAGCAGGAGAAACAAGCCCACGACTTTAGATTTGCAATTGCCAGACCCAGATTACAAAAACAGTTGTGTTTACTGTGTTTAAAAATAAATAAGACTGAAGATATAGGAAAGTGAAAACTATAGATGTGATCCAGAAAGTGAAGAAAAGGGTGAGAAGTCCTCAATATATTCAATCTGAGTTCTAGCAGGAAAGAAGAAAAGGGAAAGTTAATCACTGACAAGGTAATAGCTAGGAATTTTCCCAGACCAATTAAACACAAATGCTGGAAATGTAAGTAAATCCCAAAGAGGATAAAGAAAAGAAACCCCATCTTTGGAATCCACAGACCTCAGGCTCACCTGTCCCCAGCCAGCAGTTGCAGGTAGTGGGGGAGATGGCAGCGGCTGTGGGGCACCCTGGCTCTGATGAAGGTGGCCATCTGACCAGGGGATGCCCCACCCCAAAGGTGTTGCCACCAATCCTCTTTCATTAGAGGGAGAAGAAAGAAAAGTCCTACACGTTAGATGTTTGTTAAACATCTGATGAAGGAATGAGTGGATGATACATCAGCAGATATTTGCATATGGTGATCACTTTGTATAACCTATACATTCTTGCACCAACCTGCCCCCACCCAGCCTATAGTGGACAAGGCTCTGGCCCCTCTCTGACCCCTTGTTATGGGGCAGTGTGGCTACTCGTGGCATCCTTGAGCCAGCCAAGCCCTCCTGTGTCCCTCCTGAAGTGCCGCTTGGCCAGCTTTGGCTGTGCCAATGCCAGGCCTGTGCATTGGCTGATGGACCACCCTGGACAAATTGGCTGAGAGAAACCTGGAGTAGCCTCCCTCTGACCTGTTACCTCCTTGGCTGTGTTCCAATCCAAGGTGCGACAGCGGATTGGCTACTGCCCCCAGTTTGATGCCCTGCTGGACCACATGACAGGCCGGGAGACACTGGTCATGTACGCCCGGCTTCGGGGCATCCCCGAGCGTCACATCAGTGCCTACGTGGAGAACACACTTCGGGGCCTGCTCCTAGAGCCTCATGCCAACAAGCTGGTCAGGACTTACAGGTGCACCTGCGCCTCAGCCCCTCCCCCGCCCCATGACTTGATGACCTATGGGTCTTCCGAGGATGGGGTCAGGGTCTCCGTTAACATAGCCACACAGGTCTGGAGCCAGAGCTCCCAGGTGAGAGGCCCTGCCCTGTTGGTTCCTGCCTCCTAGTGGTAAAGCCAACCTCAGGTGAGGTCAGGACTCCCCTTAGCTGCAGACAGATGGTGATGCTCCATGTGGGGGTGGGAACTGACCCCCTGGGCACAGCTTTCTCTGGGACCTCTAGCTCTCTGAAGTGGAGGCTGTCCAGGCACACACCCTCGTTCCTCTTCACCTGAGGCACTCTGCGGTCATTGGGCCCTGTCATCTATTGGGATCCGGGGATAACATGCTAATAATAAGCCTTGCCCCCTCCTGCACCCCTTCTATCCCAGTGGTGGCAACAAGCGGAAACTGAGCACTGCCATTGCCCTGCTTGGAGAGCCTGCGGTCATCTTCCTGGATGAACCGTCCACCGGCATGGACCCCGTGGCCCGGCGTCTGCTCTGGGACACTGTGGCCAGAGCACGTGAATCTGGCAAGGCCATCGTCATCACCTCCCATAGGTAGAGCCTGGGTCTCTGTGGGTCAATGGATGAGCTGGGACGGGGGCTATGGGAGGGATGGGCTTGAGGGACTGGGTGGAGAGAGATCTGACATCAGTTGGAACAGAATCTGTGAGGAGAATCCCCAGGCTCTAGCACCTGCACCACACTCTGAGCATGGGAATCAGGAACAGCCTGATCTGGGTGTTGGCACCTTCTCATCTGCACATGGAGGGTGAGTGTCAGCATACCCCAGCCCTGAGTCAGGCCTCCACTGCCTCTTCCCAGCATGGAGGAATGTGAGGCCTTGTGCACCCGACTGGCCATCATGGTGCAGGGTCAGTTCAAGTGCCTGGGCAGCCCGCAACACCTCAAGAGCAAGTTTGGCAGTGGCTACTCCCTGCGGGCCAAGGTCAGGAGTGATGGGCAGCAGGAGGCGCTGCAGGAGTTCAAGGCATTTGTGGACCTGACCTTCCCAGGTGTGTGAGGTGTACAGAGGGCATCTGAGCCTGACCCTTGGGACGAGGGCTGAGATTCTGTGGGTCTGCCCTCCCACCCAACCCTCGTGGAGACACGGTCTCTCCTTTGTGCAGGCAGTGTCCTGGAAGATGAGCACCAAGGGATGGTCCATTACCACCTGCCTGGTGATGACCTCAGTTGGGCAAAGGTGAGCACGAGCCCCACAGGGGCTGGGGAAGTTCCCTCCAGCAGTCACCTCTTCTGTGGTGATTCCAGGCTCTTTCCAAGGAGGAATCACTTGTAGTTTCTGTTTTAACACTCACCCTACTATCGACTAGGTTTAGGGGTTTATGCCTGAAATATTTGAGTTGGAAAAATATTGGTGCAAGAAAGAAAACTGGCTCAGAGAGGGAACACAGCTTGCCTTAGGTCATATTCTAAGAGTCAGGAGGATACACGGTCCCCCAGCCTGCTCACCGAGCACAACCCATCTCTTCCCTCTGGGATCTTGACTCTCCCTGTAAGGCCAACTCCCTGTGGATGCCCTGGGGGCTGGACTGGGCAGGGGTAGGATCTTTGTGGCCATACCACCCCTTAAGGCCAGAGGACTCCCAGACCAGTCAAGAAGCTGGGCCCTGGGCTTGTTAACAGCAGCTTGTCTACTTCCCAAAGGTGTTTGGTATCCTGGAGAAGGCCAAGGAAAAGTATGGAGTGGATGACTACTCTGTGAGCCAGATCTCATTGGAGCAAGTCTTCCTAAGCTTTGCCCACCTGCAGCCACCCGCTGAGGATGAGGGGCCATGAGGAGCCTGGCAGAGGTGGGATGAGGGGAAGCACAGGTGGACATCCTCTCCCTCCGAGTTCATCGTATCCTGCACCTTTATTTCTAATCACTGCTTTCTATGATGGATATGAAATCAAGGCACAATGTGGACTGGTTGTCTCAGTGTCTTCACAGCAGGACTCAGCATGCGAGCATCTGCATCTAAGGTGGTTGTCGAACCCGATTCCCAGAAGTCAAGATCCCAACCGAGAGCCGGTCCGGTCTGTGTAGGCAAGCTTCAGGGTCATTGGGGAGAGCTTGTCCCACAAGGGGCCACAGCTGACCCAGGGAGTGAATTTCCTATGAGCTTGTGAAGAGAGCACTCAGTGACACCTCCATGTTCACACGTGGCACAGAGCTTCGCTGGGTGTGAAACGGGAAACCGGCTGGACAGTTGGCAGCAGACTCGCCAGGCTGCCCAGAATGGACAGAAAGGTCACCATCCATGAGGGAGATGCCAGCTGTGATTAGGCACTAAAGTCTTGGCTTCCAGGATACCGGGGGCATCCTGAGAGTCCGTGCTCCTCAGAGTGTGGACACTACACCAGGCAGAGCTGACCCTTCATTTAGCACCATCCCATCAGTAACTTCCAGAGTTGGCCAGCACAGGGAGGGAAGGCAATCCTCCATTCCTGGCCCTGGCCTTCTGAGAAGCCACCAGCCAGGAGACCAGGCAGGGACTGAGCGGCCATCTATGGAGGGTGCACCGAACACATGGTGACTCAGTGTCCAGAAAATAAAGGCTGGAAGGGAACATGACCACAGTCTGTGAGTCACACACAAGACGGGAGTCTTGGGCCCAATAACTCACCCCCAGTCCTAACACAAGCTTTCTTTGTCAAGTTTCAGACATACAAAAGCAAGAGCTCATTTTTCACAGTATGTAGTAAACTTACAGAACTCACTGTCATGAGGTGAAGAAATAAGCCAAAAATATAAGTGCAAAAGCAGGTTATATAAATAGCCAACTGACAGATGTTCGTCTACAGTGAGGAAAGACAGGTGTAGGGTTGGTGTAGGAAGGTGCGTGAACAGGAGACCTCTAGCCCCAGGGCTACTCATGGGCTTTAAGCCACTTTCCAGATCATTCTTCAGCATCAGCTCCCTTTTTATTTATGTACTATTTATTTCTTAGCTTTCTAAATTTTCCATTATTTGAATCTCTGTGCCTTTTACATTCTCTTAGAATTTATAGTTTTAGGAAACACTTGTTTTCATCACTGGTTCATTTTGGTTAGTTTCAAATTTGCATTTTTATCAGTCTCTCAAAGTTCATAAACACTGCAAATGGTTTCCAGTAGCTTTTTTATTCCCTTTAAAATTCTTCAAACTATCATCATTTAGTTCCATGTTATAAAAAGTAAACAGGGGTGGTTGTGGTCCTAAACATTGCCCAACGGAAAACATCTGAGAGAAGGACCTCAGAGTTGTTGGCAGGAGCTGTGGTTGCTATGCCCAGATTGGGTTTGCTGGGTCATTGGAGGAGGGTAGAGGCCAGCATGGCCTGGCTGCATGTCCACACTTGACAACCCTACTGCAGGGCTTCCGGGGCTGTTTTATTTTAAAATATGTTTTTACTGACTTTTAGAGGGAGAGGGAGAGAAACATCTATGAGAAAGAAAAACATCTACTGGCTGCCTCCTGCACGCCCCCTATGGGGATCAGGATCACAACTTGGGCATGTGCCCTGACCAGGAATCAAACCAGTGCCTCTCAGTGCATGGGACAGCGCTCAACCAACTGAGCCATACCAGCCAGGGCTCCTGGGCTGTTTTTAAGCCCACGTGTTGGAAATGTGTCATTCTTCTCCTTTGATGACACAAAAAGGATGTAAGGAAAGGTGTTTAGGACTGAAGGAACATTTAATACGTATGTGAGGCACACATATGAAATCAAGACTGCCTCAGTTCAGGGAGAGGTGGGTTCATTGACAGAAGATGAGGTACAGAGATTAATTTGAAGGAGACTGGCAGGATGAAAGTGGGGACAGTCGTAATCAGAGGTCCTTCTTAGGAAGATGACCTGGCAGCTGCGGAAAGGATGATACAGGCACAGCCAAAACTGTAGCAGTGGGGACCAGAGGGACAGGCGCACAGCACTGTGGGGGAGAGCCCAGAAGACTGACTGTGAGAGGAGCCCACGATTGCATCCACACATGGAGCTTGGGTAACTGCAGGAGGGACAATTAGAAGGGACCCCAGGAGCAGCAGGAAGGAGCACTGCTGTTAGGGTCCAGTGTGTCCCAAATCATCTACAAAGCTGCTGAAAACCTGGTGTGAAGCTGAGTGTCCTCAAGGAGCAGGAGTGGGGTCAAAGAAACCACACACATACCCTGTCCTGGTTGGTTTTAGTTGTGGCAGCTCTAAGCCCAGGAGATGGGTGCAGAAAGGAGCCATGGACATCACACTCCCCTCCCCCACCAGCAGAAAGTTGGTCTTTGTCATCCATCTTCCCATTCCTATCACTCTCCTCTAGACCTTCAGGCCCAGACAGTCCCTAGAGATGCTGGTCCCAAACAACTGTCACATCTGGCAGGCATAGCCCTCCAAGGGGACTCCACTCCTGCCCTACCCCCAACAGCAGTTAGGAGACCCAGATGAGGTCATGCCTTCCCTGCCCTGTGTGGCCTGGTCGGGGGCTCCTGAGGGACAGACACCCACTTCAGGGCCGAGAGCAAGGCCCAGAAAAGTCTTGCCCAGTCCAATGGTGTGGCTCAACTGAAACTGGCAGTGGACTGAGGGACTGACATTCAGCCTGACAGCTGCACCCAGAACTTAGAGGGAGCTCTGACAAGGAAAGGGCAGCCATGTGGGAAGGGTGAGGAGACCCTACTGGGGGGCAGGGCTGAAGCCAAGCCTGTCCATTGCTTTTACTGTGGGGAAGGGCTGCCAGGCAGTAGGTCACAAGTCAAAGGGACCCCACCACCCAGGTCATAAGAACAACTTCTGCAGAATGAATACTGAAGCAGGCTTGCTGAGCACATCAGAAAATCCCAGATTGCAGTGGTTTAGAAAAGACAGTTTATTTCTCTGCCAAGTACAAAGTCCAGAGAAGGCAGTCCAGGCATTCTGTCAGGGAGTCAGACTCCATGTGCCTGCTGCATCCAGGTGCAGGCCTCCTTTCTCAAGGTTATCTCTCAGGGTCCAAGGGCTGCTGAGGCTTCCAGATGGCATCATCAGAAAGCAGCGTAGGAGCAAGAGGGCACAGCTCTCAGCGACTGCCAGACACTTCTGCTTCCACATCACTGCCCAGAATGCAGGCCAATGGCTGCACCAGGTACAAGGAGCTGGGACATGCAGATAAAACCCAGACACCAGGACACAACTACAGTTTCTGCCATGATTATAGCAGGCAGGTTGGCATCCTCAAGGTGATCCCTCTATGTATGCCTTTGTTGTCCACCTGAGCTCCTCTCATCAAGTAAGCTCCAAGGACCAGAAGTGGCCACATCCTAAGGCCTGCTCCCTACCCATTCCCCATGTAGTGCCCTGGCCCTTTGGTTGCAGGGACTCAGAAAAACAAGCAAACTGGACAGTTTCTTGCTGAGTAAATTCCAATCCCAGATCTCTAGTCCGGGATCCCTGGCCGGGTCTCACAAAGCAGCAGCAGACAAAACCAAGGAGTGAGCCAAGGCCAGCACCTGGAGGGGAGGGGAGGCTGGAAGGCAGGTCCAAGGGTGGCCACAAGCTATCTGGGGATGAGGGGGAGAAGGTTCCAAAAGGCTGGCATAAGGCTAGACCGCCAACCAGGGCAGCTGATTCCTGCTGCTCCATCTGAGTGACACCCCATGCCAGCTGCTGTTCAGCTCACCTCTGGCATAAGCTCGCCAGGCCCTCTGGGACCCCCATTCTCACAGAGATGGGCCATTGTGAAGGTAAGTGCCGCCTACACTCATCCAGAGCCTTCCCGCTGCACTGAGGGACAGAGTGTCACCTGCAGACAGAGGGACAGACGTTCCTGGGTAGACAGCCTGGACCCAGAGGGACTAAGTTCTTCTGTCCACTCTTGCATCTCAGAGATGGCCCAAACATTCCAAGAGATATGCCCCCCCCCCAACACCAAAGTTAGGGTTAGGCTGCTCACCCTACTCCACAGCTGAGGCCAGTAGGCCAAGTGTACGATATCCCACCCTCCACACAAAAGGCTCCATTCCCTGAACCCTGGCTAAGGTCTGATCCCAAACCCCAGAATGTTTAAGCTCCTGCAAACCGTTTTCCTTCCCCAACAGAGGGCTCTCTAGGGACCCTGCATGAGGGGGAGCTCAGGGAAGGTGGGCCTGGAGACTACCAGAGAAGGGGCAACAATGCAGAGGTCCAGGCACCTGAGGAGAGGCAGGCAGGAGGCAGGACAGTGCTAGGCCCTGGAGTCCCATCCCTACCTGATGGGCCCACGTAGTCTAGGCTTCAAGCAGACAGAGGGAGGAGCTGAAGCTGTGGGGTCAGGCCTGGGGAGCAGAGCCGCTGCTTTCCTTCCTTAACACATGTTGCTGCCCAGGCCCCACTCCTGGGCCTGGCCTATACCCCACAGGTGCTGGCTTCAGATGCCTCTGAGGTCAGAGAAGCTCCAAGTTGACTAGCTGTGTAAGGCACAAGGGAATGGGAGGGCTGGGGGCCAGGCCACACAGCTAAACCCAGTCAACACCACAGCATGACCTGAGGCCTACCCAGTGCTACAGCACACAATTCACCTGCTCTGCACCCAGTTCTGGCCAGGCCCCATCCTGTTCCCTGTGACTGCCCCAGAGTGGGCAGCTCAGGTGTTACTACTGACTTCCTTGGGGCAGAAATAAACATGGGGCTTTGAGCATTAAAACCAGCACGGGCTCCCAAACCCACTGCTCAGCTGACCCAGCCCTGCAGCCCCTCCAGAGGGCAGCCTACAGTGCCTCCTGGGAGAGTCCAGAGATGCCTACAGCAGGGGGGACCTAGCTGGGAGGTGGGGCTCAGGACTTGATGCCCCACACCTTGGAGACACTAACTGAGGATTCCAGACCTTCATTGGCTGGATGGCCTTTCAGATCCAGTCAGTACCAACTGGGCTCCTTCATGATGGGCTGCAGGCATTCACCCCCACAGACAGGAACCAGGCCTTAGTAACCTGTCTCCTTTTTTTTTTTTTTTTTTTTTTTTTTTAATATATTTTATTGATTTTTTTACAGAGAGGAAGGAAGAGGGATAGAGAGTCAGAAACATCGATGAGAGAGAAACATCGATCAGCTGCCTCTTGCACACCTCCTACTGGGGATGTGCCCGCAACCAAGTTACATGCCCCCGACCGGAATCGAACCCGGGACCTCTCAGTCCGCAGGCCGACGCTCTATCCACTGAGCCAAACCGGTTTTGGCCCTGTCTCCTCTTCTAAGGCCTCCCCCAAGGTCACTGAGCCATCACAACCACCCTGACCCCAACCAAACCCCTCTTCCACCTTGCTGGGCCACATCTGCCCTTGGCACAGAGACTGCTAGCAATGGGCAAAAGTGCAGGCTTACAAAGGGTCACAATGCCTGCTCAAAGCTCCTGGGTGGCCCACCATGACCTCCAGCACAGCCCTAGCTATCCCTGACCCTCTCTGTGTCCAGGATCACCAGCCTCCAAGGGCAGGCACTGCAGAGGTTATCAGGCCCACAGAGGATGAAGGCAGAGGGAACATTCTACTACTTTGATGTGGGTACGCTCTCAAAGTGAGAGCAGCCCCACATCACCAACAGGTGGCCCTCAGCACTGGGAGGAAAGGGAGGGGGACTCAGGACACTGGCCAGAGCCTGCAGGATACCTGTGTCTGGCGGCCAAATGCCCTGTCCAGAGGAGCCCTGCCCCACCCCCTCCGTCAAATCTGGGCCAAAGACCTCCTAAAGTCTCTGAAGGCCCCTGCTCCTAGCTCTCAGCACGTTGGCACTGGGGGCTGGGAGGGCGGAAGGGCAGGAGCCTCTAGTTTTATTTTTTCATGTTTCTTCCAAACACATTCTGATCCCCAAAATGGCAAAAGCCAGGATGCTTAAATGTTAAAGCTCACCAGATGATAATACACTTGATAACAAAAATCAGTAATATTTAGAAACAAATTTGATTAATTTCATGTGATAAATCATGCTTTCAGATTTTATATAAAATGTGTTACACAATACAATGTACAGATTATAGAATTGTACACCCAAAACCTGTAATTTTATTAACCAATGTCACCCAATAAGTTCAATAAAAGGTCCTAATTTTTTTTTAAAAAAAGATTAAATGTGTTAAAATTTAAATGCATGTCAAATTATATTATATTAGAACATTTAAAAAAAGCAGAGGGGGCTGTCAGGCAGCTGGTTATTTCCCCATTCTTCTCCCCTCATGCTAGGGACATCGGCCTGCCCCTCCCAACCAGGTATCACTGCTGCACTGGGCAAAAGCTGAATTCAAAGCCCTTCAGGCACCCACTGATGGTTGGCCCAGGATGTGTGGGGCTCCAGCATGCTGCCACAGCCTCCTCACAGACCTCCAGGCCTGGACCACCAAGGCCACCCCATCCCCAATGCTAACACTGGCTTCTTCACTGCTGCAGGACCAGGCTGCCCTTCTGTTCCATTTACCCTTCCATGCCTGGCCTTGGCAGATGTGACCGTGATGCAGAGAATTTAACTTGCTCTAAATGTCCCCTCATCGCCAAAGCCGGTTTGGCTCAGTGGATAGAGCGTCGGCCTGCGGACTGAAAGGTCCCAGGTTCGATTCCGGTCAAGGGCACGTAACTTGGTTGCGGGCACATCCCCAGTGGGGGGTGTGCAGGAGGCAGCTGATCGATGTTTCTCTCTCATCGATGTTTCTAACTCTCTATCCCTCTTCCTTCCTCTCTGTAAAAAATCAATAAAATATATTTAAAAATAAAAATAAAAATAAATGTCCCCTCATCCCTGCCATCAAATCTAAATCCAAAGAGAAGACACCAACGCAGACGACTCAACCTGCTAACCCAGTCCCAGGAACATGTTGGTGCCTCAGTGGAGGGGAGGGGAGGGGCGGCAGATTGCTCCTCCCACACCTCATTTGTCCCAGACTCCTCAGACACCCTCAGTACAGGGTGAGGGGTTAGGGGCACACTTGACATCCCTGGATGGGAGACACTATTGGAGGAGGGAAAGGAGTCACCATCATTGCCTGGGAACACCAGTAGAACAAAGAGCAATGACTTGCAGAGGGCATCCACAGCACCATCCATCCACCCCAAGTCACCAAGCCAGTCCTCCCTGTTGACATCTAATCGGTCTCCAAGTCGCATTGATTCCTTCCTCGAAAAAAATAATCTTGGATCTATCTCTTCCTTACTACACCTAACTGTACAGACAATGTCTGGGGTTGGGTGCACATTCCTTCCTCCCACTAATAAGTCAAGGAAGGACTTCTTGCCTGACACAGAGGCGAGGGCCTGGGGGAGGTGGGCAGAAGTGGGGGGTAGAGGTTGGCACAAAAATGAACAAAACCCAAAAGCCTGGCCCTCTCAAGCGTCAGAGTTGTACTCCGACAGCCTGTTGGCTGGGTCGGGGCCTCTACACCCTCACCCCTTCTTCTGCCTCTTCCAGTGCCTCCCAGCCTACGCCGTCCACAGGCAGGGAGAGTGATGGGGGGTGGGGCGAGGAGTGAAGCCTCAGGCGGTATCTTGCACACCCTCGACGCCCCCCCCCCCCCCGCCCCGGCACCGCTTAACTGCACCTTCCTAGCCCCGGCCTTCGAGCCGCCACATGGGCCTCCCTTCGCTTTTTCCAACGAGTCTCCACGCCTTTTATATGATGTTCCTTCTGCCGGCGCGCCCTTCCACTGAGCTGCAGTGTCACCTCCTCAGAGACGCCTTCCCTTTTGCACCATGTCTTCTACTTTGCCTTTCGTGTCCCGTTCTTTCTGGCCGCACTGCCCCGTCTGGTCTCTCGGCCGAGTTCCGCCAGTGCAGAAGCCCAATCTTCACGGCCAACACGCACATCACGCGTGGTTTCTAACCGCACGAACCCGTCCCGTAACTGCCGGCCCGCTGACCCGCCCATGCCCTGCGGGCCTCCGAGACCGGCAGCCAAAGGCCGCTACCACCGCCCGGTCACCCAGAGCGCGAAACAAATCCGAAAGGAGTTTAGCCCCCGGGCAATTGCCAGGTCCGCTGCTAGCCCAGATACGGGCACACGGAGAGAGGCGGGGCCGCGTTAGCCAAACCAGCACCGCCCCTTCAGCTGCCCTAGCGGCTCAGGCCTTCCAGCCCCAACAAGCGGCCAATTTGTCGGCCCCCTAAAGCGCGTAGGCAGTCCAGGGCAGCCCGACACACCCCTCCAAAGGGAGTGAAAAAGTAAGGATTCCCAATGCGCCTCTCCACAAACCGCCTTGGCCCTTTAACACTCCCAGCGCTCGCGCCCATTGGCGGAGAGGCTTACGTCATCGCTGCGCGCCGAACGGCGTCTTCCCGCTCCCTAAGCCTGACAACTGAGCGTCGCCGACCTCAGCGGCTGAGGAGAGCGGGACGAAGTCGCGGTGGCGGGAAGATGTAAGTGGGGGAATCCGACCCCATCCGACCTTCGGGGGGGCGCGCCCCGCTATTAGCGGGACGCATCTTGGAGCCGGCGCGCTCCTCGACCCCACGGTGAGGACGGAGGCCTGGCGGTGCAAGCGCGGGGACTAAGAAGAAAGTGTGGCCCGGGGTGGACGGAGTGGGAGGGTTCGAGGCCGCGGCCCGGAAGTAGTTGGAGCCGCGGCGGGCGGAAGGGCGGCCTTGCATCGTCCCCTCTGCGGCAGGCCCAGCTAGGCCCACCGGACTCGGAACAACCGCGAGCGTGGCCTCTGCCCTCAGGACCCTCTCGCCGGGCTGGAGATCCAGGCCTGCAACGCCGGGCCCTGCCCTGGAAGCGCTCGCGGTTCGGCGCCTGGACTGGGGAGTTGTGAGTGAACGGGTGCGGCGAGGTCGCGTGCGAAGCCCGTGCCCGGTGGGTGCGGAGTTGCTTTGTGGGATAGATGCCGACTAATCCTCCCTTCGGGGCCATTAATTCAAACATTTACTCCACGAATGTTTACTGAGCCCCTGTGTGCCATTCTCGGTGCTAGCCCTTGGGGATACGGCCCCTGAGATCACGGAGCTCAGATTGACGGCTTAACCCAGAAGGGAAGGCTAAAATCAATGGAGGAGATACGTGGCTTTTTCTCTCTTTGTTACTTTGCATGAATTGTGCCTAAAATGTACTTTTAAATGGGGAAGGTTCTCTGAAGATTTGAGCTGAACGCCATCTGCTCGAGATTTAACTAATTGTTCTCTCCTCTCTCTGACTGTTGGACGCGCACCTTTTCCGGAGGATGGGGGAGGTAACCAAGTCCTGTGCTGTTAACCCGAACTTGTGTGAGCAAAGAACCTCAACCTTTGCTTTTTAGCGTTCGGCCACACCCAACAAAGAGTTCATTTACTCTGTGGTTCTTAATTTTTAGTGTTTAAGAATAATTGGTGGTGCTTGTTTTCACAAAGTACATTCCAGTAGATCTTTAGAACTGGGATGGAGTCCAGGAATCTGTATTCTAAGTCAGTGTAGGTAGCCATTGGCCACATAGGGCTATTGAGCACTTGAAATACAATTATACCAAATTGAGGTGTTTTTAGACTTAATAGGGGGTGTTAAATGTTTTACTAATAAGATTTTATACTGATTGTTGAAAAGGTAATACTTGTTAACTTCTACTTTTTGTAATGTGGCTACTAGAAAATTTTAGGATGTTTGGAACTCTATTGGACAGTGCTGCTCCTAGTGATCCTAATGGGGGCTGTTCAGGGACCACTTATTGAGCATCAGGGATATGTCACTTGGGGGACAAGGGTTTATATGGGAAAAGAGCCTCCAAACATGAACAGCCCTTACTGAGCCTTAACTAGATGCCCAGTCTTTTTCATGAGTTAATTTGATTGTTGTCCTTGATAACTATGAGGTATAGGAACTGTAATTGTCACCATAATACTGGTGAGACATTGAGGCCCAGAAAGGTTAAGTGACTTATGCAAGGTTACACAGCAAAGCTAACTCAAGCAAGCTGACTCCAGAGTTTTAACCATAATCACTGATTGTCCAAGGACACTAACCTTATCTGGTATTGCCAGCTCGGTGTCTATAGTATGTTAATATTTTAAGGCAAAACATTAAAGATTTTACAGCCCAAGAAAAGAGGAGCACTCATTTGATTGTTTAAGGCCAGGCCCTTTGTTAACCATACCATTATTCACATTTTAGACACCCCCTTCACACACGGAAACAGAATCCCAAAGGGTGTGCTATGTCCATTTTACTTACAGGCTATTGAAAAAGGTGGGACAGAAGTAGTTAAGACTGACATCCTGAGATCTTTGCTTACAACTCAAGCAAACTTTACAAAACCTCACGGGAATTACTGAGGCAGCAGTCCCCAGGAAATAGGACACATAATGAATTAGCAGTTTGTTCTTGAGTAAAATTTACTAATGACCATTTATTGAGCACGTACTTAACCTGTGATATCTCGTCCAATTCCAATGTCTACTTCCCATCCCCAAGCATTTTATTTTTTAAAGAATATAAACAGCCGAAACCGGTTTGGCTCAGTGGATAGAGCGTCGGCCTGCGGACTGAAAGGTCCCGGGTTCGATTCCGGTCAAGGGCATGTACCTTGGTTGCGGGCACATCCTCAGTAGGAGGTGTGCAGGAGGCAGCTGATCAATGTTTCTCTCTCATTGATGTTTCTAGCTCTCTATCCCTCTCCCTTCCTCTCTGTGAAATATCAATAAAAAAATATATTTAAAAAAAGAATATAAACATACAGAAAGGTTGAAAGAATTGTGCAGTGAATACTCACATTACCACCACCTAGATTTTATTAGTCGAATTTCTGCAATATTTGCTTTATCATATATGAACTAAAGTTCAGTAGTTACAATGACTACTCTTTAACGTGTTGTTTCATTGCTTTTAAAACGTTCTTATGGGATAATTTATCTGTGTGTGGGTAGTAAACTTTTTTTTTAAACCTCATCTGAGGACATATTTGAGAGAGAGGGAGAAAGAGACATCAATCAATTGCCTTCTATACATGCCCCCCCCCCCCAGGATCTAATCCACAACCCAGGTGTGTACCCAGACCAGGAATCAAACTGGCAGCCTTTTGGTATACAGGACAATGCTCAACCAATTGAGCCACTCTGTTTTGATGCCAGTACCAGTAACTTTTGAAGTAGTTTTTGCTTCCAGTAATATCATATATCCAAAGTACCCTATAAGGAAATTAGAGCAATAAAACAAGATCTAAACCTATCAGGAGAGCCTCACATTCACTTAGGTTTTTCTCTATTCTGCATGCAAATGTGCTGTAGTATTTCTGTGGAATTGTAAAGGACTTATCGTCAAATTTACAAGTGAAAAACGGGTATTGTGCCATCTGTAAAATAGCAGTGACCAGCATCACCATCATTTCCTTAAGAAAAGACAAGCTGAGGTGACGATTCTACTGTGTGTCCTGTGAAGATGGGATCTTCCCTGAGGAAGTGGTCCCCAGGTGTTCCTGGCTTTGTGGACACTCGCTGCTGTGTTCCTTGCCACCATCTTGTGTGCTCAACTTTTGGCTGCAAAGTAGATTTGTTGCCTTGTCAATTTGTTCACTCTGTAAATCCTTTTATCTTGTTATTAGGCTGCACTTTGGCGTAAATTGCAATCGATTAGGGATCGTTTCTCTGACTCAAGTTAGAAGTGAGAGTTCAGATAAGTGAGGCCGCCATTGCTGCTTTGAACACCTCAGAAGGGGAGAATGGATTTATCAGGAGTGAAAAAGAAGAGCTTGCTAGGAGTCAAAGAAAATAATAAAAAGTCCAGCACTAGGTAATTCTTCTGTCAGATTTTTCTAGTGCTACTTTGGGGGTGCTTGTTGCTAGGGATTCTGAGAAATGGGAAGATTGGAAATGTCTTACATTGTATGGTGAAAGTGACCGAAGCCATAGATCATTTTTGGTCTATGATGGCCTGGGATATAGCCGCATGGATCCCCTCTTTTGGGTTGTGCTGTTGTTTCTGGGTTCGATCAAAGGGGCATGCAATCTCACACTCTTCTTCACCATCCAGGGCTCCTTCTCCTACCAAACGCAAAGACCGTTCTGATGAGAAGTCCAAGGATCGCTCTAAAGATAAAGGGGCCACCAAGGAGTCAAGTGAGAAGGATCGTGGCAGGGATAAAACTCGAAAGAGGCGCAGCGCTTCCAGCGGTAGCAGCAGCACCAGGTGGGGCTGACAGGATAGTGTTAAGAGGCCTCACTTCCCTCCTGAAGAGCCCAGAGAGTGCTCTGTCTTTTTTATTATTTATAAATAAATCACACTCAGATTGTTAATTGGCATTCTAATTGTGGCCAACTGGTTTGGGGTTTGCTCTGGTTATGTATAGGAAGTTGGTGTCTGGTTTTTCTTTCCTTGAGATGTTGAGGAATGAGACATCTTGGGGTATATTTTTCTCTAAAGTGCTTTTTATTCGGAGTTGTAATTGTATTGCCCAAGCCCAGAACTTTTTTCTTCCATTGAAAACCAGCCTCAGTTGGTCAGTCAGTAGTTACCTTTCAAGCTGAATTGATGGCTCTGATTTGCCAAGCTCCTTCTTTACCTTTCAGTAGACAGGGCTTCTGTGTCAGTAGGAAGCAGCCCATTCTTCCTTTTTTGTCACTGCACAATGTGAATGCTGTTTCCTGTTCCCACTGAGGGTTTTGGCTTGAGTGTGAGGTGGTAAATGTTTTCCCCGCTGGGGAACGTAGGGCCACTTGGAAAACTGAGAACAGCTATTTACTCTTGGGAGCATGTTGCAGGCTTGTTTGTGCTGTGAAGAAACATTGCTCCCACCTGTTGTCTGTAACACCCCGCTCTGCCATCTTACTCCTCAGGTCTCGGTCCAGCTCTACCTCCAGCTCTGGCTCCAGTACTAGCACTGGCTCAAGCAGTGGCTCTAGCTCTTCATCAGCATCAAGCCGCTCAGGAAGTTCCAGCACATCCCGAAGCTCCAGTTCCAGCAGCTCCTCCGGCTCTCCGAGTCCTTCTCGGCGCAGACATGACAACAGGCGGCGGTCCCGCTCCAAGTAAGCTCCCCTCCAACACCATTTCTCACCAGACTTGTGACTTATCTCTAAACATTTTAAGTTTAAAAGGGGGGGACTATAAAGTTACTGTAATTATTCTAAAAGTGACCCAAAAGGAGTCTTTCTGTCCTAGTAGTATTTCTAAGACAGGGATAATATGTATGAACTAGTAGGGAAGGCTTCCTTATTTAAAAACTCACACTAGCAGTTAACATCTCAACAACAACATAACTTTGATTTGACAGAAATTGATTGTTTTGGTATTTTGTTGTTTTTTGTTTTTGTTTTTGTTTTTTTTCAATCAGATCCAAACCACCCAAAAGAGACGAAAAGGAAAGGAAAAGGCGGAGCCCTTCCCCTAAACCCACCAAAGTACACATTGGTAGGCTCACCAGGAATGTGACCAAGGTGAGGAATCCCAAATCTAGTGGATCTGGGATGTTATCTTTGGATGTAGCCTTTTGGAGTCACTTGTGTGATGGATGGTACATGATTCAAATAGTGCACTGATTAATTCATTTTAATGGAGTGTGAGTGTGTGAGAGAAAGACTAGATTTACCCCCAAATGACAAGGTTGTAGTTGTTATGTGGTGAATTCTCGTGTGTGTGTGTGTGTGTGTTGTTTGTTTTTATTAATGATTTCGGAGAGGAAGGGCAAGATGGACACATCAATAATGAAAGAGAATCATTGATCTGCTGCCTCCTGCATGCCCCACACTGGGGATCGAGCCCGCTACCTGGGCATGTGCCCTGACCACAAATTGAACCGTGACCTCCTGGTTCAGTAGGTCGACGCTCAACCACTGAGCCACCAAGGCCGGGCAGTTCTCTTTCACTCTAATACAAGTGACTGGTGCTTAAGCATTAGTGACGCTTCTTTCCCTTTAGGATCACATCATGGAGATATTCTCTACCTATGGGAAAATTAAAATGATTGACATGCCTGTAGAAAGGATGCACCCCCATCTATCTAAAGGCTATGCATACGTGGAGTTTGAGAATCCAGATGAAGCTGAGAAGGCGCTGAAGCACATGGATGGAGGTGGGTGTGGGTGGCCCTACCAGCGTTCCTGGACTCCCTTCTCTGTCTCCTATCCAAGACCGGCTACCCACCACATATAGGGACCTTTAGAACCAATTTCCAACCTGGCTACACATCAAAATCTCCCTGGAGCTCTTTCAGGATTTTAATTCTTATTAGTGGGTGTGGTTTTACCAAAAACATGTTTATGGAACATTATTGAAAAAAAAAATAGCAGACATGAATATATTAGCTTTTTTTTTTTTTTAATATATTTTATTGATATTTCACAGAGAGGAAAGGAGAGGGATAGAGAGCTAGAAATATCGATGAGAGAGAAACATCGATCAGCTGCCTCCTGCACACCTCCCACTGGGGATGTGCCCGCAACCAAGGTACATGCCCTTGACCGGAATCGAACCCAGGACCTTTAAGTCCGCAGGCCGACGCTCTATCCACTGAGCCAAACCGGTTTCGGCGAATATATTAGCATTTTAAGAATTTTTCTTTAGATTGAATGGTGTGAGTTTTGTGTGGGTGTTTTTTTGTTTTTACAAAGAATAGATTATGGATATAATGGAGCCATTTGACTTTTGTATGGGAACGTTTCCTTTAATCCTCTCTGAGAATCATTTTTCTATTTTGGTAACATTTCAGCATTTTGGGGATTTTTTAAAATTTTCTGAATTCACAAATTTAACCCATTTTCTAAAAGCTTGTATTTTAACTGTTTATGCTATTTGCAGCCATTTGGTATTGAGCAGAATGATCTTAACGTTTAAACATTTGTGAATAGTTTCAGGTGGCCAGTTTTCATTTTGTCTTTAAGGAATGTGTAATTTGTCTCTGCCCCAGCTCACTGACTCCTTTTCAATTTATTTAAATCCCTTTGAACTGTTTTAGGGAGTAGTTTAGTTCAGAATAAACTACATTTCATCACTTTGCATGCATCAGCTTTTGGCTTTGTGAGTTACACCTTCGTATTAGAGGTTGTCAGTCATGTTTGACAATCTGTACACTTGCTAAAAATTCAAGAGACTTGGACACATCCAAGGTGTACCTGATTTATAAACATTCCACATTTTCTTTTAAGATTCTGGTGGACTTTTGTGTTTTCCCATATTGTGCTATGCACCATTGAATGGAACAAGTCTACATTATCTCCAGAAGGAAAGTGAAAGGCTTGGCCTTTACTGGCAGCTGGCCATGAGGTGTATTTGTCTCTATTTTATAATCAGTGCCATGAATTCTGTAACAGGCTGGCTTTGGTAGTGCCAGGGCGCTGCAAATACTTAAGCCTTTCGAGTCTCTTCTGAACACAGTTCCTCATGCCTCAGTTACCCCTCCATGCCTTTGAAATTTCCTTAAAGGTTGGAGCTGAGAAGATAAAAGAGTCCTCTACCCCGTGGGGGGACACACAGGAGCTGTGCTTGGTTCCCTGGGCAATTCCTAGACTGAGGTTGCAGTGTATGCTTCCCTGAGGTTCCTGGGTCTGTGGCTCAGTGTCCTTTGGTCTTTCACTGAATCCCTGCAGGCTCCTCTGGCCTCCTTCCTAAGCTGCCTCCCTGTGAGCACTTTTCCAAACTCTTAGGGCAGACTTGGCATCTCCTGAACCTCATTTCATTTTGTCCCCTCACTCCTGAGGTGTTCTTCCTCCTGAGCCCTACTTCTCAGGTAATGCATTCAAAACCTGGTTCTGGTGATTTTATGTCCCAGTTATCCCTTGTGTTCTTAGTTTTCACCCTATCTCAGTTCTTGTGAAACCCCCTCGTGGGTCTCCCTTCTCTTGCCTATCCCCTTCCCATTGTTCTTGAGAAGGAAGCTCAAGTGCTAATCCCATGGTCCTGCTCAGGGCCGGCACACTCTTCCCCTCAGTTTTGCAGATTCCAGCATATTCTTTAGATGTTGACCCTGGGAGGCCATCCCAGTGCATCAAGATTGAGTCCCTAGTAATGTTCTATGCCCACTTACAGTTTTCTTTAATGAAACCTTCAATGATAGTAATTATGTGGTTATTTCTGTGAGGAGTTGAGTTTGTCCTTATTCCCAGGGCCCATTTATCTTGCTTTCCATGGTATGCCTACATCTGACATGATAAGGGGCATGTTAGATCTTTTGTGACTTGATCCTTTTTTCAACAGGACAAATTGATGGCCAGGAAATCACCGCCACTGCTGTGCTGGCCCCCTGGCCTAGGCCACCCCCCAGGCGATTCAGCCCTCCCAGGAGAATGCTACCACCACCTCCCATGTGGCGTCGGTCACCCCCACGAATGAGGAGAAGGTAAGTCAGTTTGAGGTTTCACAGAAGACTGGGGCCAGTTTGGGTTTGTTTTATTTACACCACAATGTGACAGTAATGACTTTGGGATTTTATTCAGCCCCACATGTACTCATGCACAAGTGCACACACACCGTGATGCGCCTTCAAAGCTCATGTTCATTACAGCAGGGGAAAGGGAAAGAGAACACCAGAAGGTGTGGCCCTTGCAGATTGCACCAAAACTCCAGAACATCTTTCCTTTGCAAGCTATCCTGACTCGGGAGTGTTGAACCAGGAAACTGTACAGAATTGTTTCAAAAAGAAGCCAGCATCCAAGATGCAGAGCTGCTTCCATGGCGTGTGCTTCAATGTCTATGTTTTTCCTCTTCCCACAGGTCACGCTCCCCGCGGCGCAGGTCCCCCGTGCGTCGGCGATCCCGCTCCCCTGGCCGCCGCCGCCACAGAAGCCGCTCCAGCTCCAATTCCTCCCGATAAGCAAGCCACCGAAGCTCTGCCCCAAAACTTATATCCCAACCAACTCAGTTCTGTCACTTTTCTAGCTGAAGGACAGTCAGTAGGAAACAAATCCTCACTCAGGGGCAGGCTTCCAAAGGAGCATTGAGACGTTTCCTCTGAAGGCCAAGTTTGGCTACAGAAGTGTTGTTGATTTGGGGTTGTGCCTATGAAGATGCTCTCCAGTTTCATAGCTAGAAAGTTCCCACATTTCCAGTCTCTGAGAGTCAGTTTAGTGGCAGAGCCAACAGGAACAGAGCAGGGTTCCAGGTGGCAGTGCCGCCCCGCCTGGGAGCACATGTTTCCATTCCATAGATGACCTAGGGCCTGTCTAGTAGCCTGAGGATCCTTCAGGAAAGGGCATGCTTTTGTGCAGCTGCTGTTCCTATTAATCTGGCTGTGCTCCCCTGCTTGAGTTCTGACCTCTAGAGAAACATCCCATGTTAGTTGCTGTAAATGGTTGTTTTCACATGTACTCATGTACATACATCCTTATGGCACATCTCCTTTTTCTCTAAAATTGGTGGGCAAATTGAGAGCTCTGCAAGGTCATCACAGACCTTCTCCCCCTTCGTGGTGGTTTTTGGGGTTACCTTGACAATGTGTACATTGCTTTTTCAGCTATTATTGTACAGTCAGTACTATGAATTTTCTGTTTTGAATTTTTTGTAACTTTGTAGCATTTTAGATAATGTGTTTATACTTTGTTGTGTAGAGTAAAAGAATTGTGTTGAATAAATCTAGGATTAGAATGCAGATTGAATGTTGGGTTCATTGCTTTCTTCCTGTCTCTTGGCCCCAAAGATAGCTATGATTGTGAGGGACATGTGGCTGCCTAAGATCTTAATTGGTTTCGTTTTCAAAGTCACACCTCCAAAATCAAACAAGAGAACACTGGTCAGTTGGGTTGCTCCTGCACATAGACATATATGAGGAAGATGTTTTATCACCTTTATATTCCCAGGAACTTCTAGTTCTGCCTGACTGGAAACATAGATCTCATTTGCTGCTGCTATATTTGATACTATGGAAAAAACTATTTTTCCTCATCATAAATTGGTTTGTTCCAAGAGGAAGACTTTGAAACACTTAAGGTGTTAAAAAACAAAAGTTCGAATTATCCGATATTGCACTTGACCCTTACTGTGCCCACTGTGCAAACTGAATGGTCAGAACAAGACCATGTCCTGCCAGGCGGTATAAAGGCTTACTCCCCTGCCTCTCAGGTCATCTTTATTTGTTTATTGGGTATCTTTTCGGCGTTTCTCCATGTGGGGTCAAGCAAATGAAAACACCCACTATTTCTTGCGGAGGAGGTAGCAACTGTCCTGCCATTATTGCCAGTTGCAGTCTGCAGCAAGTGTGCTGGGGGAAAGCAGATATTCCCTTCTTAATCACCAGGCTATGCTGATTCCCATGCCTAAGCTACTATCCTCAGTTTTTTTCCCACCACAGGCAGGAGGCAGAGCTCACACTTGAGGCAGCACCTGGCTCCCATCTGTTTCTTGGTGTGAGTTTGCCAGGGCTCCCAAAGTCCCTATTACCCTTAAACTGACAAACCTCTCCTTGACCTCTGTGAGTTATGTGCAGTCACTCCCAGTTTCAACACTCCTGCTTTGGTAACTTGATCTTTGCCAGGTTGGGAAGCCTGCCAGCCTCCCATGGGCGTAGCTGTAGGTGGAGGGGAAGGGGTGCGGGTCTGTTCTGTGGGATTTATGGGAAAGGTCTGCCTTGGACCGGCGGCCCGCGCCAGTTCCTGCAACCCCGCAGCCGTGTCCTGCTCAGTGAAGCCCATTGCACCTTGTAAGCCAAGGAGGGCGGGACTGCTCCGCCTTCAAGAGGAGTGGCTTGAGGCCTGGACCGGGAAGCTTTGCACCCTGGGTGACACGGGGGCGGAGCGGGCTTGAGCCAGGGCTGCGGTGGAGTGGAGTGGACCTTAGCAGGCGAGCGGAGGTAATGCTGGGGGAGGGGGCGTGGCCTTCCAGCCCCTGACAGTGAGGCCACACCCGTGCGCTGCGGCCCGACCGCTTCCAGTCAAGATGGCGCTGGCGACTGGAATGCGCGTCCCGGCGCGCGCCCTGCTCCGCGCGTGTGCGTGACCGGCGGGTGGACTGGGGCTGGGGGTGGCGGGCTTGGGACGGGATGGGGGGCGAGCTAACAGGTCTCGCGCTGCCGTTCACAGGGGCCTGGCTCCCGGGCGCGGCCCTCGGGCGGACAGAGCCGGCGGCAGGCGGTAGCGGTGGCGTCGGCGTGCGACGTTTCGGGAATCAACGGGTGCTGGTGGAGCCGGACCCGGCCGCAGGTAAGCGTGCCCCGCGCCCTCGAGCTCTAAAGTCCGGGCCTTCCGCATGCCCGCCTCGCCTGCTCCGTGCATCGGCCCACGGATTCAGAGGTTCGGCACCATGCCGATGCCTGGCCGGCCAGAGTTGCCCAACGTGCTAAGCTGGCTCCCTGCCATTGCCCGCTGCCAAGGGGTGAGAAAGGCGAAATTGAATAATGCCTTGCAGTGCTGACAGAGCAGGCTCCATAATGCAGTTTGTCGTATTATTCTCCTCCAGGGTTTGGGGTCTGTGCCCCTTTAAGCTATTAAACTGGAAATTGAAAATAATTGGAAGTATTTTTGGAATAAAATATTTTAATTTTTCTTAATACTTTCACATGGCACAGAACCCAGCAGATATTGCACTAGTTAAAACCAGGATCCACAAGTGGAATCACTCCTAATACCGCCACCGCTCTCCAAAGGGGATAGAAAAGGTAGAAAAGGCACTTTCGAAAGAGAAACCTGGGCACTCCAGAGCTGGGTACGGAGAAGGCTTGAGGTCAGAGATGAGCAAAGTTTTGGATTTTAGGACATGCTGTGCCATGACCTCCCAGCGGTAAGGCCTTAGCCACATAAAAAGTGCAACAACACATTTTAAACTTTTGGAATGGATGGTGGTAATGGCTGCACAACATTGTGAATACATACTTAACACCACTGAATTGTACACTTAAAAAATGGTTTAAATGGTAAATTTTATGTTGTATTTAAAAAGTATTGTTGAGATCATTTTTTACCAAAGTGTGTTCCCACCCCACCACAGAACTCACTAGCTTTGTTGGCTTGTTAGAAAGTCAAGTTTGGGGTCTTAAAGCCAGAGCTGGTTTTGTCCTCACTGCTAGGCCCACTTAGCTTTCAGAAATCTTGAGGTTTGGATGAAGTAATGCGGTAAAAGTGCTTTTAAAATTTTTTATTTAAGTGCTGCTACTGAAACTGATCTTAGATTCGTTTGTAATATTTATTTTAATAATCATCCTGTGCCAGGGGTGTTGTTACTTATCTCTGGTTCATCCAAGTTCATCCAAATTTCTCTTTGTTAACTCATGTTCACCTTTGGCCTCTTACCTTTCCCCCAGTGTCCTGAATTCTGCCCCACCAGGCTCCACAAAAATCTAGGGTCACCTTCAGAAACTTCCTTCTGAACCAAGTTTGGGTAATTCACTTCTGGAAGTTTTGATTGCTTCTTATATGTAATAATTACCTCTCCCTCCTAAATTAAAGGCCTCAAAAGATTCTTTAGGACTTAGTTCTTACTCCTGCAGAATGGTGTGTGTTGATGGTCCAGAGATTTCCAAGGCCCTGGCCAGGGAAATGCACAAATGAACAGTGCGGTATCGGAAGTCCTTGGTGGCTGCCCTTGCTCAGGCAGTGAGAACAGATGCCCCACCACCCCCCCCCCCCCGCCCCGGCCCAGGCTAGCAGGTGCACTGTCCACAAGGGCAGGCCCTGTCCCTCCTGCTTTTCCTGCTGCTGGCATTATGAATGAATGAAGAACATCTGACACCCCCCCCCCAGTATTTTTTGCCTCTGTCCTTAGATAAGCATAAACAAAAAAGGGGGGAGGTCCCTCCATGTTATTTTTTGAGATAACATGGAGGACCTGGAGATTATGCTAAGCAAAGTAAGTCAGTCAGAGAAAGACAAATATCACATGGTCTCATTTATATGTGGAATATAATTAACAAAGTAACTGACAAACAAAATAGATCCAGAGACATGGACGCATGTGACAGACTGATGATTCTCAGAGGGAAGTGGGGAGGAGGCAGGAAGAGAATAACCGAAGAATTTATATGTTATATGCATAACCAATGGACACAGACAGTAGGTGTGGTGAAGGCCTGGGGAGGGAGCCAATGGAGGGAAAAGAGGGACAGCTATAATACTTTCAACAATAAAGACAAGTTTAAAAATAAAATAAGCGTGCCCTGACCAGTTTGGCTCAGTGGATAGAGCACCGGCCTGCAGACTGAAGGGTCCCAGGTTCGATTCCGGTCAAGGGTATGTACCTCGGTTGCAGGCACATCCCCAGTAGGAGGTGTGCAGGAGGCAGCTGAATCGATGTTTCTCTCTCATCGATGTTTCTAACTCTCTACCTCTCTCCTTTCCTCTCTGTAAAAAATCAATAAAATATATTTAAAAAAATAAAATAAGCGAGAACCAGAGTACCTCCCTGGATTCCTCCTTGCACATCTACTTCTCAGAGTTGGCTCACTCACTCCTTAAGAAACTAAGGCTATTTCCTACTCCCATGAAGTCAGTGGACTTGTGTGGAAGGAAAATTTGTATGTGAATGTTCACAGAAGCATTATTCACAATAGACAAGAGGTGGAACCAACCCAAGTGTTCATCAACACATGAATGCAATATACAACGGGATATTATTTGACCTAAAAAAGGAATAAGGCTTCCCTGACATGTGGCTCAGTTGGAGCATTGTCCCATGCACCAAAGGGTCGTGAGTTTGATTCCCAGTCAGGGCACATACCCAGGTTGTAGGTTTGATCCCTGGTCGGGGCGCATACAGGAGGCAACCAATTGATGTTTCTCCCTCTCCTCTCTGTTAAAAAAAAAAAAAAAAAAAAAAAAAAAAAGGAATGAGGCACTGATACATGTTACAACATAGGTGAACCTTTAAAAACATGTTAAGTGAAAAGAAGCCAAACAAAAGGTCACATATGATTCCATTTATATGAAATGTCCACAGTAGGCAAAATCATAGCAACAGTAAATAGATCAGTGGTGGCAAGGGGCTAGCACAGGAGGAATGGTGACTGCCCTGCCAATCGGTACAGCATTTCCTTTTTAGGTGATGGAAATGTCCTGGAACTCCATAATGATTGTACAACAGTGAATCTACTTAACACGTTAAGCGCCCAGCCTGTTTTGTCTTCCAGACAGAAAATATAGTGTCAGTCACCGGTGACTGAGAGGGCGCTTAATGTGTTAATGGACCTGAATTATTCACTTTTATTTATTTTTATTTAATCTATTTTTATTGATTTCAGGGAGGAAGGAAGAGGGGGAGAGAGATAGAAACATCAGTGACAAGAGAGAACCATTGATCGGCTGCCTCCCGCACGCCCCCCACTGGGGATCGAGCCCGCAACCCAGGCATGTGCCCTCGACCAGAATCGAACCTGGGACCCTTCAGTCCACAGGTCGATGCCCTATCCACCGAGCCAAACCAGCTAGGATTAATTTATGTTATGCAAATATCACCTCAATTTTTAAAACCCATGTAACTTCCCATGGCCAGGTTGTGGGTGCAGGATAACTAGGGGCACTTTTCCAATGCTGGGCATGAGCTTTCTCTTCATTTTCACACTAGGGATTGCTGTGATGAAGTTCAAGAACCCCCCAGTGAACAGCCTCAGCCTAGAGTTGCTGACAGAGTTCGTCATCAGTCTGGAGAAACTGGAGAATGACAAGACCTTCCGAGGCGTCATCTTAACTTCGGTGGGTGCTTGTTAGTGCCCTGTGTCCCAGGGTTCCCTGATCAAAGTGTGAACCTGTTACCAGATCAGAGTCCAAACTCGGAGACCATCTGTATGTCATAGTGTGGAATAACTAGGCAGCCTTGGATGCAGATGCCCACAAGAGATTTCTGGGGATCATGGTCCTAGGCAGGTGATGTTTTTGCAGGCACAATCCTGAGCCCACGTTGATTCATGAAGTCTAGACCTGTGCAAACTGGGCAGTGGATTCCTGGGGTGCCCTCCCTGAGTGGTCCTCAGAACCTGGGCTGGTTTTAACACCCAGACCCGCAGGACTTGGCATCTCATGTGTTCCTACCCTCCTCCAGTGGGTCCAGTGGGCATCAGGCTTACCTGCTCTGCCAGGCACCAGAGGTGCCAAGAGAGGACACAGATAAGACCAGGCCAGGGAGGTGAAGTGTGGACCCAACTTAACAGGCCATTTGTTGGGTCAGGAAGAGTATTAGGGTCACCTTTCAAGTTAGGAGCCACAGACAGCATGAGGGTCCCCCAAAGCTAAGTGCCTTCATATTAGATACCTGCCATCAGTAGTAAAGGTGCAGGAAGTAGACTGCCCCAGCCTCTTTCAGCCAAGATTTGGAGCATCCACTGTAGGTGTACATCTGCTTTCTTATCCCTCAGGTTGTCCCAGGGGTAGCCTGGTATTGTCAAAGCTCTGAGGAGCCTGGCTGCCTCTGACCCTGGGGGAACCAGCACTGTGCCAGCGACAAGGACCAGCAAGGAACTCCCAGGAACTGGGTGTGATGTATATACCTGGTGGATACTGTGAAGCTGGGGTTTGTAGAACAAAGCGTGGCCCCAGGCCTTGGAAGAGAGATTATCCCATGTTTCTCCGAAGGTGGGACTGATACTTGTGGGTGTAGATTGTTGAGGGCCTGGTGACAGAATCCCAGAGAACTTTTTGACAGTCGCAGCAGAACTTTCTGGAGATGCTAAAATTGCCTGGGAACTTTTCACCTTGGGTAATTTCTGAAAATACTCCACTTAAGATGTCATATCATAGCATGACATTTTCTTTATTGTGCTCTAACATGAGGGAACTGTGTGTCACCAAATATAGGACCTTCAGAAAGAAAGAGGGGGAAACCATCACTTCACAAGGCCCCAGCCTCTGTGCTTGTGGACACTGGGTGCTACACAGTGAAGGTCCCTGCTGTCTCCAGGCCTCAAAGTCCCACAGCCCTGAAGGAGGGAGCCAGGGTTTGTCCCTCCACGGCCCATTTTCTCCCCACTACAGCGTGATTGCCCCCCAAATGTATCTCTGTGTTGTGTTCTGTATTGAGTGCCTACTGTGCATGTAGTAGCACAGGCCTGCACAGTGGTTCCTCAGCAGATGAGTGTGGAATGATGTCACTAGTGTCATGTGACCACCATCACAAAGCACACAAATGGGCTGGTTTAAAACAACAGAAATGTACTCTCACAGTTCTGGAGTCCACAAGGTCTAAATCAAGGCATCGGCAGGGCTGACTCCTACAAGCCCTAGGAGAGAATCCTCCTTGGCCTCATCCAGCTCTGGGAGCTCCTGGTGTTCTCTACTTGTCTCCGCCACCAGCCTCCTCCATCTTCACAAATGCCTGCCCTGTGTCTCTGTGTCCACATTTCCCTCTCCTTAGAAAGATACCAGGCACAGGATTTAGACCCCCCCCCCCCACACACACACACACACACCACCACCACCACCACCACCACAGTATGACCTCATTTAGATCACATCTGCAAAGACCCTATTTCTGAATAAGGTCATGTTCACAGATCTGGGGGTGAGGAGCTGACCTTGTCCTTTTCAGGGATGCAATTTGGCCCACTGTCAATGTGTTGCTAAATCACAGAAACAGGCCATCCCACACCCCTTCTAGTTTATTTAACAGAGACCATCCCAGTTAGGATTATGTGGTTTATTCTCACATCCGAAATATAATGCTTTGCCTTTGATTTCCTGAATATGGGCAAATGCTGTTATCCTGCCCTACATCTGTGCTGATAAAATGTTTTGGATTTTGTGGGGGGAGGGGACCAGGGGATTTTGGTGGGAAAAGGATAAGGAAAAAGGCAGAAGCTAAATGTACTCTTGCCATGTCCTTTAAGCAAGAGCAACTCTGTCCCTGCTGCCATCCCTTTCCCAACCAAGGGCTGCCTGGTTTCCAGGTCCCTATGTCTGGCCCATGAGGAACAGTGGACTTGGTATAATGATTGCCCATCTTTCTCTGTTGGGTCTTTTTAAGTTACAGGAGTAGGACACAGTCCATGGAGACAAGAGGTCAGCCTCCCGAGTATTTTGCACATACAAGCCATTGAGTATGACTGTCCCATATTTTATCTGTCTGCTCTTCACAGACAATGGGTGGTTGTCATTCTCATAAGCGGTGTGGTACCCATAGTCAGTTCTAGTTGGCACCAGCCTCAGGCATCCCATCCCCCAGCCATGGGAGTATGGGAACATCTTTGCTCAGAGGTGCTGTGCCCACATGGGAGCCCCAGGGGTGGGTGTTTCCAAGTGAAGGCGGCTGAGCCATCCCTCCCTGTCTGTGTTCTTGGCCAACAGTCCTTTGAACACACACAACTTGGTGCCCACTGCTGGAAAGTGCCATCATGCTAGCAGCCCTTTATTTCAGTCTATCACTCCTCTTGTGTGTTTGCTCCCCCTCCCTTTCTTGGCAGCTGTTTCAGGACCTCTGGCATCCATACAGGACATATGTCTTCAGAGTCATTCCCCAGGCTTCTGTCTTACATGTGACAGCCCAGGGCAGAGGTCTAGCTTCTTTACTGGTCACTGCCCCTCTTCTGACCAGACAGCAGCATCTTCTTGTCTGCAGCAGTTGGCAGCTTGCTAGACCTTTGGGAGTACATCAACATGTGCCCCCAACAGACTGTCAGAAGTTCTCCCCATGCCTCTTAAGTTTTCTGCCTGGGATACCACATAGGTTTGCACAGAGCCTGGGGGAATGCCTGACCCTGCCTGCCTGTTCTGCCTTTTCCAGTTTGAATTTGGAAAGGGAAGAACTTCCTAGGACAGAGAAGGAACTGAGTCTGAGGGAAGTTGAGGCTGAGTCCTAGAGCCCCAGCTTTGGGCTCCTTGGGGCAGTGTTCTGCCTCATCCTGAGCAAGACCTCAGCCTTGCTGCCTCTTGAACACCTGTGGGCTCCCCCTGCTCTGGGAGCACATTGCCCTGGAAAGGTGGACTCTGAATGGGCCCTGGCTCCCTCACTCACCCAGGACAGCCCCGGGGTCTTCTCAGCTGGCCTGGACCTGAGGGAAATGTGCGGGAGGAACCCAGCGCACTATGCTGAATACTGGAAGGCTGTGCAGGAGCTGTGGTTGCGGCTCTACCTGTCCAATCTGGTGCTGATTTCCGCCATCAATGTGAGTGTTTCCACTCTCCACTGGCCTTGCTGACTCCCTGGAGGTTTGGAGGCGGGGGGCGCGTGCAGATGTGGCCCTGCCCTCAGGAAACCCTCAGAGGGGAACGGTGCCTTGGGGAGAGATGTGCACAGGTAAGCATGCCATTACAGATCACTATGACATGGTGACAAACAAGGTAGGGGCCACAGGGGTCAACTCACTCACTGGGGTGGGGGCAGGGCCCAGGATCCAAGGGCTATATGGGGAGCAAGTGGGGAATTGGATCCACATTTTGAAAACATCACTTTGGCCTGACCTGGGCAAGACAGGGACAAACAGGTAAGGTGCTGAAGCTAATGCTCCAGAATTAGTGCCCTGAAGAGATGTGGTAACAACCCAAGTAAGGTGCAAGGAGATCCTGAGCCTGGTGGAGGGAGGGGTGGCAGGGTTAGGTCAGTGTGAGAGCTCACACACACTAGCAGGCATTCCTCGGGACCCTGGCTCTCTGGAATACTATTGGGACCAGCAGTAGCAGCACCCAGAGCCCAGTGATCTTGCTTCCCCTGCAGGGAGCCTGCCCTGCTGGAGGCTGCCTGATCTCCCTTACCTGTGACTACCGGGTCCTGGCTGACAATCCCAAATATGCCATTGGGCTGAATGAGACCCTGCTGGGCATCGTCGCCCCTTTCTGGTAAGGCCAGGAACTGCACCCATTTTCCACTTGGCCCAGGGATGAACCAACCCACCTGGGAGCCCCCAGCCCCAGGTGAGTGGGTGTCTGCATTCCAGGTTCAAAGATACCCTTGTGAACACCATTGGGCACCGTGCTGCAGAGCGTGCTCTGCAGCTGGGGTTGCTCTTCCCGCCAGCAGAGGCCCTCCAGGTCGGCATAGTGGACAAGGTGGTGCCTGAGGACCAGGTGCAGAGCACAGTGCTCTCAGTGATGGCCCAGTGGATGGCCATTCCAGGTGAGGAGCACAGGGATGGGCAGCCACTGTGGATACTGGTGAGCAAGCAAAGCCTCCTTCCCTCCCCTTCTCTTCCCCCCTCCTTCCCCTTCGCTCCCTAGCCTGATACTCCTGGTGAGACCAGAAAGTTCTCATGTGAAAGTACACTGTGCAAATCAAGAACATGCAGACTGGCTTAGTGCCCTGGGGTTACTATAACAAATGATCACGGTGTGGAGACCAGAAGTCCAAAATCAAGTTTTAAAAGGGCCATGATCACTCCAGATATTCTAGGGGAGGCTCCTTTCTTCCTCTCAGTTCCTGGTGGCTCCAGACATTCCTTGGTTTGTGGCCTCATCACTCCAATCTTTGATTCCATCTTTACATGATCTCCTTTATCCCAAATCTCCCTTTCCTTTCTTTAGAAGGACCTCATCTTAATTGCATCTGCAAAGACCCTTTTCCAAATAAGGCCACATGCATTGGTTCTAGAAGGGTGGTTAGGACTTATATCCTGTATATCTTATTTATAGAAATAGGGCTGGTTATGTCAATTACAATAGGGACTTGGATCAGCAGACTCTATAAAAGAGCCAGGTGGATTTTTGGCTTTATGGGTCACACAGTCTCTGTCACAACTGTGGCACAAAGGCAGCCACAGAGAGGATGTGAACTAATGAGCATGTTGATGTTCTGATAAAACTTAGGGCCACTGAAATTTTATTTCATGTAATTTCACATTGCAACATATTACCCTTTTTGTTGTTCAACTATCCTATATAATAAAAGGCTAATATGCAAATTGACCGAACGGTGGAGTGGCCTGACATGTACTGACCACCAGGGGGCAGATGCTCAACACAGGAGCTGCCCCCTGGTGGTCAGTGCACTCCCACAGGGAGAGTGCTGCTCAGCCAGAAGCCGGGCTCACAGCTGGCGAGCGCTGAGGCTGTAGCAGGAGCCTCTCCTACCTCTGCGGCAGCGCTAAAGATGTCCAACTGAGGGCTTAGGCCGTCCCATAGGGAGTGGGCCTAAGCCGTTGGTCAGACATCCCCCAAGGGGTCCCGGGCTGAGGGACCTCTACCCCAGAGTGCATGAATTTTGTGCACCGGGCCTCTAGTACTATATAAAAATATAAAAACCATTCTCAGCTCAGACATGGGATGACCGAATATTGTGCAGCTGTTACTTATGATAGGATATTGAGTGACTTGGAAAATATTCTTGATAAGTCCTGGCAGGTGTGACTTAGTTGGTTGGGCTTCATCCCATGCATTAAAAGGTTGCTGGTTTGATTCCTGGTTAGGGGAGATGCCCTAGTTGCCCGCTAGATCCCCAGTTGGGGGCATGCATGAGGCAGTCTCACACTGATGTTTCTCTCTCTTCTCCCTCTCTAAAAATAAAAAAATGGAAATCAAAAATCTTTAATAAAAGGAAGATATTCTCAATAATATAGTTGCGTGAAAATAAATAGGCTAAAAATGCAAATTATTATTATTATTATTTTTTATTGATTTCAGAGACAGGAAGGGAGCGGGAGAGAGACATGGAAACATCAATGATGATAAAGAATCACTGATAGGCTGTCTCCTGCACAAACCCTACTGGGGATTGAGCCTGAAACTGGGGCATGTGCTGTGACCTGGTTCGTGGATTAAAGCTTAACCATTGAGCCATACTGGTCGGGCTAAAAAGGCAGTTTTTACAGTATCATCTTATGTTTTTAAAAGATAACAGTGGGTAGTGGGAACATAGGTGATTTCATTATCTTTTGCTTATGTTTAACTTCTAAGTGTTCTACCAAAGTTTGTTGGAACTCTCTTAGGAAGGTTGGGAATTATTTTTCACACATGGACCCTGTTATCTTTAGATCACGCTCGACAGCTGACCAAGAACATGATGCGAAAGCCCACAGCAGACCGCTTGGTGAAACAGCGTGATGCCGACATCAAGAACTTTGTCAGTTTTATCTCCAGAGACTCCATTCAGAAGTCCTTGCAAATTTACTTAGAAAAGCTCAAACAAAAGAAAGGCTAACAGCTGGGCTGCCCACACAGGTTTTAGGCTTATCCACCCTTCCAGGGGTGCTCTGGTCCCAAGGGGTTTTAAACAAGGTATTTCCAATCTAAAAATCCTTCAGCTCTTTGTTTTGCTGATCTTCCCAGAAGGCCCTCTTCCTTGTAGCCAGGGCCAAAGACCCACCACCATACATGAGTGCATTTTCTGCCTGGCAGGTGGGCAGAGTGGGGTTGGCGGGCAGTATCTGGATTTGGGAATTATGAACTGGCAGGTGGACCTATTCTGGACCTGGGCAGTGTCACCACTGAGTTCCTCCTTTCCAAAGAATTGTGACTAAAGCCCTGGCAAGTGTGTTTCAGTGATTAGAGCATTGGCCGGTACACCAAAGGGTCACGGGTTCAATTCCCAGTCCCTGGCGTGTGTAGAAGGCAACGGATCAATGTGGGACACATCAAGGTTTCTCTCTCCCCCCCGCCCTCCCTTCCACCTCTAAAAATTAATGGGAAAAATATCCTCAGTTGAGTGTTAAAAAAAAAAAGAATTGTCACTAAAGTTCTCAGGTTGTCCTGGCCTCTCGGCTGCCTGATTGCTAGAAGCATAAGGGAGTCATGGGCCCTGATGATCCACACAAGATACCTCCCCTCTCTTTCCCCCCGCAACTCCAGAGAAAAACCCTTTGGCTACCACATTTGTTCATTTAGATGGAGGGAATGTATAACAATTCAGAGAAATCGGGAACTTCTTCAAGGATCAAGGGAGGCATTATTTGAGAGGCATTCTATGTTTCAAAAATGTCCTAGATCTTAATTTAAAAAGACTTGTCAAGAAAAACCTGTTCGAACTTTTGACAAAAAGGCTTTTCCTCCCACCATACAATTCAGGACAGTTACCAAATCCTGCCAAAAACTAGAAAGCTCATCAGGGCCCTGTCAGTTATGCTGTGTACTCCAGCCCTGCTTGTTCCTGATCCTCAGGTGATGGGTTTACCTGGGATACAGGCCATTGTCCTCCTGGTCAAGTCCTTGCCCAGCCCAGGGCTCCTAAGAACCTACCCAGGAAGGTGGTAGTTTCCGGCAGGATATGAAATGGGCAGGCCAGACTGTGCCTGTCCCCTAAAGCAGCGGTCACCAGCTGGTAGTCCATGAGGTCCAATAGGTTGGCAACCGCTGCCCTGAAGAACCTGCTGGGCTGCAGGACAGGGTTTGTGCTGCAGGAAGACAATCCTAAGAAGACACGGAGGCCTCTAAGCTGACCTGTTTGTGGTCCTAGCTGAGCACTCTTGTTTATTGAGCAGAGCCACACCCAGTACTCTGGGTTGCTCCTCACACCCCTGTGAGGTAGGTAGTGGTAGGCCATTTACAGATGGGGGATAGGCTCAGTGTCCCAGTAACATGTTAATGGCCACCTGTCCACGCCCGGTTCACCCTGCCCTGCAGCCTTACTGAGGGCAAGCCAGCCACCTTGAAGGAGTCCTGTAGAGCTGTTCCTCATAGCCAGTCTGCAGGCAGCATGCCCTGGCCAGTCCTCGGAGCTGTCAGTGGGACTTGAGGGTTACCTCCACAGGAAAATGGTCACTGATGGCAAGGGCCTGGAGGGAGAGGGGCCAAGTCTCAGTGTCCCTGCTGGGCAGCCTGTCCTTCCTGAGGCTTCACCTCAGAGAATTGGCCCCCCACCTAGGATGAAGCACACTGGGTTTATAAGAAACCACTGCATCTAGGGGAGCAGGCCAGTGAGGCCTGGGCTGTTCATCCCTGCTGTTGCCTGTAAATGGGGTGTGAGCACAGACTCAGGACCCTACCTCTGGGAGAGGTGAAGGCATCTTATTCTGCCATCCCAGGTTTGTTCCATTCAGCCAGAACTGACCCTGTAGGGGCCTTTTCCAGAAACTAGGGCAGGGATGGGGTCGCCAGGTGCCCTGAGGCTAAGCCTGGTCCTATCTGCCAGTGCAGAGCAGCCTGGGGACACCCCCACACCTCCCTGCCCCACCCCCCATGGAGCTCAGCACTCACCTGAGTCTGGTCCAGGCCAAATAACTCCTGGAAGTTGTGCACCGTGGCCGACTGGGGCTTCAGACTCCTGCGCAGGTGAGCACCACAGACAACAATGCGGTCGTAGGCGCAGTCCGAGTTGCCCACTGTAGTGTCAGCACTGTCCGGGATGAGCCACTTGAACACTTCGCTGCTGCGCAGGCGGATAGCCGCCCAGTCTTGCTCCTTCACGTAGCTGCAGTCCGCGTTGAAGTCGCCCAGAAACAGCATGTCCTGCAGGGGACCAGGGTCAGCCAGCCCAGGCCTCTATGGCCGCCCCCAGGGCCTGCCTCCAGGGATCCAGGGCTGTGGGGACGCGGGGCTTACGTCGGTGCCCCACTTGTCGATAATGTCCAGGTACACATCGTAGAGAGCATCGATCTCCGCTACCGCGTGGTGAGGCGCAGCGTGCAGCGGAACCAGCACAAACTCCTTGGCAGCTGTTGAAGAGGGTGGGTGTCAGAGGTGGGGTGGGGCCTGCAGCAGGAGGGGGGCCTGCAGTAGGGGCGGGGCCTCACCGGAGCTGGGAGCTGAAAATTTGACTACGAAAGGTTCACGACTAAAGGTGTCCTCCGGGTCCGGGTACTGGTACGTGTCTACAACCGACACCGCGTCCTTCCTGGGGGCAAAGGGCGGGTGGGTACGCTAAGCCAGCAACCTCCTACCCCACACGCTGCGACCCCACCTCTCACCTGTAAACGAACAGGTACATTTCCTTGTACAGATCCCGCCCCAGGGGCTCACTGCTCACGTAGCTGTACTGGTACCTAGACACGCTGCGGAGATATGGACCAAGCCCTGAGTCAAAGCACCGCTCCAAGGCCTAGGATACCTGCCGGAGCTCCCGTCGCTGCCCTGCCCGCCACACCTGTTGATCTGCTCCATGAGCGCGGACACTGCGCTCAGGTCCGGGTCTCGCACCTCCTGCACGAGCGTGATGTCATAGCCAGCCAAGATCTGGAGAGGGGACCGTAGGGGCGGGGTCACGCTCGGCAGATTTCACCCGCAGAGCCCAGAGGCAGCAGCCCCAACCCAGGCCCCCGCCTCACTTGTGCGATGACGCTGCCACAGTCTGAGTCCAACACTTTGCTGTCACCAAAACTTTGGATATTGAAGGCTCCAATGCGCAGCGCTGCTGCCCCGGCAGCCCCCAGAGCCCAGAGCACAGCCAGTAGGGCCCGGGGCCGTCCCATTGCTCCGAGGTAGTGGGCTGGGAGGGACAGACACAGCCCTGAGCGCCCACCGGGAGTCGGACACACCCAACCACCTCTCACCTCCCCAGGCTTGGGGGCCTGACAGGGTATGCCACCCCATGCTGGCCAGCACCAAGGCGCTGCGCTCTCCCCAGGGTGGTGTGCTGGGTTCATGGCCATTCTCCTACACCGTGGAAGACTGAAGCCCAAACAGAGGGACCCCATTACCATCCAGCCCAAGACTCACCTGAGATGTGGATAGGGCAGTGCCAGAGGCTCAGGATTTGGGCCCAAGTAAGGGTTTGAGGTCCAGGCTGGGAGTGTGTCCGTGGTATCAGACTCCAAGGGCTTGGTGTGGCAAAAGGTCTGATGCCTGGGCACACTCAGGTATTTGAGGCCCTGGTCCAGGGAGGGGCCAACTGTGTTGGGTCCCGCCCCCTAACAAAGTTGGTGCCAGAACTCCTGGCTCCCATTCCCAGGAGACCTCAGAAGGCAAGGCAACAGGGGATCCCCCCTGTGGCTCCAGCCCCCAAGTCTGTCAGAATCAGGACTCAGAATCCCCTGCCAACACCCCAAGAGCTTCATGAGGAATGAGGGAGATGGCCAGCCAGGCCCTTAGTCCAGGCCTGTTCTTGTCCCCACCCCTCAGAAACTAGGTCACCCAGAATCTCCCTCCTAGGAGAGCATCCCCTCAGGGAAACTAAGGCAATACAATTAGGAAAGCCCCTCATTCTTGGCTCCACATCTTCCACTGTTTCTGCTACACATTGTTAAGAGACTCCTGGTCTCCTGGCCTAAGTCCCTTGCCCCAGAGCACAACATCGGGCCTCAGGAAGCTGGGGTCACAGATCCCAGTGGGCAGGGCACCAGTAGATGGCTGCCTGTCCACATGCCAGTGACACCCACACACAGCCAAGGTGTCGCCAGCCCCATCAGGAATACTGGGTGGGGTGGCCAGGCATGAGAGTTTACAGTGTGGCCTGGGCAGGCAGGTGCAGCCACGGGAGAGCCTGCCAGGGCTGCCACTGCCGCAATATCACAAGTGGTGGGTTTTCATGTTTTATTGTAAAGCAACAAAAAACTCTTATTTACACTTCCACATGTCTGAACATCTGAATTCTGTGCCTGTCTTGTCCATACCAGGCCAAGTAGGAGTGGGTAGGGCGCTCAGGTTCCTTGCCCCTGACCCAGCCCAGCCCAGTGGGACCCATGCTAAACAATGACAGTCTGCACCTCGAGCTGGCCCTCTGGCGAGGCAATGACCAGCTCGCCTGCATGCTCCAGGATCTCAATGTCCTCCGATGAAACCATGGTCACAGTAGCCTGTTCAGTGCCATTTGCACCCGCACGGGCAGTAAGCACAGTGCCCTCGCTGATGGCTGAAGCCAGTGTCATGGCCACCTGCTCTGTCAGGCTTTCAGGGGTGGCAATGGTAATGGTGTCTGCAGCAGCTGCTTCTGGACCTAGCCCCGCCTCCTGGTCCATGGTGACATTCTGCACAATGATTTGGTGCCCAGCGCTGGCCTGGTGTACGATCTGCTGCACCACCTTCATAATATGGCTATCCACCTGTGGGTGGCTCACAGCTCAGCCCACAAGGTTGGGTAAGGGCTCCACACCTCCCCTCACCCTCTCCCCCAGCCCCTCACCTCTGTCTGGGTGCCCTCGATGATCTCTGTAGCTTCACTGGTCTCCACATCATCTGTGGTGGCCTGGAAAGAGGGTCAGAGGTCATCCTTGCCTGCCCCTGGGCCACATTCCAGCCCTGCCCTACACCCACCTCAATGATGTACTCCTGGGTGTCGGCCACCACAGATGAGAATTCAACCAACACAGTGTGCGGGTCTTCATCAAGGACAGTGGCAGCTGCTGTGGGGCTCTCTTCAGATACCAGCAGTTCCTCCACCTCCAGCAGGCAGCCCCCTGAGGTGGGGAGCTCAGTCAGGGCTGGCCTCCTGCTGCCCCTCACTCCCTCCTGCCTCCCACTAGCTCCCAACCTTTAGTGCGTAGGTGCCGGTTGAGCGTGCCATGCTCGGCAAAGCCACGGCCACACTTGTAGCACTTGAAGGGTTTCTCGCCCGTGTGGTGGCGGACATGCCGCACCAGTGAGCCCTTCTCCCGGAAGCCTCGGCTGCAATATGGGCACACGTGCGGCTTCTCTTCCAGGTGTGTCCGGAAGTGTACCTGCTGGGCATTCTGAGGAGGCCCACTGTCAGGATCAACCTGGTCTTGTCCACACCTAAGACTGAGGCTTTCCCCATCGACTTCTAGGGCCAGGGAAGGGGCGGGATTCATTGGCCAGCAGGGAGGGTCCAAGCCAACATTGGGCAGAGGGGTAACAAGGGAGGGCTAGGGCAGAAACAAGGGACGGAGCTGGCCCACAGAGTGGGGAGCTCATGGGTGGGAGGTCAGAAGTCAGGGCTGGAGGGCCCACCTTGGTCTTGTAGCGCTTGCCACACTCAGGACAAGGGTAGGGCCGCTCATCTGAATGGACACGCCGGTGGCCGCGAACATGAGCGATGGTCTTGTAGAGTTTCCCACAGTCCCCACAGCGGAAACGGCGCTCGTGCACGTGGACCTCCTGGTGCTTCTTGAGCAGGTAGGCCTTGGGGAAGGCCTTGCCACACTGCATACATGTGAACAGCTTCGGCCCTGGGGCCACAGGCAATGTCAGGCCATGTCCAATCCAATCCCCAAGGCACCCCCCAATTGCCTGTTGCCTGCCCACAGGCCACCCTGACCACCATTGCCCAAGGGACCACCCTGGCCACTCACAGATCATCCACTGACCAGTGCCCCACACTCCTGCCACCCACCTGCATGGCTCCTTCTGTGGGCCTCTAGGGTGGCAGCTGTCGGGAAGGTTTCACTGCACTGAGGGCACAGGTGGGTCCTGGGTACCGCTGAGGCTTCATTGGCCACCTGCTGGGGGACCACAGCATATTTCCAGTATCCACTGCAGGCTGGGCCCCAGCAGTACCAAGGACAGGCCCGTAGTACCCCCACCCTTTTAGGCTCCATCATGGGCTTAGGGGTAAGCAGATCAGGGGACAAAGTCACTGCAGAAAGTGACAGCAGGGAGAACAGCAAGGAGGCTGGCGGCCAGGCCAGTGTAATGAATAGCTTCATCTAAGGTGCGGCCCCCAGGAACGAGCACACTGGCAGCACAGGTACCTACTGTCTCCACCTGCTCCACCTCCAGCAGCGGCAGTTCTGGGGGACCATCTCCTAGGGGCTGGGCACTGGACGCAGCGGGAGGGACTGGTTCCAGGGCCCCCTCCTCCCCAGTGACCCGCTCAAGGACAATGCCAGAGTTCTGCATGGCCTGGTGCAGCAGGTTCTCCCGACTGTCCTCGCTGGAACAGGGAAGCTCCTTGGGAGCAGGGGGCTGCGGGGGAGGTGGAGGGAGGGAGGTTGGCCAGGCGGCTCAGCACATGGCACCCACCCGAACCCACCACACAGGAGAAATCCAAGGGGCCCAAGGACCACTGTGCACACCCAATATCTTCACTCAAGAATGCCCCTGGGAGCCCCGCAGTCCACGCCCATCTGCTCTTGCCTGCCCCATCTAGGGCAGCCATTGGTCTTTCATCACCTCTGCAACCAAACAGAGTGCAGGCCCAGGTCAGTCCCATTCCCACTGGAGCCAGTGCCCAGAACAGATCCGGCACTGAGCAGTCAGAGGCCATACCCCCAGACGGCCCCCACCTCTGGAGTTAGGGCTTTCATGCCCAGTGGAAGCTCTTGCATCTGGACATGGACTTCATGAATGACAGTGCCCTTGGCATCTGTCACCAGATGAATCACGGGTGATGTCTCCATGGGCTCGCCTATCACCGATGATGATGTAACGGTCCCCATGGCAGAGGCACCAGACCCTTTAAGGCAGAACCAAGAAGAGTCCTTGAAGAAGCCTCCCTGACCAGGGCAGCTTCGGGGCTGGAACAGGGAGCCTTCACCATGCTGACCTGTATGCGCATCCTCTTTGCCAACAACCACATCCTTGCTCATGGTGAATCGGATTTTTTCAGTGCACGGGGTGAGAGACTTGAGGTGCCGGGTCAGTGCACCTGACTCCCGGAAGCTCTTTCCACACTTGGCACACTTATAGGGACGCTCATCTGTGGAATGGAGTCAGCTTTGTAAAGAAGGCAGGCCTGGAGCCATAGCCTCCCACCAGGAGGCAGGGGTGCCCCACATACTGAGCTAGATCACCTGTGTGCCGCCGGTGGTGCCGGATGAGAGAGCCCTTGGTCCGGAAGGAGGCCCCGCACAGCTTGCACTCGTGGTCCTTACGACTGCTGTGGGTGACCATGTGGGCCTTGAGGATGCTACCCTGAGGGGGAGGGGCAGCGAGGCTCAGGCAGCTCCCTGGGCAGGAGGCCTAGTCCCCTTAGCTAACACAGCCCAAGATCTGGGGCTCACCGTCTTGAAGGTCTTGTGACACAATGCACACACGTAGCGGCCATCCTCGTTCACTAGCAGCTTGAGCTGGGCCTGTTCACCCTGCCCGGCCAGCCCAGGCCCCTGATGATCAGGGCTGCCTGAGGCCTCTGCCATCTCATTGTCGCCTGGATCCACCTCAGCAGCCACAATGACCTCTTTGATGTGTCCACTGTCTAAAGAAAAGCAGGTCAGCCTGAGTCTCAGGATGCCGTGGGCCCTACCACCTCCTGGGATCCTGGCCCAGGAATACTGCTGGGGTATATTGGAGCTGCCTAGAGAAGTTCCAGGCCCCCAGAATGTATCCAGTGGAGACCATGGTGAGCAAATGCCCCCTCCCCTAAGCCAAAAGGAGTACTGCACTAGATGTGCACAGGGGTCCTACCACTTCTAAGGGCAATGGAGTACCCAACACAGAGCCAGTGGGCAGGCCAACCCAGCTCACTATAACCTATCCTGCTTGTTGCCCCAGCTCCCACTAACATAAGAAAATGCCTCCGGAGTCACCCACTAGCATCTATTTTGAAGCAGGCAGGTGAGGAACCCAGCCTGAAAGTGAATGCTCATGAGACACCTGGGACAGCCTGAGGTTTCTGCACCTGTTGAGAGCATTGAAAAAATCTGACAATCACCCTGGCTGGGTAGCTCAATTGGTTAGAGCAGTGGTCGGGAAACCGCGGCTCGCAAGCCACATGCGGCTCTTTGGCCCCTTGAGTGTGGCTCTTCCACAAAATGCCACGTACGGGCGCGCATGTACAGTGCAATTGAAACTTCGTGGCCCATGCGCAGAAGTCGGTTTTCAGCTCTCAAATTTCAATCGTTGTACTGTTGATATTTGGCTCTGTTGACTAATGAGTTTGCCGACCTCTGGGTTAGAGTGCCATCCCAATGTGAGTTCGATCCCCGTTAAGGACACATACAAGAATCAACCAATGTGCCCTGTCTAGTGTAGCTCATCTCTTGCACTGGGAGGTTGCCAATTTGATCTTGTCAGGGCACCTGCCAGGATTGGGGGCTCGATCCCTGGTGGGAGTGTGCAGGAGGCAGCCGATAGATGTTTTTCTCTCACATCAATTTTTTCTCTCCCCCCTCCCTTCCTCTCTCTCTAGAATAAAAACATATTTTTAAAAAAAATCTGACAATGTGTAAAGCTAAGCTGTAAACACTTCACAAATTTCTGTTCATAAAAATGACAGTTGGAAATGGTTGTGAAACTGCTTCTTTGAAGCCTCAATCAGGCTGGCACCATGTTTTGACAGTCATTCCCTCCAAATAGAACGGAAGCACAACAAATAAGGGCCCAGCCAGTGTGGTTCAGTGGTTGAGCGTCAATTTCCAGTCAGGGCACATGCCCAGGTTGCCAGCTCGATCCCCAGCAGAGGATGTGCAGAAGGCAGCCAATCGATGATTTTCTCTCATCACTGATGTTTCTCTCTCTCTCCCCACTCCCTTCCTCTGAAATCAATATTATATTAAGAAGAAGAAGAAGAAGAAGAAGAAGAAGAAGAAGAAGACGACGATAAAGCATGCCTGATGCTTTATCTTTCCTCTGCCCCAGAATGTGTCATACAGTAGACGAAAGGTTCAGGGAAGGGTTAACAAGTAAAATGCAAGTTTAGCCCTGGCCAGTTTGGCTCAGTGGATAGAGTGTAGGCCTGCGGACTCAAGAGTCCCAGGTTCGATTCCAGTCAAGGGCATGTACCTTGGTTGCGGGCACATCCCCTGTGGGGGGTGTGCAGGAGGCAGCTGATTGATGTTTCTCTCTTATCGATGTTTGTGACTCTCCCTCTCCCTTCCTCTCTGTAAAAAATCAATAAAATATATTTTAAAAAAAAGAAAGAAAGAAATGCAAGTTTGTTTCCCAAGAAGAGGCAGGAGTGGGTATCTAGCTGCTAATCAGCCCCAGCAGCCCCTGCTGACCATGCAAGGACACAGAACTCCCAACCCTGGGACAACAGCAGATGGTAGTTTAGAGTCTGGCCAATCCTGGGCAGCTAACACCAAGGGGACATTTGGGGCAACCAGGATGGCTGCAAAATGAGAAACTTCAAAGGATGTAAGAGAGGCAGGGGGTGCCCAGAGAGGAGCCCTCAGAGCTGCTGAGCTGCAGGCATGGGCAGGCTGGAGGTCAGGGTGGTGGAAAGATGCCTGACTAGACAAGGGTCTGCAGCCCGTAGATGCTACCCAAACACAGAAAATTTGTTTTTCTTTTTTCTTTATTTTTATTTTTTTAATCCTTACCCAAGGATATGCTTTTATTGATTTTTAGAGAGAGAGGAAGGGGGAGAGAGAGAAACATCAATGTGAGAGAGAAACATTGTTCAGTTTCCTCCCATAGGTGCCCTGACCGGAAACGGAACCTACAACCTTTTGGTGTACAGGACAGCACTCCAACCAACTGAGCCACCCAGCCAGGGCAGGGAACTTGTTTTTCTATATGACACTAACACCAAGCCAGGGCTGAAGCATGGCCCCACCTCCCACATGACAACATTCCTATGCCAGAGCGGCACCAGATGAACCTCCTTGTCCACAGGAATCTCAGGGGGAAAGATAGCATGGAAACAAGGACAGGTGTCCCATCACCTCCCTGAGGTGGGGCCTTGGCAAAAAGCCTGCTCTAAGGTTCCCCTCCCCCACGTCTCCTCCACCATCACTTCCTTCTACCCCAGATGGTCCTAAGAGCTTCCCAAGGGCAAATTCTACCTGTTGCCCAAACTTCCTGTCTAGCTCCTCAACCCACTCATGCACCTGTCAAGGTCTCTGCCCAGTAGGCTCCCCAGGTAACCACCATTCCCTTCCCAATTTCCCCGAGGCAGTAGGCCCAACCCAGCCTCCCTCCACTGCTGTGCACACACCCAGCACCTACCCTCTTCCCCCACCCCGCCCCCTCCAGCGCTCTTCACCTGCCCCAGCCCTGGGCTACCCTTTGAATGTCCCCCTGCATTGGCCTGTCCCCAATTAATGAGTGTGTGATCCAATCCAAACCTCTCAACACCCCTCCCCTATTGTAACTTTAAAAAAGCCATCAAAGAGGCTGACTTGGCGTTGTATGCTCATAAAAGCCTTGTGAGAATCAGGTCAGGAATCACTACCCCCACAGGGAATGAGCACTGGGGAGTAGAAGGCCAAGGTCAGACAGCAGATCATGGCCGAGCTGGAGCAGCAGATGCACCCCATGCATACCCACCCGGAATCTCCAAAGCCAACTGCGGGAAAGAAAAAGGAACCAGGGGGGGTAGCAGAAAAGTAGGGAAGATCCTAGGACAGCCCAGGCAACATGCTTTCCCTTTCCTGGCAGGAGAGGGCCTGATGCCCAATGCTCTATCCTCCTGTAGACCTTGCCCTGGGGAAGGTGCACACGAGGCCTCAGTTCCTCCTGGGCCAGGCCTTGCTCTCGGGGGAGCAGAGGAATGTGGGCAGCAGAGGTTCCAGCCTCCAGCCCTGACCACTGATGGCTACCAGGTCAGCAACACTTTAGGGCTAAAAGCCAGGAGTGGACACGCCCAGTGGGGCCAGCTTACCAACAATATCAGGTGTGTGGCTGATGTCCGGTGTCAGAGCAGCTGCCTCCACAACAATGTGGGCCAAAGTGATGGGCTCCTCCGGACTTGCCACGGCCGGGACCACCTATCAATGGTGAACAAGGGACAAAAGGAACTCATCTGTGGAGCTCCAGAGCTCCCTTGGTTTGGTGAGTGCAGGCTTGGTTTTATGTCCACGCAAGATGGCTGGGTGGAGGCTCTCATCTCCCCCAAGAGAGTCACTACTCTGAGCCCAACTCCCAGCCTGGCCCAGCGTGTCAGCCCCATCACTCTAACACCTTTGGCCACTGAGGAACACAGAGCACCAAGCACCCTCAGGGAGGACTCCGGAAGGAAGTGATCAGAGCTCCAGCTCGAAGCTCAGCTGGCTGTGCAGGAATGAAGATGGTAAAGGTAAGCAATTACACCCACCAGCCCCAGCCAGGAGTCACAGGAAAGGGCTCTGGGAGTGTGGGTCCAGGGGCCTTCCTAGAGGAGAGGGCACTTCTGGGAGGGGCACGTACAGAGCACAGGGTCGGAGTAAGACAACTCTGGGCCCACTGTCCTCTAGGCTACTCCCTGTAGTGACCTGAGGCAACTGACTTGTCTTGGAGCCTCCTTTCCCACTTCCCTCCGAGGATGACAAGAGTGCCCACTGTGCAGGGCACTATGGACCTTAACTGTGTGTGTACAGCCCCAAGCATACATGGGGTGCAACAAAGTCGGCCATTTTTATTATGGGGTGACAGGATCCAAAGCCATGCTCTGTTTGTGGGATCCACAAGAACTATGTGTACAGGATAGAAGACAGGCCAAAAATACAAAAACCATCATGATACCCCTGAGCCAAGACAGAACTTTGGGCCACAAGAAAGGAGGGACCACAGGCCCCAACTGCATATGCTTCGGCCAGAGGCTGCTGAGAAGGCTAGGCCATACAGGAAATCCTAGAGCACCACCAGGCTCTTGGTGGTAGAGCCAGATCCCCCCTCCCCCCGACAGAGGGAAGTCCCATCCGGATGGCTCAGAGTCACAAGCCAATCACTGCGGTGTCTGCCACCCTTTTAACCCTCCCTTGGCTCAGAGTCACAAAATCGGATGCTTGCTCTCTGCCTGCCCCAGTGTCACTTGGGAACCAGCTGCACAAGTCTGTCCCGCATGCCACCTCCTCCTCATCCTGCGTGTGTGGGTGGTGGGCTTACCTCCTGACCCAGCAGTGCAGCAGCCGCAGGGGTGGCAGGCAAGGCCTCCTGGGGAGCCCGCTGGCAGACCTTCTGGAGCTTGTGCTGAACAAAGTCCTCCAGAGCAGTAAACTCCGCCTGGCAGCGGCCGCATCTATGCACATCGTCCTCATCTGTAACAAGCCTGAGGTCAGTGGGGCTTGGCAGGGCTTCCAGGCCCAGGCCAAATCCACCCAGGGTGGCATCAGAACCAGAAGCGCCTTCCCTGGCCCTCCCAGAGGGGCTGAGAACACTCTCAGGAGCCCAAGGTGCAAGCCCCCATCCTCTGGAGGTCAGCCTCAACAGTACACTTAGGCTGCAGGAATCCACCGAGGCCGTCGTGTCCAAAGCCCCCACCTCAGAGATGAGGGGAGGGAGGCCTAGAGAGGCGGTCATGAGGCAGAGGCATTTGACCAACTCAGTTTGGGAACAGTGGTGTATAGGGTTTGCATGTGACCTTGGGTACCTCAATGACCACATCTGGGTCTGTTCCCTCCACTATAAAATGGGCTGACCCAATGCAGAGTACAGCAGAGGGAGAAGAGGTGCTGGTGCCCACGGGGCTCTGGCTAAGAGATCGGCCCTTGGCAAACACAGAAGAGGGGGCACCCTGACCCATAATTACTCTTCTCTCACTCTGACTTGGTGCTTCCTTGGTTCCAACAGGCAGCACCTCCCTGCTCTGGTGATGACATCCAGGATGGAACCTGAGAGGGGCTCCACGTCTTAGGGCCATAGCACCTGAGCCCCTCACCATCTGGGATAACCAGCCAGTGCCTGCCCCTCCTGCTCACTGAGTCCCTACCACATTCCAGGCACCTCACTGAGGATGTCACCAAATCCAGACAGTGCCCTGGGGAAATGGAAATTACTATTTCCACTCTAGAAAAGCAACTTGAGATTCAAGGCCACCCAGCTGGTGACTGTTGGGGCCAGAACCTGAACCTGAGGGTCTACTCCAGAAATCACAGTTTATACAAAGGGATGGGGAGGTGTTCCCTCTGCTTCCATAGAAGTCTGCTAGTTTCCATCATCTCATATGCAGTCCCACATTAGGGTCAAACCCAGGCCTGGTGCACAGAGGTGGTCAATGTCTATTGAATTAATGAGCAAACAAAGGGCCAAACCACAGCCATGACTCGCCTACAGGCCACCTGACAGAGGGCAGTCCCATCCAGATGGCTCAGAGTCACAAGCCAAGCACTGAGGTGTCCGCCACCCTTTTAACTTACTGAGTCTGACTCGGCACCAGGGTATTGCGGTTAAAGGAACTCCTGCCACAGAAGGGGACACACCTAGCCCATGTGACACTGAGACAATGCCATGGGCAAGCCCAGCAGGGCACAGCAATCTCCAAAGAGACCCCTCTTCAAGTTGGCCCTACCCCTCCCCAAGCTGGAATAAGGAGTAAGAAAAAATACTGTACCAGGAATATGAATGCTGTAGGGACAATGACCACCAACCCAATATTACTAGCCAACCTCCTCCTGTCTGGCCCAGTCTACAGCTGCATGGGACAAGCTCAGAGGGCAGAGACCTTAGTTCTATCTCCAAAAGCTACTTCTCTGTGAATATGAGCCCTCAGTGTGTTCCAGCTTTGTTCTCAGTGACTTACATGCTCTATTTTCACTCTCACCACTGCCCTATGAAATGGAAGAACACAGAAGTTAAGGAGTGTGTTGAGCTGTCTCACAGTCCTGGAATCCAATCCAGTCCTTGCTGCTTACTAGCTGGGTGACTTGGTCACTTCCACATTTTTGAACCTCAATATTCCTCAATCACAAAATGGGAATAACAACAATAATAATAGTGTCCAGAGTTGGTTTGAAGATGAAAAAAGCTGACACAGGTTAAGTGCTTGATACCTTGTTATCAGCAGCATCCCCATTTGTAATAGGAAATGAAGAGGGAGGTGTGTGGTCACCTGCCCAGGATCAAATAGCTAGAAACGGGTAGGTCTGGGACGGAGCCCGCAGGCTGGCGGCAGTGCACCGGCTCTCCTCCCCAAGTGCCAACCTAGACAAAGCCCAAATCCTGGAGAAACCCGAGGCCCCGCCCTCCTGGAGCCCCCAGTCACACCCCAGCCAGGGCCCTAGCGGCCCGTCAGGTGCAGTGGGAGGGGGCCCAGAGAAAAGCTGGGCCGTGCCCAGACAGGAAAGCAGAGAGGTGCCGGGCGGCGGGACTGAGGGCAGGGCTGGCGGTGGAGGCGTTCGTGGAGGTCTATACGGACAGCCCCGAAGGCTTGGGCAACTGTGAGTATCAAAGAGTAAGCACCGGAACACACGAGGATGATTGGCGCCCCGCGGGTGAGGCCCAAGAGTCTGAGGAAACCGGGGACTCGTGCAGGTGTCAGAGGGGTCCCATGAGAAAGAAATCCGGGTCTGGGAAAGTCAGTCGCGCCTGCAGCTCAGGTAATCGGAGCCTCCGCCAGCCCCGGGCAGAGTTGCCCCCACCCCGGCCACACCCCGCCGCATCCGACCGTGTTACCTTCCTCGCTAAAGGGCGCCGGGAGGCCGAGGAAGCCGCCAGGGGCTAAGGCCGCCGCCGACGCCGCCTCGACCCCGCCCTCGCCCGCTTCCCTCCTGGCTTCGGCCCGGGCTTCTGCCGTATGAGCGGCCGTCACCCGCACTGCCATTGCGCCCTCCATGTCGCAACGCGCCGCAGGAAGATGGCGGATTTACGACCGTGTCGTCATAACAACGGGCCGCGCCGGAGCGAGAAAGACTTTGCCAGGATGGCGGGGCGGGGCCAGGGTGAGTTTGATTGACAGTTAGGGGCGGAGCTTATAACGAGAGATGATGGGCGGGGCTTCTTATGTGGGCTTGGTTTACAGTGGAGCGGACTTTCAAGCAACGGTCTGGATCCAGAGGAGGGCTCTTTGGATTTGGTTTAGCAAGGAAGGAACGTGGCCGTGCTAGAGGAAAACGGAAGGCTGGGGCAGGACTGGAAGGGGTTGGGCTGGGTTCCGAAAGCTGCATCTAGACTTGAGAGCTGGAGTATAGGGGCGAGGTAGCCCGGCGGCGCCACCCGGCCAGCCTTGAGAATGTGCTGTGGCCCTGGGCACCACGCCGGGATCCGAGCTCCAAAGGGCCATATGGTGCCCTCCGTCCACCGACCCCCCCTCAGGTGTCAGAACATCCCTTGTTGGTTGCCCGGGTCATGGAGTAAAACCGAGTTTGGGATGGCTCACGCACAGTTAGCTTCACTAAGCCTCTTATTTTTTTGTATATTTTTTAAGTTGTAATAAATACACATAAAACTTATCATTAGTGACATTTAGAATATTCGCAATGTTGTGCAACCATCACCATCATCAAATTTCAGAACTTTTGTCATTTCAAAAGAAAACCTGTACCCATTAGCCGTCACTCTCCATTATCCCCTTACCCCAGCCCCTGGCAACTGTTAGAGAGTGGGAATTTTTGAGCACTCCGGAGAGGCCGTGGCCTATGCCCCAGATAGGGTTGTCAGTGCTGACACCAGGCCAGGCCTTGAGATATGGTCTCCTGGCCCCTTTCCCCTTGCACCTCACAAAATAGCCCTGCAAGACAGAACACTGTCAGCTTTCTAAAGAACAGGATAACCCTGTAAATAACATGGTCGTCAATAGCATGGCCCTGACATTATTTGGGAAAAACTGTTTTGTCTTGGGTTACTTACTCTGCAAAAACAGGATGTGGTTAATGTGCTTAAAATTGGTTTTACACAAAGGGTCGGGGCTGCTCTCTGACCTACCTGCGTGAAGAGAGAGCAGTCGCCGGCCGGCAATAAAGGCCCCCTCAATTTTATTTTATTTTTTTTTGTAAAAATATATTTTATTGATATTTCACAGAGAGGAAGGGAGAGGGATAGAGAGCTAGAAACATCGATGAGAGAGAGACATCGATCAGCTGCCTCCTGCACACCCCCCACTGGGGATGTGCCTGCAACCAAGGTACATGCCCTTGACCGGAATCGAACCCGGGACCCTTCAGTCCACAGGCCGACACTCTATCCACTGAGCCAAACCGGTTTTGGCAAGGCTCCCTCAATTTTAATTTGGTCTGTACTCCAGTGGTCTTTACTTGCATTTACTCCACAACAGCAACCACTTTCTGTTTCTATGGATTTACCATTTCTGGACATTTCATATAAATAAAATTATACATGTGGTCTTTTGCCTCTGGCTTTTTTTTTTTAATTTCTTTTATTGATCTCTGAGAAGGGAGAGGGAGAGAGAGATAGAAACGTCAATGAAGAGAATCACCGATGGGCTGCCTCCTGCATGCCCCCCACTGGGGATGGAGCTGGCAACCTGGGCATGTGCCCTGACCGGGAGTCAAACCGTGACCTTCTGGTTCATAGGTCAATGCACAACCACTGAGCCACTCCGGCTGGGCAACCTCTGGCTTCTTTTGCCTAGCATAATGTTTTCAAAATTCATCTGTGGTAGCAGTTAGACAGACATGAGCAGAGCAAAGGGCTAGGTATTGGAAGTCACCAGGGCGGGAAGCCCTGGGTACCAAGCAACAGACAAAGCTGGGAAAACAAGGACCTTGCCCTCAAGGTAACCTTTCCTCCCCTAGCATATTGCTAATCATGCAGTTTAGACCCGCTGACCTTCCATATCACTGGTCATGCTGTTTGGACCCTGCCCTGACCTTGCCTCCCCTGGCACGTTGCTAGTCATGGGGTTGTGGGTTGGGAAGTGAACAAGGGGACTGGAGAATAGCCCTTAAGCATTAACCCCGAGGGATAACATCTAGGCTTCAGTTGTATTTCAGCTACAGAAAAGCAACAAGCCCTAACCAGTTTGGCTCAGTGCCGTGGTCCGCAAACTGCGGCTCTCGAGCCACATGCGGCTCTTTGTCCCCTTGAGTGTGGCTCTTCCACAAAATACCACGACCTGGGTAAATCTATTTTGAAGTGGCGTTAGAAGAAGTTTAAGTTTTAAAAATTTGGCTCTCAAAAGAAATTTCAATCGTTGTACTGTTGATATTTGGCTCTGTTGACTAATGAGTTTGCCAACCACTGGCTCAGTGGATAGAGCATCGGCCTGGGGACTGAAGGGTCCCAGGTTTGATTCCAGTCAAGGCATGTACCTTAGTTGCGGGCACATCCCCAGTAGGGGGTGTGCAGGAGGCAGCTGATTGATGTTTCTCTCTCATCAATGTTTCTAACTCTCTATCCCTCTCCCTTCCTCTCTGTAAAAAATCAATAAAAAATATTTTTTAAAAAAGAAAAGTAACAAAACCTGGCAGCTGACCTCAGGACCAGCTGCATTTACTGATGACACCCTGCCCTGACACCGGCCAATCAGTGGAGACCATGACCCTGAAAAGATACACCTGGAAAGTTGATAAGTATTCTATTTGGATCATCCCCAGGGATTGCCCCTAAAATTCCTGCCCTTAGGGTGAAAAAAAAAAAAGCCCTTAGGGTGGAGGACCCAGCTTGCTCTCCCTCCCCTGAGCACACCCTCCACCTTTCCCTTCCCATGCCTCTTCCCTCTCCTCGCAAGGCATGTTACCTCCTGAGCCCATTTCTTCTGCCACTCACTTCTTCCACCTCTGTGATTTTCTAAATAAATGTTCTCTTATAGTTTGAGTTTTGGCTCTGAATTCTTTCCTAGCCAGAACTCAAGTACCAAGGTTGCTGAACCAAGGTGCAGTCTGACCCCACCCATCTAACACCTGTGCCATTCCCGCCACCACCAACACATCCAGGTTGTTGCATGTATCAGAACTTGATTCCTTTTTGTGGCTGAATAATTATATGGATACATCACAATTTATTTATTCATTCATTACACTTGGGTTGTTTCCACCTTGTATGGTAAATGGGAACATGGGCCGCTTCCCACCCTATTGGAAATATAGTGAAGACCACCTGTAAGAGGACTGTGAGGCCTTGGGAACCTGGCCAGAAGAAATGCCAAAGAGAAACTGCTTCTAGATTGTAAACAGTTAGTGGTCTTTTGGTTGTTGTTTTTTTGTTAATCCTCACCAGAGGATATTTTTCCCATTGATTTTTAGAGAGTGGAAAGGAGGGAGGGAAAGAAAGAGAGAGAAATAGAGAAACATTGATGTGGAACACATCAATTGATTACTTCCCGCACTTGCCCCTACTGAGGCTGGAGAATGGGCCTGCAACCCATGTACATGCCCTTGACTGAGAATGGAACCTGCAACCCTTTGGTGCATGGGCTGACACTGGCCAGGGCTCAACATCTAGTGTTTTTGTTTGTTTGTTTTAATATTTTATATGTCTTTTCAATATATTATTGATTTCAGAGAGGAAGAGAGAGGTAGAAACATAAATGATGAGAGAGAATCATGTGCCCTGACCAGGAATAGAACCATTACCTCCTGGTTCATGGGTCCATGCTCAACCACTGAGTCACACCAGCTGGGCTATATGTTTTTATTGATTTCAGAGAGAGGAAGGGAGAGGGAGAGAGAGATAGAAACATCAATGATAAGAGAGAATCATCGACTGGCTGCCTCTTGCACACCCCCAATGGGCATGTGCCCTAACTAGAACGAACTGTGATCTCCTGGCTCATGCTCAACCACTGAACCACACAGGCTGGGCAACAGCTAGTGTTTTGATCTCACACAGGCCCATCCCTCTTGCAGTGCATGCCCTGTTTTTCTATGTACTTTATAAAACCTTGTGTTGGGAAAGTCTGGGTAGCCGTGAAACAATAGCACCAGCAGGCTGCCCCTGATGCAGCCCATCACAGGCTGGGTGGGACTTAGCAGTTCAATTTCACAGTGGCAGCTGGTGCGGTAATAAACTTAACTGGATGACAGCCACCAGTGTTCACATAAGTCCTAATAAACCCATGTCCTTCACAGCCAGCCCTCTGGTTTATTTCTTTCTTTGGAATCCACGAACAATATGCTGAGGTTTTCTGGGACCTAAGTACTTTGCATAACACACCTTTTCTACTATTGTGAATAGTGCTGCCATGAATATGCTCATACAAGGTTTTTTAAATTACTAAATATTTTTTTCTTGATTTCAGAGAGGAAAGGAGAGGGAGAGAGATAGAAACATCAATGATGAGAAAGAATCATTGATTGGTTGCCTCCTGCAAACTCCCCACTGAGGATCAAGCCCACAACCCAGGCATGTTCCCTGACCAGGAATTGAACTGGTGCCCTCTTAGTTCATGGGTCAATAATTAACCACTGAGCCACACTAGCCAGACGCACACTGTGTTTTACAGTCAATACTGTGTTGACTTTCCGTGGGCAGAGCCTGATGGGAACTCCATCATCTTTATGATGGCTGCTCAATCTCCATTTTTTGGATATACTTTTATTTAACCAATCTCATGTTGAAGAATATTTAGGTGGAATATAATTTTTTTGCCACCTGAGTCTTTTATCAATGACCCCCTTTTTTTGCTTAACTCCTCAGGGGTGAAAATTCAGACTCATTGGCCACTTGTAATATATATATATTTCAGAAAGGAAGTCAGGGGGAGAGAGAGAGAGAGCAAGAGAGAAACATCAATGATGAGAGAAAATCATTGATTGGCTGTCTCTTGCACGCCCCCTACTGGGGATTGTGCCCTTGACTGGAATCGAACCCAAGACCCTTCAGTCCGCAGGCCGATGCTCTATCCACTGAGCCAAACCAGCTAGGGCTATTTTCTAGTACAATTTAAATCCATGCAACACTATTAAGATTAAATAGTGTTGTCCTTATGCCACCTATATCCATGCCCCATTCCTCTTGCAGTATGGTATTCCTGCTTGGGGGAGACCCTGACACCATTCATTTGTAGGTAAAAGCTGAGCACCTACTGTGTGTTGGGAACACATCATGGTTGTGATTTGCTCCTTTCCCATCCAGTTGCAGGGCACCTCACCCAAGGTCAGTCCTCTCCAGTAAATGGCACCAGCCCTTCTAATCTTCTCCTGGACCTGTCCACAACCATCCACTATGTCTCAGTACTGACTGTTATACCTCTCCCACTCTGCCACCTCAGTCCCCACAAACTGCAGGGGATGTTAAACCAAACAGGTGTAGCAGAGCTCAGCTTTGGGGTAAGCTGAGTTTAATCCTGACTCTGCATTGCCCACCTGGTGATTCCCTGTAGCTCGGTTTCCTCATCTATAAATCAGGATACTAATAGCCCCTGCCTCTCAGGGCTGTCCTGTGGTTCCAACAAGGTAATGCAGGTAAGGAGCAGTGTTCAGTGCATAGATGCTTACAAAGTGCCCAGTAAACCAAGGCAACCTGGCAAGTATTGTATGAGCCAGCCTATGGCTGCACAGCAGCAGTATTTTCCATTCTGGTCAGTTTACCACATACACTGGGTGTTTCTGGGAGCTTAACGAGGGGTTTGTGATCTTCTGTCAAATCCAGTTCCTCCCCAGGGTCAGCTCCACCCCCAAAACTGAGCAGGAAGACACAGGGAGGAAGGTACTCCCTTCTTGGGTTGTGGGTGTACCAATAAGGAACACTTTGCATGCCCTGCCTTTGTGGGCCATGGCCCTGTCTTTCAGGGGTTCCCAGGCCAGCAGAGACAAACTGAAACAGGTCTTATGAAAACAAGCAGGGCCCAGCTGATGTGGCTCAGTGGTTGAACGTCAACACATGCCCCGAGAGGTCATCAGTTCAGTTCCTGGTCAGGGCACATACCTGGGTTGAGAGTATGATCCCCTGCAGGGCTTGCAGGAGGCAGCGAATCCGTGTTTGTCTTTCACATCGATGTTTCTCTCTCTTTCCCTCTCCCTTCCTGTCTGAAATCATTAAAAATACATTTTAAAAGAAGAAGCAGAGGTCTTAGGACTTCAACTTTCTTTCTTTTTTAAAGGCCAAATAGAAACTGCTTCTAGATGTAAATAGCTAGTGTTTCGATCTCACATAGCTTATGTACGGGCACATCCCCCTCCCCCTGTGTGCCCTGTTTTTCTCTGTTTTTTGTACTCCATAAAACCTTGTGTTGGAAAAGTCTGGGTGGCAGCAAAACAGTAGCATCAGCCAGCCACCCCCATTGCGGCCTGTCTGCAGGCCAGATGGGACTTAGTGAGACAACTTCACTGGTGGCAGCCAGTGTGGTGGCAAACTTCACTGCTTGGTCGCCACTGGTACACACGTTAAGTCCTAATAAACACATGTCTTTCACAGTCAGTCCTCCGAGTTATTTCTTTGGAATTCATGAACAATATGCTAAGGTTTTCTGGGACCTCAGCACTTTGCATAAGAAGCCCCAAAGTGGAAACAACCCAAATGTCCATGAACTGGAGAAGAGATCAACAAGGGTATATTCTTACAATATTCCACATGGCAACTCTGGACAAAAAGGGGCCATATGCTAACCTGACTAGCTCAGGGAAGGCCTGCATGGTGGCCTTGCAAACTCAGAGATCTAAAGTAACCACAAAGGTTACTTTGTGATAAATACACATTAAATTGTATTTATGGTAGTCTTAAATTAAAACGTTTTAGCTAAAAACAGTGTATGGGGGGTAGTCATGACCTAAGCCAGCATCTTCCCTGACAAAGGTCAATCTTTACCCTAATTGAGCCTGTCATTGTCTTTTTGCATCTGTGATAACATATCTTTGGAATGTCAAAGTAATTTTCCTTTTTCTGGACCCCTCAAAGCACGGGCACCGCTCTGTGGAGACCAAGACCATAAATCCCCTCATTGTTATTGAGTTTATTGTTGACTGTTAACTATCCTATACCCACCTATATGTAAAAGAAGTATGTGTCTATCATTTTACTTTTTATCCAATCCCAGAGGTTCCTCCCCCCTACCCCGGCTTTCTCCTGCCTCCCTAATCTATCACCAATAGATTTCATATACATCTTCTCTTTTGATTGTAATGTATAAAATAAAGTGCAAAACTGCCATTCTCGAGAGCATTATCTCAATCTGTTGAGATTTTGCTTCCCAGCAATTGTTGACAGTTTGGCTCAAATAAACTCACAAAAATTCTTCACAGGTTTGAATGTTTTTTTACGTTGACACAACTGAAATGAAACAAAAACACTAAGAAGGAAGCATTTCGCCGAAACCGGTTTGGCTCAGTGGATAGAGCGTCAGCCTGCGGACTGAAAGGTCCCAGGTTCGATTCCGGTCAAGGGCATGTACCTGGGTTGCGGGCACATCCCCAGTAGGGGGTGTGCAGGAGGCAGCTGATCGATGTTTCTCTCTCATCGATGTTTCTAACTCTCTATCCCTCTCCCTTCCTCTCTGTAAAAATATCAATAAAATATATTAAAAAAAAAAAAAAAAAAAAAAAAAAGAAGGAAGCATTTCACAGACATCATGTTGATCCAAAGAAGCAAGAGCCAGAAGAATACACTCAGTAAGATATCTTTTTAAGATGGTCTGGAACAGGCAAAGGGGGCCATGACTTCATAGTGATAGTAGTCAGGAAAGAGGTTGGTGGGGGGAGTCCGCTATTGGCTGGATAGTGAGTGATGTGAGGGAAGTTTGTGAAGTGATGGAAATATTCTGAATCTTGATCTGGGTTGTGTTTACACAGGTGTATAGGTATGTAAAAATCCCATCAAGCTGCATACTTAAGATTTATGCAATTTATTATACATTACACCTCAATAAAAGATAACAATAACCTAATAATAATGATGATGACCAAATAAGGACCCTAATCCCACTGCCTCGAAATTACTCGTTCACAAAACCACTAAGACCGCAGGGAAAGCATTTTTGGAAATGACAACGCAAGGCTTGTGAGGAAGGAGTTCCGAGGTGGCTCTCAGGACTGGCCGTAATCGGTCTGCACGCTGACACTGTGTGCGGAGAAAGTCCAGTGGGAAGGACAATGCCTGGCTCAGCCTAAGCAAAGGTTAAGACGTGACTGCCTCCGAAAGGGGGGCAGCACCCCACCCCGACAGCGCTCCTGCGGAGAGCCCCGCCCGCACGACGGGAGAGAAGCCAGCCAATCAGTAGCCTGCCCGATTGAGGGTCATTCGATTAAGGGTCTCCGTCACCTAAGCTGACCACGAGCCTCCAATGAGCGAGCTGCCCATTGAGCTGCCCAATAAGCAGCGGCCTTACGTCCTGCGCCGGTTCCCCGGCTCCACAGCGTTTCCGCAGTCAAGGTTCCACAACGAATACCGGTTGGCTCTCTGCCAACCAATCACCGAAGAGCCCCTGGACTTACAGCCAATAGCTGTCCTCTTCCCTGCGCCGGGCCGTGACGGTTGGCGCTGAGCTCCGGCAACCTGAGGTAGGCAGGGGCGGATTGGCGCAGGCGGTGTCCAATGGGTGGTGCGCGTGAGGCGGGGGGCCAATGAGCACGGCGGGGGCGGGGCGGACACTGTGGCGGGCGGCTGTGAGGAGAGGCCGGTGGCTGCCGGTGGCGGTGACGGCGGCAGGCGGCCATGGCAGAGGCGGAGGCAGGTGGCGACGACGCCCGCTGCGTGCGGCTGAGCGCGGAGCGGGCCCAGGCGCTGCTGGCCGACGTGGACACGCTGCTGTTCGACTGCGACGGCGTGCTGTGGCGCGGCGAGACTGCCGTGCCTGGCGCGCCTGAGACCCTAACGGCGCTGCGGGCCCGTGGCAAACGCCTCGGCTTCATCACCAACAACAGCAGCAAGACCCGTGAGGCCTACGCCGAGAAGCTGCGGCGCCTGGGCTTCGGCGGCCCCGCGGGACCCGGCGACAGCCCTGAGGTCTTCGGCACGGCCTACTGCACCGCCCTCTACCTGCGCCAGCGCCTGACCGGCTCTCCGGCTCCCAAGGCCTACGTGCTGGGCAGTGCAGCTCTGGCCGCGGAGCTAGAGGCCGTGGGCATCTCCTGCGTGGGCGTGGGGCCGGATCCCCTGCAGGGCGACGGCCCTGGCGCCTGGCTAGACACGCCACTCGAGCCTGATGTGCGCGCCGTCGTGGTTGGCTTCGACCCGCACTTCAGCTACATGAAGCTCACCAAGGCCGTGTGTTACTTGCAGCAGCCCAGCTGCCTGCTCGTGGGCACCAACATGGACAACCGGCTCCCCCTCGAGAACGGCCGCTTCATCGCGGGTCCGTGCGCTTCGGGGCAGGAGGTTGGAGGGCGGCGGCGGGCCCCTCCAACCCTCTGACCTCGGGCGCTCTCCTCCCCTCCCCTCTCCGCCCCTCAGGTACCGGTTGTCTGGTCCGAGCCGTGGAGATGGCCGCTGAGCGACAGGCCGACATCATAGGGAAGCCCAGCCGCTTCATCTTCGACTGCGTGTCCCAGGAGTACGGCATCAACCCAGAGCGCACCGTCATGGTGGGAGATCGCCTGGACACAGATATCCTCCTAGGTGTCACCTGTGGCCTAAAGACCATCCTCACCCTCACTGGAGTCTCCTCTCTAAGAGATGTGAAGAGTAATCAGGAAAGTGACTGCATGTCTAAAAGGAAAATGGTCCCTGACTTCTATGTTGACAGCATAGCCGATCTTTTGCCTGCCCTTCAAGGTTAAAGATTTAGCGTCTTTAATCTACAGAATAAAAAAAAATTTGAAAATCACTTAACCAAATTAATAGGTGGGGCTTAAGCACTTGCTCAGCTAGGTGGCTTTAAAGGTAATACTTGGAGTTAAGCAAAGGCACTAGTAACCTTGGAAGTAAAGGTTTGGGGGGTGATTTTGTTACAGGTGTTTATAATTTAAGATGCACTTTTTTTTTTTTTTTTTTTTTTAAGAGAGTAAAGGAGAGAAACATCAATTTGCTGTTATTTATGCATTCATTGGTTGCTTCTTGGATGTGCCCTGACTGGGGATCGAACCCACAAACTTGGCATATCAGGACAACCCTCTTAACTGAGCCACCTGGCCAGGGCCTAAAATGCACTTTTAAACTTGGAGGGCATTGTGGGGATTCTGGGCCTTGGTTGCCATTGGCAAGAGCAGGTTTCACATCTGTCCAGAATTCAGATAACCTAAGGGCCTGCTGATGGGACAGGTAGGTCTAGGGGTGTCACATATTTTATTGAAATTTTTATTCAGGGATTAAGTCCCCTTGTTGGGCAAAGGGGAGAAGGGACTGATTATTTTGACTAGCAGGAGAAATGTACAAACCAACCCATTGACCCCATGGGTGGGGTCATCAGCAGAGGAGCTTGCTGCTGTATTCCATCTTCTCACCTGCAGGGTGTGATGGAGGATGGGATGGTACCCTGGTAGTGTCTCCCTGTCTTTGGGGCGTGGAGACCTGTCCTTACCACCACCACTCCACATTTCCTTACAAACCACTCTGCCATACTGAGTGTTGTGTTTCAGATGCTCAGGGCTGCTGCTCCTCATACATGGTCGTGCAGCTCTGTAAACTCGCCCCAGCTAAACCACAGCTTTCTCAAATGTGCATTTAAACCCAAGTGACATGGAGTGAGCATATTGTTGGCTGAGTAGCCAGGAGGACATGGGTGCCTTTGCTGAACTTTGGCCTGCTGTGTAGGGAGCTCAGAGCAGCATTGTTATAAAAAATTATTTTTTTAAACTTTTGAACAACTTTGTCAAGGGGTGGAATTGAATCTTAAGCATGTTAATAGCTGTGCTCTGTCTTGTAGGGCAAATCTCACCGAAGAAATCTCCAGACCCCGCAGTGAGCAGCAGGGCTAAAGTCATATGCAGGCCAAGGAATGCCTGTTATCCAGGGTGCCCTCTGGGTGGGAGAAGAAAGAAGTGTCCCTAAGAACAGGAAAAATGGTTCCTACAAAGCATCCAGCCTCTTCCTGTCCTCCCATACCTTTGGTTGTTGTGGGGGTTAGATGCCAATGGTCCATGAGGTCAACTGTCTTGGCTCTGAAGTCCTTTGTCAGTGGCCAGCTGGAGGACTGGCAGGGTTCACCGGCTAGCCACGGGTTCTTGGTAGGGAGCCCTGGCCTTTGCCTATCCCCTAAGTTGCTGACCTTTGGGAACAGGCCTGATAAGCAGACTTTCCAGCTGCACTTGTAGGGTAGAGCCTGGGAAGCTGTTCCTTTGGGCCGACTCCTTCCCGGCGCCTTGCTCTGCACCCAGTGGGGTCTGCCTACAACCTGTGGCTTCTCTCCTAGTCCCAGAGTTACAGCACTCTTTCACTTCTTTCTCTAAGAGTTCTCAGTAGTAAAGGGTATCCTGAGCCTTTAGCTCCTCCCAGGCTTGGAGTGTTTGGGGGTTGGACTCTGCCAACAACAGCAGGGCAGCCGGTGCCTGTGAGGTTGGTGGTGCTGACGTTGGCTCTGCGAGGTCGGCTCAAGGTGGGTCTGGATATTGAGCAGGCCTGTCAGGGCGTTGTCACCCACACCAGGAGCACGCAGCAGGTGCAGCAGCCAGCGACACCTTCCTCTTCTGCGCCCATCTCTGCCCTTATTGCACTGTGTGAACTCAAATGCACATTAAACTCTCAAACCCATGCTGACTAGCGTTCCTTGCTCTCGCCTTGACAGCAGCCTTCACACACAGGCTGCAGCTGTCTAGACTTCGTGTGGGTATGGGGCGGGAGGACTTAGTTGAAGGCTCTTCAATTCCAGAACTGGAAACAACCCTATCTCAGGTTCATAACAGGACAGGTTCTGAAGATCCAGGAAAAATGAAGCACAAAGCAAAACCAGAGTAGGACAGGGCTCCTGGTGAGGACACCCATGTTGTGAAAGCTGTCTGGGGAGCCCTGCCTGTGGCAATCCACAGTGTTAAGTGACTGGAAATGCAAGCTAGGAGCCAGGGCCATAGCACAGTTAGAGAAAGCCATGCTGGCCAGGGCAGAGGCTGGTGGACACAAGGCTGACCTAATCGTCTCAGGGTGCAAGCGAGGTTCAAGTAGGCTACCTTTACTGCAGCAGGGCTCCCTGGAAGCCATCCTGGTGTCAGGCACATTCTCTGGGATGCTGCCCAACCCAAAATTGCAGGGGTTGGGAAGTGGGGTGGCAGTGCAGAATACCAACCTTTCATAACAGGCATTTATTGATAGTTTGCTGTGTGCCAGGCCTTGTGCCCAGCCCTAGGAGTCTGGAGGTAACCCAGGAGACTAGAAACAGGTCTCTTTAGGAAAAACTAATCTGCCCACAACCAGACTCTACAAAGCTGCTCTTGCCAGGCCTGGGCTGCCCTCCCTGCTATTCAGCAGGTCTTGATTTCCACAATGGCCATGCTCTCATGCCCTACCAGGTTTGTGCTCTCAGGTTAGCACAGGCCAGGTGTGAGGAGAGCCAGGCAGGATGACAAGCTCATCCCCCTCCCCCAGGTGGAGGGGAGGGCTGTCTTGGCTCAGGTAGCTGGGCTGGGGAGGAGGCAGTAGGGTCAGGAGGGGAGGGGGCCAGGACGGCTGTTTGGCTTATCAGAGGCTCCTAAGGTTTTCCTGGCTGACTCTAAGGAGTGGCAGACAATCAGTGCATTGTCACCAGGGCTGCATCATGGAGCAGGGGAGCTGCTGTGCAGAGGACCCCAGGCCTGGGCCTATCAGGGTGAGTGCCTCCCATCACCCATTGCCCTCTCCTGGGACAGAGACCCAGGGCATGCCCTGAGCAGGGGACAAGAGGGCAACACCCATCACCCACACCTCCTCAACCCCTACCTTCCCTGAGCCAGTCTGCTTCAAGCCCACTGACTGCGATGTGCCCTCAGGTGAAGACCAGGCCCTGCCATGGGGGCTGGAAAGCCCTGGGCCTGCTGCTGCTGCTGGCATTGGCCACTGCTGGGGCTGTGGCTGGAGGGCTTTTTGGCTTTGCTCACAGCCCTCCCAAGGTGAGCCTCCTCAGGACCTGGGCAGGCATGCACACTGGGAAGGGGGAGGAGAAGCCAGCACATCCAGCCCTCCAATAAATCCAGGGCTTAGAGCTGAGCTTACAGGGGGAGGACAAAGGAGTGGAGGGGTCAGAAGCCTCGAAGAAGAGCTGGGGAAAGAGGGTGAGGGCAGCCCTAGCCTGTCCAGCTGAGCTCTGGCTTCCCACCCAGCCACTGCTACAGATGCTCCATCTGACCCTCCCGAGCCCCAGGGTGTACCCGTTCAACCAAACTGCCCAGGTGGATGTGGCCGGGAATGTGGCAACCATCAGGGTAACCCCCACTCAGAATAACCACAGCTGGGCGGTGCTGTTCGATGGGCAGAGCGTGAGTTGACTGGTGGGGAAGGGGGGTGGTCACTGCCAAAAGGTGTTCAGATGGACTTTCCTTACCTGCCTGCCTCCCCAGGGCTGTGTCTGTTACCGACCTGCAGAGCACCGGGCCTGCTTCCTCCACCTGATGGAGCCCAGAGATCGCAAGACCCTGCAGCTTCTGGTGAACACCTCAAAAGTGAGCAGCCTCCATACCTGCATGATCAGGCTTTCCAGGCCAGGGGCCAGACAAAGGGTCCTGTGTACACCCTGGGCCCGGGGTGGGCTGGGGCTCTGGTTTCAGGGGAACAGAAGCTCTATCTTCCCTTTGCTGAGGCTGCTGACAAGAATTGAAGGCGTGGCTGGCACAGTGCTGGCATGTCCAGAGATTCAAGGGCCCTGCCCAGCCAAAGGCAGTGCAAGTATCCCTGTCCCAAGGCCCACCAGAGTCTTCTCTGCAGACCCAGGGGTCTAACAGCCCCAGCCAGGATACTCACTATGCTCAGGAGCTGCTGGCAGTGCTTGGGAGCCATGAGGTGGACCCTGCCCAAGTGGGGGCTTCAGTGCAGCACTTTTGCTCAAAGATCCCCATTTACTGGGCCCGTCGAGCAGAGGGTGAGTTGGGGCAACTATGGGGAGAGGCCTGGGCTCCCATGGACATTCTGGGAGAGGGAGAGGAACTCTTTTGGGGTTCATTAAGGCCCTTCCCCACAGGGCCCCGGAGGCAGCGGCTGATCTATCTATGCATCGACATCTGCTTCCCAAGCAACATCTGTGTGTCAGTCTGCTTTTATTATCTCCCAGACTGAACCCCAAGCCCACCCAGCCCCACAAGCCAGCCAGCTGGACAGCCCTATCATCAGTACTATGGAAGGCAGCCACCAGCAGGGGCTAATAAACCCCTCTACCTGGCCATGATGGTGTTTTCTGTGGTCTCGGGACATATAATGGGTGGGGAGGGGGAAAAGCACTGGCTTGGGGTGGGCAGCAGCCAGGCTGCTTGGGTCAGCCTCCTGAGCCCTGTCACATCCAGATAAGCAACTGGGGACTAAAAGTGCCCCCAGGCTGGCCAAGGGGGTCAGGGTATTCAGTCAGGTCCAGCTAGCCTAAGCTGGTAGAGGCTAGCCTGAGGAAAGGTTCGCTCTGACTTGGCAGCTGAACAATCACATCTAGCCAGTGCTGCCTGACGGCTGCATGCAATCCCAGCGGGGCAAAGGCTAGCCCAGAACACTGTCATTGAAGGCCAAGCAGACCACGGCTTTCTGGTGGCCGCCGTATTCTCTCTTGATCTCTCCCGTCTCCACGCACCACAGCCGGGCCAGGTTGTCAGAGGAAGCTGCGGGGAGGGAGGATATGGGTAGCAACTCAGGATTCGGCCCCACACTGGAGGCTGGCTCCCAGGTAGCAGGGAAGCCGCAGCAATCACCACTGGGCTAGCAGGGCAGGGAGGCAGGGTAGGTGGGACTCACCCGTGACAATGTACTGGGAGTCCCCAGAGAAGGCACAGCCCCACATCCAGCCTCGGGATGACTCTCCGGGATTGCTGCTCTTGATGCTTAGCTCTGTCATCAGGGAGAAGTTGGATGTCCTCCAAATCTTGCATGTCTGGTCAGCCGAGCAGGTGGCGAGGAGCCTAGGGGTGGGTGTGAGCATGGTGGGGATGTCATCAGCAGTCACTCCAACCCTGCATTCCCTTGCCATCCACCAAGCAGGCACGGATCCATCAAGCCCCCAACCCAGGCAGGTCCCTTCCTCCCCAGAGCCATGGAGAACTCCTGGTCCACCAGGCCCCACACACACGTGGAGTCTGGGCTGAAGCGGCACTGCAAGGCGTAGCGGGTGTGTGCTGGGATCTTGGTCTTGGGGATGAGCTGCGTCACCTCATCGCCAATGCCCCCCGTCAGATTCCAGACATAGCAGTTCCCCTGCGGGGTAGGAGGAAAATCATGGGGGGACCAGGACCTCCAGTCTGACACATGGGGATGGATGCCCTAGCAGGTAGACCCAGATCCAGGGGCTGCCATCCAACACTGTGGTTGTACACAGGGGATCTTGGGGCCGGGGACATATTGCAGGCACATCAAGTCCCGCCTGCAGGGAGCACCTGGAGGCCTGGCCCCAATCAAGGGCTACCCCTGGTGGGCTGAGAGCAAGAGGCTATATCTAGCCTTCCTGATGCTGCTGGCCAACCGGAATGCGAAGAATGAGATGGGCCCTGGTTAGCATGGGTCAATGGTTAGAGCATGGCCTGCATCCTGAAAGGTCACAGGTTCAACTCTGGTTCAAGGGCACACACCTAGGTTGCAGGTCTGATCCCTGCCCGCAGTCAGGGTGAGTGTGGGAGGCAACCAACTAATGTGTCTCTGTCACATCATGTTTCTCTCTTTCCTCTTCCCTCCAATCCCTCCCCCAACCCCATCCTCCCTTCTACTTTCTAAAATCAATGGAAAAAATATCCTCATTCCTTGGGTGAGGATTTAAAAAAAAAATGAGATGAGAGGAGGGCACCCACAGTATCTTGAGGCCATGATAAGGAGCCAGGGTCATCATTGGATTTATGCAGGGAACAATGGGATCAGGCTGGTACTACTGAAGGACGCCCTGGTGGCAGAAAGAGAATGGATAGGGGTGAGGGGGGTCAGAGGGAGGCCACAGAGAAGGGGAGGCAAGGGAAACTTGGACCAGAAAATGGGGTAAGTGGGACAGATTTTAGATTCAGGAGATGGTAACTGATGGGGTTACTGCAGGTAACGAGAGGTGGCATCTTGACTTTGTGACTGAGTTGGAGCTGGAGTACAGGAGGGGAAAGCAGAACTGTGGGAGACACCTGCAGAGAATAAAGGAGATAAGGGGCTGGGTGCTGAGTTGGTCTCCCCCACTGCACCCACCCCAAGACTCACAGTGCTATTTACTGCTGCCATGTAGCTGGCATCCGGATCAATGTGGGCAGATGTGATGGAGACCTCAGGCTCAGGGATCAACTGCTCATTGTGGTCAGTTTTTAAGTCCCAGATGTGGATAGCGCCGCTCTGGTCACCCACAATGAGCTCTGCCTAGGGTGCAAGGGAGGTGAGATAAGGCAGGACCCCTTCCCCCCAAAGCCCCAGGGTGCCTAGACCTGTGCATACCCCTCACCTGGTTGGGGTGCAGGCACACACAGTTAATGGGTGCGTTCACCTGGAAGATCCGCTGACACTGCAGGTTGCGGGACCTTTGGGGTGGGAGACAAATACTGTAGATGCTGTTGGTGTCCCACCCAG